>NW_008705564.1:1273790-1278562 GCF_000186865.1 Aureococcus anophagefferens | reverse complement strand
CTCGGGCACGAGCGCGGCGGCGACGGCCCAGAGCGACGCGACGGCGACGCCCGCGTAGACGTGGGCGCCCGGGAAGAGCTTGCCCGCGCGCATGTAGGTGTTCACGGGCCCCTCGAGGGCCATGGGGATGCCGACGGCGAGGAGCACCGTGCCCATCTGGTAGTGGACGTCGCGGAAGTTGCCGCTCTTGATGGTCTCGCGCGTCTCCTGCAGCGACGCGACCTCGGCGTCGGCGGCGGACATGGCCGCGACGAGCGTCGCGGGCGCGGCGACCTCCTCCGTCGTCGCCGCGTCGACGGCGCGCGCCGCGGCCTTGGCGGCCTTCTTCGCGACGCCGAGCTCGACGCCGAGCTCGCGGAGCCGCCGCCACTGGAGGCCCGTGTAGCCCGCGTAGAGCGTCGCGAGGAAGCAGCCGCCCATGGCCACGGGGTGCGCGAGGCTGATCAAACGGCCCTCGGCGATGCCGTACTCGCCGCCCTTGGCCCACGCGCCCTCCGGGAGCGCCGCGGCGGCGACGGCGGCCGCGGCGGGGACGAGCGGCGTCGCCGCCGGGGCCGGCGCGCGCGCGCCGGCCGCGGCGACGGACGGGGCGCGGTGGAGGAAGCTGCTGTCGTGCTTCGCGAGCTTGAGCGGGTCGAAGGAGCCCCGCGGCGTCTGGAAGCCCTCGACCGACGCGAGGGCCGCGAAAAAGATGGCGCGCATCATGGTGGCGTGCGAGGGAGTCGGCGGCGGCGCGGTGCGAGGTGTGGTTGGCGTCTGGTTGGCGTCTGGGAGGACGAAGGCGTCAACGCTATACTGATGTGGTTGGCCTCTTTATGGCGCAAGGCGCGTCTGAGACTCAACGTCAACATTGAGGTCGCTCGAGCAGCCGCGTCGCGTTTTTCAGGCCTGTCATAGGCTGCCCCGTCCAGCATGGGCAACCGCGTCGCGTCGCGGGTCATCACGCTCGACGAGGTGTCGAGCGCCGTTGGCGACGGGGAATGCGGCACGACGGACCGCCGCCAGGTCTGCGCGCTCCTCAAGACGCTCACGTCGGTCACGCCGAGCGACAACGTCCTCGAGGACCTCATGGACGCCCAACACGTCAAGGGCGACCGGCCGACGGCCGAGGAGCTGCGGCGCGTCGCCACGGCCTTCTGCGACGTGCTCAGCGCGCGCGGCGTGTCCCCGCACCCGACGCGGAGCAAGACGGAGCGCTACTGCTTCGGCCACGGCGCCGCGCGTCCCCCCGGGGTCCCCGTCTCCGCGCGCGCGCGCGGCCGAGGCCACGACCGCGCAGGTGGGCGTCGCCGTGCGGCGCAGCGACAAGGGCCTCGTCGTCTACCGCGTGTCCGGCCTCGCGAGCGACCTCGGCCTCCGCGTCGGCCAGGTCGTCGTCGAGCTCCGGGGCCGCGACGTTCCCCACTCTTATCTCGGCCGTTTTTCGCTCGTGTCGGCTGATTTTTGGACGAGCGACCATCTCGAAGCGTGGATGCTTCTCCCGGCACGCGCGCGCGCGGAACGCTCACGTTGAAGCGTCGTCGCGTCACCCGTTTCGCGGCCCAGGTCGAGCTCCAGGGCCAGCCGGTCGCGCGGCAGACGCACCAGCGCGTCTTCGGCCAGATGGTCGACCGCCTCGACCGGCCGCTGGTCATCGGCTTCCGGGACCCGAACTGCAAGGAGTGGGACTGGCGGCGGGCGCTCCTGGAGCAGAACGCGAACGCGGCCTTTTGGCTCTGTCCCTCCGGCGCCCGCGCGCGAAGGAACGAGACGGCCACGCGCGCGCCGCGCAGGCCAGGACGAGGACGGCCTCATCTGGGAGTACGAGGAGCCATCCATCTGCGAGGGGTCGCCGCCGGACAAGGGCCGGGGGTTCCTCGAGCTCGACGACGTCGACGAGGACGACGGCGACGACGCGGCGGACGCGCGTCGCCGTGGACTACGCGGACCCGAACTCGCCGCCGCCGCCCCTGGACGAGGCGCCGCCGCCGCGCCCGTCGCCGGACGCGCCACCGGAGAAGCCGACCGTGGAGCTCTTCAGCGTGCCCTTCGACGCCGAGGGGTCGCCCGCGTCGCCGCCGGGCTTCGTCGCGCGCGCGGTCGTCGCCTAATTCGCGCGCCGCTCTTCGTTACTTGACGAACCCCAGGCGCCGGCGCCACACCTCCATGGGCGTGCCCGTCTCCCGGCCGAGGACCTCCAACGACCGCGCGAGCGCGGTCTGCATGGCCGAGTCGACGGGCGCGTCCGCCGGGTCCTCGGTCGAGCAGCGCCCGCCCGGCGCCGTCGCGGGCCGCGCGAGCGCGCCGGGCTTCGCGCGGAGGCCCCTTTTCGCGGGAGGCTTCTTCATGTGCGCTTCCACGTTGAGCCGCCGCCAGCCCTTGGTCTCGTAGCGCCGCGCCTCGTCGGCGGCCGCCGTCTCGCGCACGCGGTCCGCGAAGGAGGCGCCCGCGGGCGGGGGGCTCGGGGCCCGCTCGCGGACGCGGCGCCGCCGCCGCGGCCGGTCGCCGGACGCCGCGGCGAGCGAGTCCGCGGTCATCTCGTGGACGAGCGCCTCGACCTTGTACATCTGCTTCGAGAGCTTCTCCAGCCGCCGCGGGTCCGCGGCCGGCGGGTCCGCCGGCTTTCGCGCCGGCGCGCCCGCCGCCGGCGCCGCCGCCGGCCGGTAGCCCGGCGGGCCCTCGAGAAGATTCGCGTGCAGCGTCTCCTGCACGCGCAGCGTCTCCCGCGCGCGCCGGTCCTCGCGGTCCTCGCGGGCGACGAGCAGCGCCTCGCGCCGGTCGAGCTCGCGCGACCGCTCCTCCAGGCGCCGCTCCGACTCCTTCACGAGCGCCTCCCGGCGTTCCAGCACGCTCATCATCACCATGTGCTCGAGGTCGTCCTCGCGCTGCATCTCGCCCATGGACGCGCGCACGGCGGACTCGATCTCCTGCTGCCAGGGCAGCGCCTCGAAGACGCCGTCGGCCATCGTCGTCGTTTCTTCCCCGGGGGCGCTCTGCGACGCGAGGGGCTGCCTTGATGCGTTGTGAGAGCGTGCAAGGCTAGGAGAGGTTAACAGCTAGAGGGCCATCGTCGTCGTTTCTTCCGGGCGCTCTGCGACGCGAGGGGCTGCCTTGATGCGTTGTGAGAGCGTGCAAGGCTAGGAGAGGTTAACAGCTAGAGGGCCATCGTCGTCGTTTCTTCCGGGCGCTCTGCGACGCGAGGGGCTGCCTTGATGCGTTGTGAGAGCGTGCAACTTCAGCCCGTATCGGCATCAAGCTACTGGACGGAGCTGCCACAGCGTGTTCTCCGAAGAAGCAAAGCAGCCAGGGTGAGCGCGTCGGAGCGGGGCGCCGGGGCGCGCGCCACCCCCGCGAGCCCACGCACCCCGCCACCCGCCGACGCCCCCAAACCCATAGGCATCCTCGTCGTGCCGAGTCGACCACCGAGACTAAAACGAGAGCGACACGCACCAGGATGGTGCAGACGGCCCACTCCAACGCGTCCCCCGTGACCCTCCTCGCGAAGCTCTGCTTCGAGAAGAGCGCGCGCCTGGCGGAGCTCGAGCACTGCTCCATCGCCTGCGTGCGCGCGAAGATGGGCGAGTTCTACGGCGACGCGGCGCGCGACGGCGTGCTCGTCTACAACCTGAACCCGTTGGACGCCGACGAGCTCCAGCTCCTCGACGACGGCGACGTCGCGCTGGCCAAGAAGGTCGCGAAGGAGCCCGTCAAGATCACGGCCAAGCGCGCGGCGCCGGACGACGACGACGACGCCGACGGGTCGGTCGTCGAGGCCGCGGAGGCGGCCGCCGACGACGGCCGGTCGGCCTTCGAGCACGCGTCGGGCGCGTTGGGCAACTTCGGCCTCGAGGCGCCGCCGTCGCAGGTCAAGGCCCTGCTCAAGGCGCTGGAGCTGCGGCCGAGGCGCCTCGTCAAGTGCGGTTTGGCGCCGCCGCACTCGCTCAAGCACACGCCCGAGGACGAGGACGCCGAGGAGGCCAAGGACGACGCCTTCGAGATGGTCGACTCGCTGAGCCTCGAGGACAAGGAGGAGGACGAGGCGCTGCCCGTGGCCGCGGAGGTCGTCGACGCGGCCGCGGCCGGCCCGGACGCCGTCGTCGCCGCGCTCGCGGGTAAAGGCGTCACGCTCCTGCCGTCGACCCTGCACACGCTGCTGCGCCTCATCGACGTGCACCCGCGGCGCTTCGTCAAGCTCGGCCTCGTCGACGACATCCAGGCCGCGCGCCGCGCGTACCGCGCGGGCGGCGGCGACGCGGCGAAGGCGCTCTTCAAGGGCCGCGGCGGCAAGGGCGGCAAGGGCTGGGGCCGGGGCCTCCACGGCCGGGGCGCCGGCGGCCGGGGCCGGGGCCGGGGCTGGGAGTTCGGCGCGGACGAGGGCTGCCGCAAGAAGCACAAGGGCTGGGCCGGGTCCTCGTCCGGGTCCTGGGGCGACGCGCGCAACGGCGGCCACTGGAACTCGACCTGGGGCGGCCCCCACGGGTCCCACTCCTGGGGCGCGACGACGGCCCGCGGCGCCAAGACCAACTGGGGCACGCCGCCGCCGGGCGTGCCGCACGAGCCGCTGAGCGACGACCGCGCGCCGCCGCCGCCCTGGGCGCCCGCGGGCGCGCCGCCCTACGGCCACCCGGCCCTGGGCCCGCCGCACGGCCCGCCCCACCACCCGCCGCCGCCGCCGCACCACCGCGGCGGCTGGGGCGGCGGCGGCGGCGGCTGGGGCGGCGGCCACAGCGGCGGCTGGGGCGGCGGCTGGGGCGGCGAAGGCTCCGGCGGCGGCTGGCGCGGCGGCGGCGGCA
>NW_008705564.1:1265435-1273636 GCF_000186865.1 Aureococcus anophagefferens | reverse complement strand
GACCTGGGAGGTAACGACGCTTGCCTCGGGCTACCCCGCGCCGTGTTAAATTTCGCGCCCTAGTTGATGTGGTCGAGGGGCATGACGCGGATGGCGACGACGCCGGCCTCCGCCTCGACGTCCGCGTAGGTGCGGCCGTCGAAGCAGCCGAAGGAGCGGTAGATCTTCGCGCCCTCCTCGCGGCTCGCGCAGCCCGGCAGGCAGGCGTCGAGGCCGCAGTGGTCGAGCATGTCCTCGAAGGTGTCGAAGCGCCGCACGTCGAGCGCGCGCGCGATGACGCGCTCCGCGCCGCGCGTCGTCACCTTGAAGGTGATGCAGTCGTCGACGGACACGTGCTCGAGCCAGCCCGCGTAGGCGCGGCCCTCCCAGGTCTTGGCGCCGCTCTTGATGAGGTCCGCGTACTTGGGCTGGAGGTACGGCTGGCCGTGGCCTCGGCCGAACGTCTTGCCGTCGGGCCACGCGCCCCGCGCCTTCCACAGCTCCTTCTTCGCCGCCGCGGACTTCTTCGCGGGGGACTTCGCCGCCGCGGCCGCGGCCGCGGGCGGCCGCGGAGACCGCCGCTTCGGCGCGCACTCGAGCGCCGGCTCGTCGGCGGCGGCCGCGCGCGCGCGCTTCCGCCGCGGCGCGGGCAGCTCCTCGGCGGCGGTGAGCGCGATGGACACCGCGGCGGCCCGCTTCGCGCGCCGCTGCTGGCCGGGCTTGTACGCGGGCTTGGGCGCGACGGCCGCGCGGCCGCCGCGCGACGATTTCGGCCGGTCGTAGTCGGCGGCCGCGGCCGCGACGGCGGCCTTCATCTGGCGCGTGTCGCGCGTGCCTTCCCGCGCCGCCACGCCGACGAGGTAGGGGAGCAGCCGCTGGATGTCGCAGACCTCGTAATACGGCTCGTCGCCGTAGAAGCGGCAGAGGGCCTTGGTGGCGCAGCAGTCGCCCGCGAGCGGCGCGTGCGCCCGCGGGTCGCAGACGAGCGCCGGACGATAACCGGCGCTGCCCGACGTCACCCACATGACCTCGCCGACGAGCGTGGAGGCCATGGCGCGCGGGTGCAAACGGGTGCTTGGACGCCGACCTCTTGAAACCAAACCGCTGCTTCTCCTGAAACCGCATCGTTCCGACGATCGACGCCGGACGACGCCGCCCGACGCCGTAGCTAAGTTGGACACTCTTACGTCGTCCCCGGCCCCGTGATCTCCCAGTTGAAGACCTCCGGGTCGAGGTTGTTCTTCTCGCGGGACTGGCACGCGTACTCGACGGCGTCGAGGGGCTCCCGCGTGTGGCTGTGGCGGCCCCAGAGCGTCGCCGTCTCGATGCCGCTGAGCGCCGGGTAGGCCGTCGGCGGCGCGGACGAGGTCAGCGTGCAGAGCGCGGACCGGAGCGCCAACGACACGTCGTGCGTGTCGTTGGACGCGGACTTGAACTTGAAGGAGTAGATGCCCGTGCGCGGGAGCACGTTGCGCCACTGGACGTTCGCGGTGACGCGCTCCTCCTCGAGGGGCTTCTCGCGGCGGCGCCACTCGTCGTCGAGCCGGTCCACGTCGACGCTGTGCATGGCCAGCAGCGACGACCCGAGCTCCGCGGCCTCGAGGTGCACGAGGGCCTTGGCGACGCGCCGGTCCTCGCGGCACGCGAGGTCGAGGATGTAGAGGCCGTCCGGCCGCATGGGCGACCAGACGTTGCCCCAGCCCAGGCGGTGGAGCAGCGCGCCGCGCTCCGGCGGGCTCAACGGGTGCAGCACCGCGGCCCAGTCGATGGGCGCGCGGAGCCGCTCCGTCAACGCGACGGCCAGCGCGACGCGGCGCCCGCCGCACGCGTCGCGCTCGGAGGACCAGCGCGCGTCGGCGTCGAGGAGCGCCTGGGCGTCCTTCGGGCTCGGCTCGTCGGGCCAGGGCGCCTGGAGCCCGTCGTCCGCGAGCGGGCAGAACCGGAGGAGCGCGGCGGCCTGGCGCGCCGTCAGCGACGGCACGGTCGCGACGAACTCGAGCGCGTCCTCGAGCGCGACGTCGGGCCCGAAGGTGCCCGTCGTCGACGGCCCGCTCATGAGGCGGTCCGCCTTGTGCTGCGTCGTGCCCCCCCGGAGCCGCGTGCGCCGGAGCGCGTCGCACGCGGCCGCGGCCGCCGCGCGGTCGCGGCCCTCGCGCGCGTCGCGCGCGTCCAAACCGTCCGGTGGCGGCAGGGGCGCGCAGCGCTCGCGCCGCGGCGCGCCGCCCCGGTGGCCGCCGCGGAGGAGGAAGAGCTCGAGGAGCGTCGCCGTCGCGCACATGGCCTCGCCGAAGACGCACGACAGCGTCCCCGGCGGCGGGAGGCCCCGCCCCTGGACGTACTCGCGGAACTCGGCCTCGCTGTGGCTCGGGCTGTACCAGCCGAACTTGGCGAAGTGGTCCGCGACGGCGTCGTCGGACGGCGCCGCGGCCGTCTCCGGCCGCGGCAGAAAGTCGGGCACGTAGTCGAAGTGCACGAGGCCGCCGCGCCGCAGCCCAAAGTCCGCCGCGTCCTCGCGGTCCTCCGCGCCCCGCGCCACGTCGTCGCCGTCGAACATCTCGTGCAGGAACTCCACGTCCTCGGACCCGTCGATGAGCGCGTGGTCGTACGCGTGGCCGCCCGACGCGCGCCGGCTCGGGTCGACGTGGGCCTCGACGCCCCCGAAGTGGTCGCTCCGCTCGTAGGAGTCGACCATGACGTTGCGGAAGTGGCCCCGGTTCCCGAACTGGGACACGTCCGCGTGGTCCGTGTCGTCGACGAACGACGCCTCCGCCTGGGCAGCAAAAGGGTGATTCAAGTTCTCTTCAACATGAGTGTTCCGCGCGCGCGCGTTCCGGAAAAAGCATCCATGCTTCGAGACCGTTCCGAGAGATGATCGCTCGTCCAAAAGTCAGCCGAAACGAGTGGAAAACGGCCGAGATCGGAGCCTTTGAAGTTGGGAATTTCGCTCTCTTGTCCTGCCCTGGCCTCCGCCTCCAGGAGGCACCGGATCGCCTCGCGGTCGTGGGGCTTCGACAGGTTCGCCTCGTAGCGGCCCGCGCGCGGGCCGAGCAGCGCGCGGTGCCGCGCGTCGCCCAGCAGCCGCCGCAGCTCCCGGTGCGCCGTCAGCGCCTCGAGGTGGCCGCTCTCCGCGTGGTCGCCCGACACGCGGCCTAGAATCTCGTCGCGGAGCGCGCGCGCGTGGAGCGGCGCTTTGAGGAGCGGCAGCACGGACACGAGGGCCTGGATCTTCGACTGCGCGGCCTTGTCGTTGGACTGGATCCGCCGCAGCGCCCTGGCGTACTCCGCGTCCGCGGCCGTCGTCGACGTCTTGCGGTCCCGCGCGATCAGCCCCTTCGCGAGCCGCAGGGCGTCGTCGACGCCGAGGCGGATGCGCGCCTGGTAGGCGAGCTCCATGGCCTTGCGCGCGTCGTCGCAGTCGTCGACGGCCTTGAGCAGCGTCCGCACCTGCGCCTCCTCGGCGATGGGCCGCTCCTCCAGGTTCGGCGGGCCCACGAGGAACCGCAGGTCCAGGATCCCCGCGCGGGGCATGTGCCAGGGCACGGGCGCGGCCTTGCCCCGGTGCTCCGCGGGCCCGTGCGCGCAGCGGCGCATGACGGCCTCGCGCGGCGCGTACCAGTACGCGTCGCTCGCCTCGCGGCGCGCGTGCTGCCGCAGGAGCGCCGTGAGCTCCACGGCGACGTGGCGCATGAGCTCGTGGCGGTCCACGGCGCCGCTGCCGTCCCAGTCCAGCAGCAGGAACGCGCGCGACACGTCGGCCTCGGAGCAGGCCGCGTCCGCGGTCCGGAAGAGGCGCAGCGCGGCCGCGGCGTCGAGCTTCTTCCGCTCGACGATGTCCTTGCCCCGCGCGCGGAGCCGCGGCAGGAAGAGCTTCGCCGCCTCGGCCTCGATGGCCGCCGCGCGCTCGAGCGCCGCGGAGCCGCCGGGCGACGTCCACCGCTCGAGCGCGACGAAGTTGACGTCCGTGCTCCGCGCGAAGTCGATGGTGTCGAGGATCTTGCGCACGGCGGACTTGCGCGCGCGCGCGGCGTCGTGGCCCTCGGGCTTCTTCGCCGGGGCCTTGGCCGCCTTCTTGCGCGCGTCCCTCTTCCTCCGCGGACCGGTCCCGTCCGCGGGCTCCGGCGGCGGGCTCGCGGCGCCCGCCGGTGGCGCGGCCGCGCCGTCGGCGTCGCCGGCGCCGTCGTCCCGCGGGCTCGCCGGCCGCGAGTCCTCGTCGGGCTTGACCTCCATGACCATGGCCGGCGCCTGCTTGTGCGCGCGGCGGAAGCCCCGCGACTTGTGGCGCACGTTCACCGCGACGAAGCGGAAGACGCCGCCGCTGTCCGCCGCCGTGAGCCGCAGGGTCTCCTCGCAGAGCGCCCGCTCGAGGGGGTCGTCGAGGTGGAAGCGGAAGCGCCAGGGCGCGCGGTGGTTCTGCGTCCGCGTCGCGACGACGGGGATCGCGTGGAGCCAGTCGAACTTGAGCTTCGCGTCCTTCGCGCTGAGCTCGCACTCGCGCAGCGACACGCTGATGGGCGGCCGCGGCGGGTCCTCGGGCCCGCGGCCCGACGGCGGCGACACCGTGAGCGCCAGCAGCAGCGGCGCGGCGACGCCGCCGACGGGGTTCGCGCCGAGCTCGAGCCGCCGGAGCGCGCCCGCCTGCTGCGCGCCCGCGGCCAGGATGATGGCCCCGCGGGGGCCGATGGCGTTCGCGGACACGTCCAGCGCCGTCAGCGTCTTCGCCTCGCTCAGCGCGACGCCGAGCGCGGCCGCGCCGACGTCGCCGAACTTGTTGTGCGGCAGGTGGAGCTGCACCAGGTTCGGGTGCCGCGCGAACCTGCGCGGGAAAGAAACATATGCAACACGACGTCAATAGGCAAGGAGTCGCACGGTTTCGACGTAGCTTTTTTGAAAGGCACCCGCCGAGAGAAAACGATCCGTCCGAAAATCAGCCGAAACGACGTCGATGTGACCGAGCTAGAGACGTTTTTGCCGGACGGGGCGTTCCGCCGGTCGTTTCCGGCGCGGGCGCGAACGTGTGCGAGATGCCCGCGACGGACTCCGGGCCCAGGAGGTTCCAGGACACGTTGAGCCGCTTCAGCGACGGCAGCCCGCCGCGGCCCGCGCCCATGGGCACGAGGCCGAAGTCCGCGTCCGTGTCGTCGAGCTCCGTCGAGTCGTCGAGGAGCGACCCGACGGGCCCGCCGACGCGCTGCGTGAAGTAGTGGCGGTCCTTGGGCTCGACCTCGCGCTGCGGCGCCAGGTTGTTGACGCTGCCGATGGCGTTGGACGACAGGTCGAGCAGCGCGAGCGGCGGCGCGGCGCCCCGGCGGAGCGCGCGGACGAGCTTGACCGAGAGCGCGTCGTCCAGCGTCGTGTTCGCGAGGCAGAGCGTCTTGAGGGCCGCGTACTGGCCGTTGACGAGCGTCGCGGCGAAGGTCTCGACGGCGAGGAGGTCGATGCGCACCTGGCTCAGGTCGAGCGCGTTGAGGCTCTTGGATTTCGCCGCGTTGCGGAAGATCTCGACGACGCCGCGCGTGCCGACGTGGTTCCGGCTCAGGTCGATGCTGTGGACGGGCATGTCGTCGGCCGTCGCGCCGAGGCAGCGGCCGAGGGCGAGCGCGTGCTCGTCGAAGAGGCCCTGCGCGGCGACGGCGACGTGCCGCCGCCGCTGGCCGTCGACGCGCGTCGTCCGGTCGAGGAGGTGGAGCACCTTCTTCTCGACGACCGTGAGGTCCTTGACGGTAGCTTCGCGCTTCACGGCCTTCTCCCGCGAGCTCGACCGGTCCGTGATGCGGAACTTCTTCCTCCGGCCGCGCGCGGAGTGCTGGGGCTTCTCGCCCGGTAGCGTCGCCTGCGTCCGCGGGCTCGCGGGGTCCGCGCAGTGCTTGATGTAGGCCCGCGCGAAGAAGCCCTTGACGAGCACCTCGTCGGGCACGGCCTCGTTCAAAATCTCGTCCTCGGCGTGGGAGCCCGGCGTCGCGTGCGCCGCGCGGCCGCCGGGCGGTTCCGCGGCGGTCCGGCGCCGCCGCCGCGGCGCGGGCTCCGGTGCCCCCGGCGCCCCGGGCTCGACGAAGTCGGGCTTCTGGCGGTCCATGATCTCCTCGATCTCGTCGCGCTGCTGGAGGAGCGCCTCCTTGAAGCCGCTCAAAGGGTGGAGCGTGCCCTCGTGGACGGGCCTCGTCGGCGGCAGGTACGCGCCGTCGCCGCCGAGGCAGCCGCTGTCGTTCATCCAGCGGTCCCAGAAGGAGCCGTCGCCGTCGCTGAAGCGGCTCCGCGGGCCCAGCTGGCGGATCGCCGCGTTGGCCTTGCGCACCGCGAGCGCCGCTTTGCTCCGCGCGGCGACGGCCGGCGGCGGCGCGGACGCCTCCTCGACGCCGGACCCGCCGCTCGCCTGCTCCTTGGACTCGCGCTTCAGCTCCTCGGTGAGCGTCACGCCCCGCGCCTCGAGGCGCCGCTCCACGGACTGGATGGCCTCGCCGATGCGCTTGAACGGCGCGTCCAAGAACTCCTGGATGCGCGCGACGTTGCAGTCCGTCATCAGGTCGAAGGACTCGGCCTTCTCGTCCTCGTCGCGGTTGTCCCGCACGGCCACCTCGCCCTGCTGCGTGTCCGTCACCATCTTCGACACCATGGCGGACCGGACCGGCGGCGGCGGCGGCGCCCCGGGCTGCGCTAATATCGCACGGCTTTAGCTGTGCAAGTTCACCTCAATATAGATCTAACCTCCTGCCACTGCCACACTGTCCACAGGCTGGCGGCCTCGCAGTCGACCTCGCGCCGCGCCGCGCCGCAGACGGCCGCCTGCCGCTGCCCCAGCTGAACACCCTCTCCCTCGCGCCCGCCGCAGCACCGCACGCCATGGCCAACGTCGTCACGGGCCGGTTCCAGGAGGACTACCCCGAGACCTACAAGAACGCGGAGGGGAGCGAGCTCTGCGTCGAGACCGAGGAGGAGCAGCAGGCCAAGGCCGCGTCGGCCCTCGTGGGCATCTTCGAGAAGCGCGTCGCGGCGCGCGGGGACCGGTGCCTCCACCCCAAAGATTTAAACCACGTCTCGGTCGCCCAGCTCGACTTCGAGTACGACTACATCCGCGCGCGGCTCTTCGGGGAGCCCATCGGCGTGAACCTGTACAACCCGGACCACGAGGAGTTCGACGAGGTCTACACCGATAGTGTCGACGAGATTAGCATGCTCTGGCTCGAGGTCTACAAGGAGCGCTACGACCGCGAGCCGCCGGTATCGCTCGTGGAGTACGCGTTCCCGATGAAGGGCGTGTCCAAGGCGAAGCGGCAGAAGATCGAGGACGCCCTCGAGCGGGCCTACGACCGGCTCCGGACGGCGGCCGTCGCGCGCGAGGCCGAGCACAAGCCCCGGGACGGCGTCTTCCTGTCGTGCCCCAAGGGCGTGTCGCGCGCGCACAACGACCGCCTCGCAGCCGAGGCCGCGGCCGCGCGGCCGCCGCCGGCCGTCGGGCCCGTCGACAACGAGCCCGTCATCGTCCCCGTGCCCATCGACGACTAGGCGGGGTAACTCGCGTCTCGTTTTAATCCGACGCTCGCGCGCTCGGCGTTGCTAGTGCGTGCAGCACCAGGACGACGTCGCGTGCGGCTCGTCGTGCTTGTCCGCGCCCTCCGGGACCGACTCCGGCGGCGGCGGCGGCTTCTTCGCCGGCACGGCCTCCGCCTCCTTGGCCGCCGCGGCGCGCGCGGCCGCGGCGTCCTTCTCCCTCTCGACGCGCGCGGCCTCGGCGGCGTCCGCGCGCTCCGCCTTGGCGCGCAGCGCCTCCTTGTCCGCCGCGGCCTGCGCCGCGGCCATCTCGTCGGCCTTGCGCCGCGCGGCCTCCCGCTCCGCGGCGGCGCGCGCGGCCTCGCGCTCCGCGTCCGCCCGGGCCGCGGCCGCGGCCTCGGCCTCGGCGCGCGCCGCCTCCTCGGCCGCGCGCGCGCGCGCGGCCTCGAGCTCCTGGGCGACGCGCGCGGCCTCGGCCTCGGCCTCGAGGGCCGCGGCCTTGGCCTTGGCCGTCGCCGCCCGCTCGGCCTCGAGCGCCGCGGCCGCCTCCTCGGCCTTCTTCGCCGCGGCCGCCCGCTCGGCCTTCTTCGCCGCGGCCGCCTCCTCGGCCTTCTTCGCCGCGGCCGCCTCCTCGGCCTTCTTCGCCGCGGCCGCCTCCTCGGCCTTCTTCGCCGCGGCCGCCTCGGCCTTCTTCGCCTTGGCGTCCGCGGCCGCCTTGGCCTCGGCGTCCGCGGCCT
>NW_008705564.1:1254120-1265385 GCF_000186865.1 Aureococcus anophagefferens | reverse complement strand
GCCTTCTTCGCCGCGGCCGCCTCCTCGGCCTTCTTCGCCGCGGCCGCCTCGGCCTTCTTCGCCTTGGCGTCCGCGGCCGCCTTGGCCTCGGCGTCCGCGGCCTCTTTGGCCGCCTTGGCCTCCTGCTCCGCCTTGGCCTTGGCCGCCTTGGCCTCCTGCTCCGCCTTGGCCTTCGGCGCCGCCTCCGCGGCCTCCGGGTCCGCCTTGGCCGCGCCGCCGGCGTCGGCGTCGGCCTTGGCCTTGCGCGCGGCGTCCTTCTTCGCCTTGGCCTTCTCGCGCTTTGCCTTGGCCTTGGCGGCCTTGGCCGCGGCGGCCTCGTCGGCGGCGGCGTCCGCGGGCGGCGGCGGGTTCGCGTCGCGGAGCACGCTCTCCGCCGCCGACGCCGCGACGGCGGCGGCGGCGGCCTCGGGCGCCTGCGGCGGCGGCGGCGCCTTCTTCTCCATGCGGTTCACGTTGATGACGGCCTGGGCCGTGGCCTTCAAGCCGACGGGCTCGGCGGCGCCGTCGCCGCCGGCCCCTCCGGTGCGCTTGCCGCGGCGCTTGCCCATGGGTGTCGACACTGAGCACAGTGGCTGGCGGCGAGCACGCGACGATCCAAATGGCTGAAAAAGGCGAGGGGCAGCGTCGGCACGGTGATGCCCGGCGTACACGATGATGTTTTTAGTCTTGCCGTGACGTCCTTGTTCAAGAAAAAGTGTTGCAGCGGATCAAAACAAGTTGAACGTTTGGGTTGCTGAAACGCCGGCCCTCTCGGATCAAAACTAGCACTTTCACACGCAGGTGTCGTGGCAGGATCGGTCTTCGTCGCTTCGAGTTGCCGCTGCCGTGTGGCGCCTTTCAGACGCTCGCGACGATGTGAGCGTCGATGACGTCCTTCACTGACCTGTCCGAGGACAACAACCTCGTCGTGCAGCGCGAAGACCACCTCTTCATCGAATGGCTTGCCTCTGAAGTCTGCGCGTCAACATCGGGTTCCGTTGCGCCGTGCGTCGTCCCGCGTCCGTTGCAGCTGCGCGGACCCCCGCCGCGCGACCCCCGGACCGCGGCGCGCGTCCCGGTCGCGGGTCTGCGCCGAACTGCGCCGCGCGCGCGCGCGTTCGACCGCCGGCGCCGGACGCGGTTCGAAACGAGCCGCTCCCGCGCAGGTGGAAGCTCTGCGAGGTCTGGCGCGCGGACGCGCACGGCGAGCCCGCGCGCGCGTCGTCGTCCAGCGACCTCGAGCGGCTCGGCCTCGGCCTCACGTCGCCGACGCTCACGCCCGAGGCGCGCCGCGAGATCTACCGGTCGCCGCGCCGACGGGCGTCACGCGGCTCACGCTCGCCTGCGGCGCGACGCCGCGGCGCGGCGACTGCTACAGCCCCATGCGGAGCCCGCGGGGCCACGCGTGCCCGCGGTGTCTGGAGGACCCGACGGCGAGCATGTTAAGGTGCGCCTCGAACACGTCGTTCAGCCCGGGCATCGGCCTCGTGGGCCGCGCGTGGCTGCTGGGCGTCGCCGAGGTCGTGGATTTGTTGGCGCCGACGACGGAGCCGTCGACCTACGCGCGCCTCGACACGGCGACGGCTTCCGGTCTGTCCACGGCCGTCGCGCTGCCCGTCACCCTGCCCTCGGGCGACGCGACGGCGGTCTTCATCGTCTACTTCGGGGAGCGGCTGCTGCACCACACGGCCTACGCGAACGCGGCCACGACGCTCGCGGACGACGCGTTGAAGGCCATGGTCGGCCGCGGCCGCGACGCCGCGCGGAGATTCGGGCATCCTCTCTCCTCAGCTTCCGACATCGCGCGCGCGCTGTCCGGCGGCAAGCTCGACGAGCTGGCCAAGATCGACGAGCGCGTCGCCTTCGCCGGCCGCCGCAAGGACAGCGACGCCTCCTCGACGTCGTCCTGCTCGAAAACGTCGCCCAAGGGCGGCGCGTCGACGTGCAGCGACCCGACGGCGACGGCCGGCGACCGCCACTTTGCGCGGAAGCTGCCCCGCCGCCGGGACAGCCACCGCGACTCCGCGCACCAGTGCCCCGTCTGCTACGGCACCGTCGAGCGCGCGGCGACCGTCGCGGCGTGCGCGCACTCGGCGTGCGCCGAGTGCCTCGCGCGCTGGCGCCTCACGTCGGACCGGTGCCCGAGCTGCCGCGGGCCCATCGACGCCGTCGAGCCCAACGCGCGCCTCGACCGCGAGATCGCCGACGCCGCGGTCCGGCGGCCGCTGCGGCGCTCCACGCTCTCCTTCTGAATTCGCCCCTGTCCATGCGACCCCTCCTGTGAATAGACCACTTTTCTGTGCCCATGTCAGGCCGCGCGCCCGCCGTAGGGGTAGGGCTCCCCCGCGAGCATGCCGTCGAGCTCGCCGTCGTAGGTGCGCTCCGCGGCGGCGTCGCCGAGGCGCCGCTTGATGGCGAGACCCTTCTCCTGGAAGGGCGCGGCCTCGGCGGGCCGCCCGAGGCGCCAGAGGAGCATGGCGTAGTTGTTGTAGCGCGCCGCGAGCTCCGGCGCGTCGGGTCCGAGCTTGTCCTCGGAGATGGCGACGTCGCGGCGGAAGGCCTGCTCCGCCTCGGCGAACTTGCGCACCCGCAGCCGCGCCTTGCCCAAACCCCGCCAGCTCGCCGCGACTCTCAGGTGGCCGAAGCCGAAGTGGCGCTCCTTGAGCGAAACGGCTTTTTCGAACGCGGCCTCGGCCTCGTCGCCGTCGCGGAGGATCACGCCGAGCGCGTGGTGGCACGCCGCGACGGCCGGCCCGCCGTCGCCCACGGCGCGGACGAGCGCGGCGAGCGCGCGCCGCGCCGCCGCGGCCGCGGCGTCGCCGCGGCCGCCGTCGTCGAGGCACCTCGCCAGGTTCGACGACGCCGTCGCGAACTCCAGGTCCTCGCCCGCGGCCTCCCAGATGGCGCAGGCGCGCTCGAGGAGCGCCGCCGCCGCGCCGGGGTCGTCGCCCGCGAGGGCCTCCGCGAGGTTGTTCAGGCTCGTCGCCGCGGCGCGCGACCGCGGCGCCGCGGCCTCGCGGATCGCGAGGTCGCGCCGGTGGAGCGCGAGCGCGCCGGCCGTGTCCCCGTCGGCGCGCCGCAGCCGCGCGAGGCGCCGCGCGGCGTCGGCGACGCGCGCGTGCGACGGCCCGAGCGCGGCCTCGCGCATGGCGAGGACGGACTCGAGCAGCGGCGCCGCGTCCTCGAGGCGGCCCTCGGCCTCGAGGACGAGCGCCTCGCCCTCGAGCGCCGCGGCGTGGGCCAGGGACCCCTTGCCCGACGCGTCCACAGCCAGGTCGACGAGGCGCCGCCGCGCGGCGACCGCGAGCTCGACGTCGCCACGAACGCTCGAGCACGTCCGCCTGCGCGGAAATCCGCCGGTGAGCCGGGACGTCGGGGCCGAACTTCGGAACTCGCTCGCTCGGTCAATCGATTCGGCTGATTGTGGGACGAATCGAGTGCTCTCGTCGAATGCTCGAAGCACAGCAGAAGAGTCTACTCTCATGTTGAAGTCGGCTTGAAGATGCGACGTCCGCGCCGACGTCCGCGAGCGACGCGAGGAGGTCGCCGTCGTCGCCCGCGAGCGCGGCCTCGACGCCGGCCTGGAAGTCCGGCGAGGCGCGCTCGGCGAGCCGGCGCAGCACGTCGAGCTTCTCGGCGGCGCGGCCCCGCCGGAAGTAGGCCCGGAACGCCTCGTAGGACTTCGCGCACGAGTCGCGCCGAGTCCGCGAGGGGCCCGTAGTGGACCTGGACCTCGGCGAGGACCGGCGCGCGCCCGCCGTCGCCGAGGCGCACGGTGAAGAGCGCGTCGCGGTAGCCCGTGAAGGGCGGCCGCCGGAACCGGTTCGCGAAGCGGACGACGCGCGCGGTGTCCCCGTTGCTCCGCATGAGCGTCCGCAGGAGCCGCGCGAGGTCGCCCTCGGTCTCCGCGACCAGCGAGCCGCGCGCGCCGTCGCGGAGCCGCTGGGCGTCGCCGTCGTAGTCCGCGCGCACCTTGTCGGCCGCGCGGCCGAAGCCCTTCCGCCGGGCCCGCTCGTACGCTTCGGGCCCCAGACCCGCGGCCGCGGCCGCCGCGAGGCAGAAGGCGTCGAGCGCGTCCTGCGCGGCCCGCGCCCGGTCGAGCACGACCTCCAGGTCGTCGGGGTCGTCGCTCCGGAACCCCTCGTCGTAGTCCTCGAGGTCCAGGACACTGGGCCCGAAGGCGTCGGCGCTGAACTTGTCGAGGCGGCTCCGGTCCTCGAGCAGCGTCTCCAGCTGCTCGAGCAGCTCCAGGCTCTCCGGCGACGCCTTCCGCCGGAGCGTGCGCACGGCGCGCACGCCGCTGGGCATGTGGCCGCGGTGTTTCAGGCTGGGGCAGCCTCCATCGTGCACGATCGTTGCCCCGCTCCCCAACCGGCGCCGGCGCGCCCCGGGGCCGGACGACGCGCCGACGCGGGTCGCGTCGCGGGACTGGCTTACGACCGCCCCCGCCGAGCGCGCCCCGCCGGTCCGCCGCGCCTCACCCGCGGATCGGGTCGAGGAGCGCGCCCGCGGCGAGGAAGCCGACGCCGAGCACGGCGGCGGCGCCGACGATGATCTTGGTCTGGAGGGCCTGGCCGGCGGACTCGACGGAGATGCCGACCTGGCACGTGATTGCCCGCGTGTTGTCGACCTGCTCCGCGACGACGCGGTAGAGCCACTCGCCCTCCTCCGCGGTGACGTCGACGTAGCTGTAGGCGCCGCCGAGCGTGCCCTTGCTCTTGAGCGGGCTCCAGGAGCTGTAGGACGCGACCTCCTCCCACTCGGAGCGGCCCACGAGCTTCTTCTCGACGACGAAGCCCTTGTTGTCCTCCTCGTCGTTCGTGCCCCAGAGCAGCTCGACCTCGCCGTCGTCGACGCACTTGGCCTTGAGGCCGATGCCGGAGAGCTCGGACGTCGCCGCGTCGAGGATGTTCACCGTGCCCTGCTTCTCGAGCATGGCCAGGCGCTCGACGCGCTTCTTGTCCTTGCGCATCGCGCGCGCGATGTTGACGGCGTCCTCGTCGACCTGGTTGACCATCCAGGGCGCGTAGGCGACGCCGTTCTCGTTGAACATGTTCGACCGCTTCGTCTTGGCGATCTTCTCCGCGTCGGCCATGATCTCCGCCTCCTCCGTGTCGACGTCGCTCATGCGCAGGGACGTGCGGGCGCTCCGCGTCGACAGAGCGCTCGGCACGCCCGACAGGCGCGTCGACGGCTGCCACGACAGGGCCGCGGGGACGAGGGCCGCGACGGCGACGAGAAGCTGGTGGGACCGCATGGCGGAAGCAGTGAGACGGGGACGAGAGCTGAGTCGGTGCCGAGGGCTGATCAAGAGCTGGGGAGACGCGTCAGACTGGGCGGGTATGGTTAATGTTGAACCTCGGGACCGGCTTAGAGGCGTAATGTCCAGCGCCTTCTCTCGGGCTGCACCTCTGTTGACTGCCTCTAGAACAAGTAGCGCTTCTAGAACGAGCGTCTGGCTGACCCGCTTCTAGAACAAGCAGCGCTTCTCTCGGGCTGCACCTAAGTTGACCGCTTCTCGTAGCGCCATGCAGAGGCTCGTCTTCCTGCTGGCGTCCGCCGCCCCCGGCGCCCTCGGTCTGCTGTTTCAATCCCACAAGGTCAGTAGCCAATGGGACACGTGGGCCATCTGCGAAAACGGCACGTACCACGCCTTCTTCCTGGCGAACGTGAGCGCGCCGTCGTTCGGCCTCGGGACGGGCTCCGACGGCGCCGCGCACGCCGTGAGCGCCGACGGCGCGCACTTCGAGGATCGCGGCGCGGCGTGGCGCATGCCGCCGCTTCCGGGGCTCTGCGGCGGCGAGTGGCGCTGCTCCGAGGGCACGAGCTCCGTCTTCGCGCGGCCCGGGTCGGACGAGCGTTCGAACCGCAAGAAGTTCAGCATCAACTACTCCGTCTGCCGGAACAACGACAAGGGCGAGCTCGCGCAGACCATCAGCTTCGCCGAGTCCGACGACCTCGAGACCTGGACGCAGGTGCTCGACGACGGCGGCGCGCCGCTCCTCTTTTCGCCCGACGGGCGCTACTACCGCGACGCGCCGACGGCGGCGGCCAAAACGGTGCGCTGGGACACGCTCACGGGCTTCGTCGCCGGCGCGGAACCCGGCGAGGTCTACGGCTACTGGACGGCGTCGCCGCTCGACGGCGCCGCGGCCTTCGGCATGGGCGCGACGTCCGACGGCCTCCGCTGGCGCGCGCTGCCGCCGCCGGCGGTCGTCGGGGCGGCGGCCGAGCTCGGCGACCTCGAGATCGGCGGCGTCGCGAAGTTCGGCGGCCGCTTTTTCGCGCTCGGCGGCGCCGGCTGGGAGATGCGCGCGCTCGTCGCCGACGCGCCGGCGGGCCCGTTCCGCGCGGCGCCGCGCAACTTCCGCGTCCTCTCCGGCGCGGGCTACTTCACGCGCTTCTTCGACGGCTGCGACGGGGCGGTCCTCGTCTCGCACCAGGCCTTCCACCACCCGAACCACTTCCTCGCGCCCTACAAGGCCGCGGAGGTCGACGCCGACGGCGCGCTGCGCCTCAAGTGGTGGCCCGGCAACGACGCCCTCGCCGGCGCGCGCGTCGACCGCTGGGAAAACGCGCCGCTCGACCTCGCGGTCGGCGTCGTCCTCGGGGGCCGCGTGGACCTCCGGGGCGCGCGCGCGCCCGCGAACGCGAGCGGCGCCTACGCCGCCTGCCTCCCGGGCTTCGAGTTCGCCCTCACGGACGGGTCTTCGCTCGTCGTCCTCGTCGACGGCTGTGTGGAAATCAACCAGTGGAATGGGTGGTCCAGCAAAACTTCAAACCTCTCTATCGGTCAAATCGAAGTCGATTCGGCTGATTTTTGGACGGATCGATTGCTCTCGGCGAGTTCTCGAAGCACAGTAGAAAGCGTCGCGTCGAATCGGTCGCATGCGCCCACATTGAAGTCGAGTTGAAGATTTGATTTCCACACAGGTCGACGGCCGCGGCCGCGGCGTCACGGGCCGCGTCGACCGGGCGAACGCCTTCGCGCCCTACGACGCTGTCGACCGCGGCCTCGGGGAGCTCCCGACGACCTTCCGGCTGCTCGTCCGCGCGTCCATGGTCGAGCTCTACGTCGGCGACGTGTTCCTCGTCATCGAGAGCGCGCCCTGGCGGACCAAGGGCGGCGCGGCCATGACCGGCGCCGTGGCGCGGACCGCATGCGCCGCGCGCCGCGTCCGCGTCGAGTCCGCCCGCGCCATGACGCTCCCGCCCTGGGAGCGGGCGCCCGCCGGCGCGTAAGGAGTGGTTCAACAACGCTGCAATGATGATGCAACTTGATGGCCTCAGGGATCGCCCCGCTCGCCGCTCGGCGCCTCACGCCTGCGCGCTCGCCCCCCCGCACCATGCTCGGCGGCGCGCTGAAGAAGGCCGTCGGCGGCGGCATCCCCGGCGCCGTGGCCATGGTGCTCCAGGTCGTCCTGCTCATGTGGCTGCGGACGACCGTCAACTACCAGATGCGCCACGGCGGGTCGCTGATAGCCGTCATGCGGCTGCTCTACGCCGAGGGCGGCGTGGCGCGCTTCTACAGCGGCATGTCCATGGCGCTGCTCCAGGGCCCGCTGAGCCGCTTCGGCGACACGGCCGCGAACGCGGGCATGCTCGCGCTGCTCGAAGGAAGCAAAATGCCCGTGCTGGTGCAGACCGCGTTCTCGTCGGCGGCGGCGGCGGGCTGGCGCGTCGTCATCACGCCCCTGGACACGGCGAAGACGATGATGCAGGTCGAGGGCGCCCGGGGCCTGGGCCTGCTGGGCGAGCGCGTGCGGCGCGGCGGCGTGCTCCAGCTGTGGAACGGCGCGCTCGGGGCGACGGTCGCGACGTTCCTCGGCCACTACCCCTGGTTCGCGACGAACAACTGGCTCGAGTCGACCGTGCCGCCGACGGCGGGCCGCGTGCGCACGCTCGCGCGCCGCGCGTTCATCGGCTTCTGCTCGAGCGTCGTGAGCGACTTCGTGTCCAACTCGACGCGCGTCGTCAAGACGTTCGTGCAGACGTCGGACGTGCCCGTGACCTACGTCGAGGCCGCGACCTTCATCCTCAACCGCGACGGCGTCGCGGGCCTCCTCTGGCGCGGCCTCGCGGCGAAGATCCTCTGCAACGGCCTCAGCTCCGTGCTCTTCTCCGTCATCTGGAAGTCCATGATGGACCGCATGGAGCCCAAGCCCAAGGAGAAGGTGTAATCTTCCCAAATGTTGCGAATTGGCGCCTTCCTTAGACGAGGCTCCGCGCGTGCTCGAAGAACGCGTCCGAGCGGTGCTCCTTGCGGTCCGCGGCCTCCTTGCGCGCGCGCCAGACGGGCAGCTTGAGGTCGTAGCAGACCGCGGCCATGCGCAGCACGAAGGCCAGCGTCGCCGCGACGTACATGCCGGCCGCGGCGTCGCCGCCCGGGTGGACCGCGTCCCAGGCCGCGTAGACGGACGCGCCGAGGAGCGCCGGCAGCGCCACGAGCGTCTCCCCGGCCTGGAGGATGCGGATGGGCCGCCCGCAGAGCGGGTCGGCGACGAGGCCGCCGTACGTCGACCTGGGCAGGAAAAGGGTGCGACATGCCCAACTTCAAAGGCTCCGATCTCGGCCGTTTCCGCTCGTTTCGGCTGATTTTGGGACGAGCGATCATCCCTCGGAGCGCTCTCGACGCGTGGGTGCTGTTTCCGGAACGCGCGCGCGCGCGGCACGATCACGTTGAAGCGACGTTGAATCACCCTTGTCCTGCCCCGACGTCGACGTGCAGAGCCCCATGAGCACGGCGACGAGGGGCCCGTTCGCCTCGTCGCAGCAGTGGAGCGTCACGTAGGCGCCGTAGACGCTGTAGAAGGCCATGCCGATGGCGTCGGGCACCTCGAGCAGGAGCTGGGCCCGCGCGCGCGTGCGCTCCTCGAGGCGCGCGCGGCGCGCGAGCCACGGGTACAGGTAGAACGTCGCCAAACTCGTCGCGACGAGCGTCGCGAGGTAGGACGAGTCCTCGACCCAGAAGACGCGCCGCATGAGGATGACGTCGCGCAGCGTCGACCCGCCCAGCGTCGCGAAGAAGGCCGTCACGAGGCTGCCCACGGCGTCCATCTGCGCGCGGCCCGCGGCGATCGTCGCGCCGAAGGCCCAGACCGCGACGGCGACGTGGCCCGCGAGCTCCAGGGGCGCCATGGCCGCGTGCGCGTCCGCCGCGGCGGCCAGCGCCGCGCTCGCCACCGTGAGGCCGGGCGACGCGTCGTTGAGCTGCTCCAGGTTCACGTCCATGTTTGCGCGTTGAGTGGGGCTGCGTCGTCACCGCGGCATCAATCGGTCCCGCGCGGCCGGAAAGCGGCGACGACGACGACCCTGGACGCGCGCGCGCGCGCGGCAGCGGCGGCGATAACGATGACACAGCCAAAACCGTGTCAAAAATTAGCGTCGTGAAAGCGCGGCGCGCACAGAGAAGCCAAGATGCCCGTCACGTTGCCTTTTGCATGTTGCACATGTTACCGCCGAGAAGCACTTGCCGCGACGCGCCGCCACTCGCGCCGCAACTGGAAGATCGAGCGCGCCGCCCGGCTCGCGACCCAGCTCGCACGCACGAGCAGCAACGCACGATGCAGCGCTTCGCCGCCGCGCTCGTGTTTTCCATGACGGGCGCGTCCGCCGGCAAGGCCAAGGTGTCCGTGCAGACGGGCGCCAGCGGGTTGCCCCTGGGCCTGAACCCCGTCGTGGACAAGGACTGGGACCTTTTCGCGGGCAAGGTGACCCTCGGCGGCACCTACGACCTCGCCGACTCGGCCTTCGCGCCCAAGGCGCTGCACGTGACCGCGAAGCGGCCCGGCCTCAAGGCGAGGCTCTCGCTGAGCGATCCCGTGAGCAAGGCGCCCAAGGCGCTCGTCACCGCGACCGTCGGCGACCTCAAGGACGGCGACTACGCGGCCCTCACCGTCGACTCCAAGGCGCCGACGCCCAAGCTGCTCGAACTCATGCCCGTGACCGTGCCCGCGACGTCCGTCGTGCTCTCGTCGTCGTCGGGGCGGGAACGGGGTGATTCCACGTCGCTTCAACGTGATTTTTTCCGCGCGCGCGCATTCCGGAAAAAGCATCCACGCTTCGAGACCGCTCCGAGGGATGATCGCTCGTCCGAAAATCAGCCGAAACGAGCGGAATACGGCCGAGAGAGGAGCCTTTGAAGTCGGGAATTTCGCACCCTTTTCCCGCCCAGGCCCTCCTGGGAGCCGCGGACCGAGGGCGTCGAGGGCCTGCGCCTCGACGTCGACGCGCCCCTCAACGGGAACCGCGCCAACGTCGCCGCGACGCTCAAGCCCAAGACGCGGCCCAAGCTCAAGTTCCACTTCGACCTCGACGGATCGACGAGCCTCGGCGCCGCGCCGCGTCCGGAGGCGAAGGCGGGAATGGAGACGCGGGCTCGATCGCACCCACTCCCTCGAGCCGCGCCGCCGAAATCGCTCGTGCGAATCGATCGTTTACGCGGCCGGCGCGCGGACGCCGGGGCGCGAGCGCGCGCGCCGGGACGCGAACGCGCGCGCCCGCAGGCATCACGCCGCTCCTCGGCTCCGACGGCGCGTCGACGAAGTGGGAGGTCGAGAAGAAGGGCCTCCCCCACGGCGTCGCCGCGACGGCCGCCCTCCTCGACAAGACGCTCACGGTCCTCGCGAAGATCCCCTTCGCGGGGACGCTCGTGCCCTCGGTGTCGCTGCCCGTGGACCTGTCGTCGAAGCCCAAGTTCAGCCTCAAGCAGAGCTTTTCCCTCTAGGGCGCGGCGCGTGTACATAGAAGCTTACTACGACGCGCGAGCATCGATTGTGGACGGCGACAAGCAGCTGCGTGGGCGGCCCGGGGTCGACGACGACGTCGTCGCCGAGCTGCTGCGGCCGGATCCTCGACGTGGAGCCGCCATAATATCCCGGCTTTAGTGGAAGTGGCGCTTCGCGACGGCCGCGTACTTGCGCGCGAAGGCGCACTTCTCCTTGAAGTTGAGCTTGTAGACGCGGCTCAGCCGGTCGAACTCCGCGACCCACGCGCTGTTGCACGTCATGCAGCAGTTGGTCAGGCGCGACGACACGAGGCCGTTCTCGCCGACCGCCTTGTCGTGCTCGACGAAGGTGAAGCCGCCCTGGTCGCGGACGTAGCGCTTGCACACGTAGCAGTGTTGCGTGTGGTCGAATTTGCCCTCGGCGTCCTTGAACGGCGGGACTCCGAGGCCGGAGCGCTCCCAGAGCGCTCCGCCCCGCGAGCACTCCGGGAGCACTCAAACTAGCCGGAGCGCTCCCGGAGCGCTCCGCGGGAGCGCTCCCGGAGCACTCGGGGAGCCGG
>NW_008705564.1:1252842-1254070 GCF_000186865.1 Aureococcus anophagefferens | reverse complement strand
AGGCCTTCCACCACCCGAACCACTTCCTCGCGCCCTACAAGGCCGCGGAGGTCGACGCCGACGGCGCGCTGCGCCTCAAGTGGTGGCCCGGCAACGACGCCCTCGCCGGCGCGCGCGTCGACCGCTGGGAAAACGCGCCGCTCGACCTCGCGGTCGGCGTCGTCCTCGGGGGCCGCGTGGACCTCCGGGGCGCGCGCGCGCCCGCGAACGCGAGCGGCGCCTACGCCGCCTGCCTCCCGGGCTTCGAGTTCGCCCTCACGGACGGGTCTTCGCTCGTCGTCCTCGTCGACGGCTGTGCCGAATTCAACCAGTGGAATGGACGCGTCCAGCAAAACTTCAAACCTCTCTATCTCAAATCGAAGTCGATTCGGCTGATTTTTGGACGGATCGATTGCTCTCGGCGAGTTCTCGAAGCACAGTAGAAAGCGTCGCGTCGAAACGTTCGCATGCGCGCACATTGAAGTCGGGTTGAAGATTTGAATTCGGCACAGGTCGACGGCCGGGGCCGCGGCGTCACGGGCCGCGTCGACCGGGCGAACGCCTTCGCGCCCTACGACGCCGTCGACCGCGGCCTCGGGGAGCTCCCGACGACCTTCCGGCTGCTCGTCCGCGCGTCCATGGTCGAGCTCTACGTCGGCGACGTGTTCCTCGTCATCGAGAGCGCGCCCTGGCGGACCAAGGGCGGCGCGGCCATGACCGGCGCCGTGGCGCGGACCGCATGCGCCGCGCGCCGCGTCCGCGTCGAGTCCGCCCGCGCCATGACGCTCCCGCCCTGGGCGCCCGCCGGCGCGTAAGGAGTGGTTCAACAACGCTGCAATGATGATGCAACTTGATGGCTTCTGGGATTGCCTCGCTCGCCGCTGCTCGGCGCCTCACGCTACGCGCTCGCCTCCTCGCACCATGCTCGGCGGCGCGCTGAAGAAGGCCGTCGGCGGCAGCATCCCCGGCGCCGTGGCCATGGTGCTCCAGGTCGTCCTGCTCATGTGGCTGCGGACGACCGTCAACTACCAGATGCGCCACGGCGGGTCGCTGCTCGCCGTCATGCGGCTGCTCTACGCCGAGGGCGGCGTGGCGCGCTTCTACAGCGGCATGTCCATGGCGCTGCTCCAGGGCCCGCTGAGCCGCTTCGGCGACACGGCCGCGAACGCGGGCATGCTCGCGCTGCTCGAGGGAAGCAAGATGCCCGTGCTGGTGCAGACCGCGTTCTCGTCGGCGGCGGCGGCGGGCT
>NW_008705564.1:1233157-1251750 GCF_000186865.1 Aureococcus anophagefferens | reverse complement strand
CGAGCAGCAGGACGCGGTCCTCGACGCGGGCGCCGTCGTCATGCGCGGCTCGGCCCCGGCGACGGAGATGCTGACCGTGCGCGACGTCGGCAAGGCGCCGGCCGCGCCCCGCGGCAAGGCCAAGCGCGCCGCGCCCGCGGCCAAGCGCGGCCCGGCCAAGAAGAAGCTCAGCGCCGTCGTCCGCCAGGAGCGCGGCTGCACCTACTACAAGTAGGCCATCCCCAAGCTCAATCCCCCGCCCCGTTCGACGCGGGCGGGGCACGGCACCCCCCAAGCATAAGTCCCTCGGAGCCGGTACGGGTGCACCACGGCGAAGAGGGCTCGGCGACGATGAGAGGGCTCGGCGACGATTTCTATGGCAATTTCTTGCGTACGCCTCCGCCGACGCGCCCACGGCCAAGCCCTCCGACGCGCCCACGGCCAAGCCCTCCGCGAGTCCCACGGCCAAGCCCTCCGACGCGCCCACGGCCAAGCCCTCCGACGCGCCCACGGCCAAGCCCTCCGCGAGTCCCACGACCGCCCCGACGAATCTCTCGCTAGACGCCGGCGAATTCGGAGAAGGCGACGGTTCCTTCACGGAGGTCGCGGAGCGAGGCTGCTCCAAGCACACGAAGAAGAAGCGGTGCAACCGCAAGCGCAAGTGCGTGTGGATCGGCGGCTCGCACGAGTGCCTCGCGGACTGCGAGGTCCTCACCAAGGAATCGCGGTGCCGCAAAAAGCGGAATTGCGTCTACAAGAAGGGCGCGTGCCGGTTCAAGAAGGCCTGCGCCTACAAGATCTCGCACGGCAAGTGCAAGAAGGCCTCGAAGTGCCGCGTGAAGAAATTCGCGGGCGCCGAGAAGTTCGACGCGCACGGCCAGAAGATGTGGCTCTGCGAGCACCGCGAGAAGGCGAACTAGGCGGCGCGCCCCTCGTACCTCGCCACAAAGAGAAGCGCCGACAAGGCGCGCTTCTCCCCGCGGCCCGCCGCGGCGCGAAAGCCACGCGCCGCCGCCGCCGCCGCGCCGGAGCCCCCCGAAGGGACATGTTCATAAATGGCGCGGCTGCACGTACTACAAGTAGGCCACCTCCAAGCCCCTTCCCCCGCCCCGTTCGAAGCGGGCGGGGCATGGCATCCCCCAAGCAAGTCCCTCGGAGCCTCCTTGCCCTGGCCGTGACGGGTCGCGCGGCGGCTGCGATCTCGATGTCGAGCCGAGGTTCGCTCAGCCCCTTGGTCCGTTGAGGCCGTCTGTGATCGAAGATCAGCCCGGCTCGACCCCCGGGGGGCTGAGGTCGCTCGCTCAAAAAAAGCCGCAAGACTTTTTGCAGGTGCGTCGGCCAAGTCGAGCTTCATCATGGACCCCTTCGCCTCGACCGAGGAGAAGACGGCGTATCAAGACCAACGGACCCGCCGCCGCCTCGCCACGGGCTTCGCCACCGTCGTCGCGATCTGGCTCGGCGCCTTCGTCGGCGCCGCGGCGATGGATCGCGCGCACGACGACGCCCCCAGGCTCCACGAAACCGGCATGGCCGAGGACGCCCCCCCCCGGGTCGTCAACGCCTTCCGCGTCGCCAACGCCCTCGAGGCCGCGAGCGGGCGCCCCATCGGGTCGCCCGCGCCGCGCGCCGCGTTCTTCGTCGACGTCGCGCGGCCGTCGACGTTCTCGCACGACGACGGCGCGACGCGGCTCTGGCCTGTGTGGATTCCAAATCTTCAACCCGACTTCAATGTGAGCGTAATCGAACGGTTCGGACCAGACTCTTTCGCTGTGCTTCGAGAACTCGACGGGAGCAATCGATTCGTCCAAAAATCAGCCGAATCGACGTCGATTTGACCGAGATAGAGCGTTCTGAAGTTTGGTGGGGGCCCCCCAAACCAGTGGTTGATTTCCACACAGGCTCTGGCGGCTCGAGGGCGTCCACGACAGCGCGGGCCCGACGGCGGAGATCTGGATCCGCGACCCCGGTCCCCACACCGTGCGCGCCAAGGCCGACGGCGGCGCCTGGGAGGCGGTCGACGTCGTCGCCAAGGTCGTGCGACGGGAATTGCGGAGCCTCAGCGGCGACGAGCGCGCGGCCTACTTCGGCGCGCTGCGCGCGCTCTACGCCACGGACGACGCTTTGGGCCGGCGGCTCTACGGGGACGACTTCCGGAGCGCGGACTGGTTCGTGCGGGAGCACCTCTACGGCGCCGCGGACCGGTCGTGCGACCACTGGCACGACGACCTCGGCATCTTGAACCACCACGTGGGCATCACCTGGCAGCTCGAGAAGGCGCTCCGGAGCGTCGACGGAACCACGGCGGCCCACTACTGGGACTACAGCGCCGACGCGGCGGCCTACGGGTCCGCGGGCGCCGCGTGGGCCGCGAGCGCGATCTTCGGCGCCGACTGGTTCGGCGCGGCGTCGCCCGGCCGCGACGACCACGTCCTCGACGCCGGGGCCTGGGCCTACACGCCCGTCCGGTCGAACGCGGCGTCCTACAGCAACGTCACGAACGCCCACGGTCTCCTGCGGAGCCCCTGGAACACGAACGCGGTCCCGTTCCTCGCGCGGTACCGCTACGTGCTGGGCAACGACGGCGGCGGCTTCGCGCTGCCGTCCTGCGCGGACTTCGTGCCCTTCCTCAACGACCCGGCCGTGTCCCTGGGGTCCATCGCGTCGGGCCTCAACGGCGGCCTCCACGGCCCCGTCCACATCATGGTCGGCGGCCACTGGGGCTTCGACGAGGCCAAGTGGGCGTCGTACTTGGCGGACTACGCGCCCTTCTCGCCGTCCCAGGTGCTCCTCTTTTCCAAGTTCGCCTGGCGCGCGGGCTTCGTGACGTGCCCGCGCGCGTGCGCCGCGGACGCGCCCCCGGAGGCGTGCAGATGCAGCTGCCCCGACGCCGCGGCCGCGGCGGGCGACGACGCGAAGGCCCTCGAGGTCCTGGACGCGATGAAGTTCCGCGCGCACGCGCTGCCCTTCAGCGACGCGTTCGCGGACGCGGCGCTCGAGGCGGGCGCGGCGACGGACGACGGCGCCTTCTTCGGCGCCCACGGCCTCTCCGCGTCGGACATCCTGGACCTCGTCTGCGCCGTCGGCTTTCCCGGCGAGCTCTTCACGTCCGCGGCGCCCCAGGACCCGCTCTTCTGGCCGCTCCACGGCCTCGCGGAGCGTTTTTTACAGTACGCGCGCGTGCTCGACGCCCTGGGCGCCATCGACCTCGACGAGGCCTGGCGCTACAAGCACCGGAAGAACGTCGCGTCGGACACGGGCGTCGTCTGCGACTGGTCGACGGGGTCGCCGGCGTGCGCCGCCGCGACGTGCCCGGGCCACCGCGAGGACGATCTGTTGCCCTTCGAAGGCCTCTTCCCGGGCCAGGTCGGCCTCGTGTCGAACCGCGACTTCTACGACCGCTCGTCGCCCCTCGACGGCGACCTCGACTACGTCTACGACACGCTCGACGACTGGCCGGGCTGCGCGGGGGGCACGCCCCTCCTCCCGGCGTCCGACGACGACGACCGGGGGCCGCCGGCGTAGGCCCCGTATCGACCTTCCAGTGTGCTGGGCTCGACCGCCGCGGGGACGACCGCGGTTCCGCGGCTTACTACGCGGCCCGGCCGCGCGCGGGCGATCCGGCGCTCGCGGGGGCCGCTCACCAGTCGCCGTAGCGGTAGTCGTCCCAGGCGCCCGGGCTGTGGAAGAGCCAGAAGGAAGGGAAGACCTTCTCGCCCTCGAGGGTCTCGAGGCGCTCGACGAGGTCCATGGTCTCCATGCCGCCGTGGCCGTGGCGGTCGAGGTACTCGAGGACGTCCTGCTTGTGGCTGTTGAGCCGCGCGTGCCACCGCATCTCGGAGACGTAGTGCTCGACGTTGTGGATCTGCATGTAGTCGTACTCGTCGTCCTCCGGCGGCGCCGACGGCTCGAAGGTGTGGCAGCGGAACTTCTTCAATTCCGGCTCCAGCCGCTTCAGCTCGGCTTCCGCGTCGCGCCAGCTCAGCTGCGGCACCGTCTCGTTGGAGCTCACGTCGTGCCACGCGCCGGGGAACCCGAGGTTGTCGCCGATGGCCACGAGCTCGCCGTAGAGCGCGTCGTCCTCCGTGAGCTTCGCGCGCGGCTCCAAGCCGTCCTCGACGGTCGCCGTGTCGTTGAAGTGGCGCGTGAACTGCTCCACGAAGTGCTCGACGACCTCCTTCCGCCACTCCTCGTCGCGCTTCGCCGCCGCCTCCTCGTCGTAGGCCTCGTCGATCCAGCGCTGGTTCGCGTAGCCGTCCAAATCCGTGTCCTCGACGAAGCCGTCGCCGTCCAAATCCCCCGGCAGCTGGTGCTTCTTCCGGAGGAAGGCGTCGCGCTCGACCTTGTCGCGCCGCAGCTCCTCCAGCAGCTCGTCGTGGAGGTGGTCGCGGCGGTCCGTCGCCGCGGACCCGGACGCGAGCATGGGCTGGAGGATCCGGTCCTCGAGGATGAGCCGCATCTCCTCGAACAGCGCGTCGACGGCGCTCTCCACGTAGGGCTTCACGGCGTCGCGGCTCTCGAAGGTGAACGCCTCCGTGCCGATGGCCGCGGCGTCGAGCGCGCGCGTCACGTTCTGCCGGTGCGTCCGCTCGAGCAGCCGCAGCCGCGCGCGGAGTTTCAACGCGATCTCCCGCTCGCGCATGTCGGCCTCGAGGTGCTGCTCGAGCTCCTGGCCCAGCGCCGTGAAGCGGCTGTGCATGTTGTGCTGGCTCAGCCGGAACATGGCGCGCCGCTCCGCGAGCACGGGCGCGATGGCCTTGAGCGCCGCGTCGCTGTTGTAGACGGCGAAGCCCGCGATGGTCAGCAGGAGGCCCACGACGGAGAGCCAGCGGCAGCACGTGTTCCGCTTCACGATGAGCGCCGGCTCCGTCTGGTTCGACCCGCCCTTGGTCCGCTTGAAGCCGCTCAGGCTCTCGAGGTCCTCCATCGCGACTGCGATTCGGCTGCGGAGACGCGCGACGGCGAACGCCGCTTCGAGCTCTGCCGAGGTTGTTGAAGGCTTCACCGACCACGCCGCTTGCGGCGCCTCACACGCCGCATGCGAGGACGCGAGGCGTCGCCGCAGTGCCCTGCGAAGCTGACGAGGCAACAGAGGCTCTCAGTCACCGACGACGGGCGCCGTCGCGCGCAATGCGCCTTAGCCCGGCTGCTCTACCCGGCTGCCGCCCCCCCGGCCACCTAGCGCAGGCCGAAGTGGGCGCCGTGGGCGAGGGCGACGCCGAGCTTCGCGGCGAGGTCGGCGCGGGACGCGTAGGGCGGCAGCGTGAGCGCGTTGAAGCACGTGTGGGCCGTCGGGAGGCGCGCCGGGTCGCCGCGCACGTCGACGGTCACGGTCAGCCTCGGCGCGAGGCGCGCGAAGCCGCCCGGCGGGAGCCGCGCGTAGCCCGTCGCGAAGAGGAGGAGCCGCGCGCGAGCCTCGCCGTCGTACGATTCGACGAGCTCGAAGAACGCCGCCGCGAGCGCCTCGGCCGCGGCGCCGTCCGACGTCGACTTCGTCCAATCCCGCCAACAGCAGCAGCGCGTCGTCGGCGGCGAGGAGCCGGCGGCGGTCGCCGAGCACCGAGTCGACGCCGAGGACGAAGGCCTCGGCCTCGCGCCGCACCGCGCCGAGGAGCACGCGCTCCGCGGTCTCGCGCAGGTAGCGGTCCGCGTTCGCGGCCGTCACGACCTCGTCCTCGCCGCCCTCGTGGAGCGGCTCGCGCGCCGCGCCCGTCCGCAGGTCGTACCAGACGAACCTCAGCGGCCCGTCGACGCCGAGCGCGTCCCGGAGCGCGTCGACGCCGCCGGGCCGGAGCACGCACGCGACGCGCGTCTCGTAGAACTGGGCGTCGAGCGCGCGCGCGTCCGACGCGTCGACGTCCTCGCCCGTGACAAGCTTGGCGACGGACCGCGCGAGGGGCACGCCGAGCGTCGGCGAGGCGCCGCCGTGTTCGCCCATCGTGGACGCGAGCGACCGCGCGCTCCAGGCGACGACGGCGCCGACGAGGCGCCCGAAGGCCATGACGCGCGCGAGGCGCTCGGGCCCCGCGGCGCCGAACTCGAGGCGCTTCTGGAGGCCGACGTCGCGCGCGTCGCCGCCCTCGAGCGCGCCGTAGGCCCCGAGGAGCGCGTCGAGCGGCGGCGCGTCGCCGAGGGCCGCGGCGGCGGCGCCCTCGAGGTCGTCGAGCCACGACTCCGGCGCGCCCGGCGGCGCCGGCGGCGCCAGCACGAGCGTGCCGTCGCGGAGGGGCCGCAGCAGCCCCGCGGGGCCCGCGAGCTCCGCGGCCGCCGCCGAGCAGAAGTCGCGGAGCACGCCGCCCGCGTCCGCGGCCGCCTCGTTCTCAAAGGTCACGTCGCAGCCCGCGAGGAGGTCCGCGCGCGTCGCCTCGAGGATCGCCGCCGCCGCGGACGAGAAGGGCCGCGCGCGCGACGCGCCGCGGACGCGCGCGGGCGACGCGCAGGGGTCGTAGGCGTCGACGTCGAGCGCCGCGTTCAGCGCGCGGCAGCGGTCCAGGATCGTGTCCGGGGAGTTTCGTGTTTGTGTGTCCGAGCGGAGCCGCACCTTGAAGCGGTTCTCGGCCGCCTGGAAGAGCCGCTCGATGGCGGCGGGCGGCGCGGTGCCCAGCGCGCACCACTGCCCGTCGGCCGGACCCGGAGTCGTCGTCTTTGGGGTGTGTGCCGCCGGGCGCCGCGCGAGCCACCACGTCGCCGCCGGGCGCCGCGCGAGCCACCACGTCGCCACAACGCTGGCGAGGGCGACGACCCACCATGGTGGGAGATCCCCGAAAAGGAGCGCGGGCGCGTCGCCGAAGAGTGCGACGGCCCACACGGGGAGCGAGCAGCCCATCGTCGTCGTTCGGAGCAGGCTACTTACGAGCCCGACCGTCGCAAGGGGGGCATCCCATCGTTCGCGGCTGAGAACACGAGAAGGTGCAACGCCGGTGCATCTTTTGTGCATCATCGACTTTTGAGAGAGTGCTTTGCTTGCGGCAAAAAACGCCTCATCTGGAAGAGAGCCTTCTGCTTGCGGCAAGCGCTCCGGTGCGACGCCGCACCGTAGCGATGCGCCGGTACGCGCTGCTCCCGATCGTCGCGGCGTCGCTCCGCACGGCGCCGCCGACGGCGCCGCCGCAGCGGCTCTTCGTCGCCGGCCTGGGCTACTGCGGCCTGCGCGCCGCCCGGGCCTTCCGGGCGGCCTACCCGGCCTGCGCGATCGCCGGGTCCGCGCGGTCCGAGGAGCGCGCCGCGGCGCTGCGGCGCGACCACCCCTGGCTCGACGCGCGCGTCTTCGACCTCGACGACGCCTACCGCGGCCTCGACGGCGCCGGCGAGGCGGCGCTCGGCGCGGCGACGCACGTGGTGTCGACGATGCCGCCCATCGCCGACGGCGACGCGGACCCGCTCCTCGCGCTCCACGGGCTCCCCGACGGGTGCTGGGCCGCGTACCTGTCTACCACGGGCGTCTACCAGGGCAGGACAAGAGAGCGAAATTCCCAACTTCAAAGGCTCCGATCTCGGCCATTTTCCACTCGTTTCGGCTGATTTTTGGACGAGCGATCATCTCTCGGAACGATATCGAAGCGTGGATGTTTTTTCCGTAACGCGCGCGCGCGGAACACTCACGTTGAAGCGACGTTGAATCACTATTGTGCTGCCCAGGCGTCTACGGCGACCACGGCGGCGCCTGGATCGACGAGGCCGCGGAGCTTCGCGGCGCCGGCGCGCGCGAGGCCGCGCGGGTTCGCGCCGAGGCCGCCTACGTCGCCCGCGGGGGCGTCGTCCTGCGCCTCGGCGGCATCTACGGGCCGGGCCGGTCGCTGCTCGACGCGAGCCGCGCGGCGCCGACGCGGCGGGGCGCGCCGGGCAAGCCCGTGAACCGCGTGCTCGTCGACGACGTCTGCGGCGCCCTCGTCGCCCTCGCGGCGGCCGGCGCGCGCGGCGACGTCGTCAACGTCGTCGACGACGACCCGGCGCCGCGCGCGGACGTCGTCGCCTTCGCGCGCGAGCTCACGGGCGCAGGCGAGCTCAGGGCGCGCGAGCCCACGGTCGCCCTGCGCGCGGCGCGCTCCGCGGGCGCCAAGCGGTGCCGCAACGCCAAGCTCCGGGCGATCTACGACCTCGTCGCGCCCACCTACCGGGAGGGGCTCGCGCGGATCCATAGCGGCGTAAGCGCGTGACGGTCCGACTCGCGGTGGTTTTCTTCACGAGTGGCGAGATTAGTGGCGCGCCCATATCTAGTCCCGGCAGGCCTGCGTCACTGGCTGAGGCCTACGATCGGCGCCTTTGAGGGGTTGGAGGCGTCGGTCGACGCCTCGAGCGGTCGGGAGGCGTGTCAGGCGTCGTGTCGGGCCGTCTGGCGCTGAGAAGGAGTCGCCAGATCGCGTTCAAAGGCAAAATGGAGGAGGTCGAGGGCCCGCCGGACGAGATGATGATGAGCGTCGAGTCGCCCCCGGCGCCCGGCGCCCCGGGAGTCCCCGACGACGCCACCGTCGCGAAGACGGCGGCGGAGCTGCTCGACGGCGACGCCGAGGACCGCGAGGTCGCCCAGGCCTACGACGACGGTACGCTGACCCTGCGCGCGCTCACGGCGGCCGTCGCCGCGCGGCTCGGCGCGCCGGCGGACGCCTACGAGGCGCTCAAGCCCGCCGCGCGGCGGGCGCTCCACGACCGCGTGGCGCGCGACGCGCCCGAGCCCGAGCCGGCGATATCGACGCGATCCCGACGGTCGCTCGCGACGAAGTCGTACGCGGAGGACGCGGTCGACGACGACGACGACGACGACGACGAGGAGGAGGAGGAGGAGGAACCGGCGGAGGAGCCCGCGCCCATGGAAGAGGAGGCACCGGCGGAGGAGCCCGCGCCCGCGGCGGAGCCCGCGCCGGCGGAGGCGGCGCCGGCGGCGCCCATGGACGAGGACGCGCCCGCGCCCGAGGCCGCGCCGATGGACGAGGACGAGGAGGAGGACGAAGACGGCGAGCCGGACCCGAACGTGCGCTACCGGCCCCCGGACCGGCCGCGCCTCTCCGAGGACGAGGAAAGGGACCTCGCGAAGCTCGCACCGGTCGTGCTCCGCATCCGCAACGACGCCGAGTACGTCCGCGGGCTCCAGGAGAACACGGAGCTCTGGCTCAAGGCCGCGCACCACGGCAACGTCGAGGCGCTCGTGCGCCTCGGCCTGATTCCGCCCGTCGAAAAGTACACGCCGGAGAACTCGGAGAAGGTCAACGGCGTCACGAAGCTCAAGGTCGACCTCGCCAAGGGCCGCGCGGCGCTGGTCGAGTCCGCGACGGACGGCGACGGCCGGAGCCGCTACGTGCTCGGCCTCTGCCGCCGCGACGGCCTCCTGGGCTTCGACGTCGACTTCGCCGGCGCCGTCGCGGCCTGGCGCGCCGCGGCGGACGCGGGCCACCTCGTCTGCATGCTCCTCGCGGCCGAGGCGCTCGAGCGCGGCGGCGACGGCGTCGACGCGGACCGGCGCGCCGCGTACCACTACTACTGCCGCGCGTCCGAGTACGGCGACGACGAGGCCGAGGCGGGTATCCGGCGCATCGGCGCCGCGGGCGACGCGAAGCTCGAGCGCATCTCGCTCCTCGTCCCCAAGTCCGCCGCCGCGGTGAAGGCCGCCGAGGCCGAGCGCGAGAAGCTCCGGGCCGCGGCCGCCGCCGAGGAGCTCGCGGCCGCGGCCGCGCCGGCGGCGGCCGCGGCGGCGCCGGCGGCGCGCAAGGGGCCGCCGCCCCCGCGCCAGAGCTACTACGAGGTGCCCGCGGCGCGCGACGACGGCGCCGCCGCCGCCGCGCCCGCCGCCGCCGAGGCTTCCGCCGCGCCCGAGGCCGAGGACCACGCGGACGGCGAGGCCGAGTGGCGCACGGAGGGCCCCTACGTGGGCCAGTGGGTCACGCGCGCCGTCATCGGCGACGTGTCGACCCTCAGCGTCGGCCGCGTCGCGGGCTACCTGAGCAAGGACGAGTCGGACTACGAGGACCCCTTCGGCAAGCCCGCGGCGCTCTGGAAGATCGAGTACCTGTCCGGCGCGCTCAAGGGCGACGCCGAGGACCTCGAGGAGTTCCAGGTCATCCAGTCGCACCCGTCCGACGACGTGCCGCCGGGCTTCGAAATGCCGAAGGACGCGTGAGCCGGGCCGGTTAACCTAGCGCGCGCTCACGGGGCCGCCGCGTCGTCGTCGTCCCCGAAGCCGAGGCGCTTCTTCAGCGTCACGAGCGCCGCGGGCATCGTCGTCGCGCCCGCGCCCGCCGCGCCGCCGAGCGCGACGCGCGGGAGGAGCACGCGCGCGCCGAGGCCGCCGACGGCGGCGAGGCCGCCCGCGCGCGTGAGGCCCGTGACGTTGAGGCCGTAGAGGAGACCACCGGTAAAGCCCGTGCCCGCCTACCAAGTGCGACGGGGTCGGATTTCTTCACATCTTCAGGCGAAATTCACGCGAAAAAACACTCCTGTCGCTCGACGCTGGTGCCCGCCGGCAGGTTGAACGCGAGCACGTCGCCGACGTCGCGGCCGATGGCCGCGAGGTCGCTCGACGAGACCTCGCCGTCGCCGTCGCGGTCGAGCTTGCGCGTGTAGTCGCGCTCGACCTTGCGCCAGTCGACGTCGACGTAGCCGAGGTAGCTCAGGCCCTGGAGCATGATGAAGCCGCTGCCGACGCCGACGGCGGCGACGCGGCCGACGAGCTTGAGCGTGTAGCCCGACGCGTAGCCGAGCGTGCTGCCCATCAATGCCTGGGACGTGAAGGGCAGCACGGTCTCCGTGAAGACGTCCTTGTCCAGCTCGGCCCTCGCCGCGGCGTCGAGGGCGTCGAGGCGCGCCTTCATGGCCGCGAGCTGCTCGTCCCGGGCCGCGAGCTCCGCCTCGAGCCGCCGCCGCTCCCGCGACGCGCCTAATCCCATGCGCGAAGGCCGCCCGTTCGGCCGGGGTGACGATGCCGTGAAACTTTCTCCAGCCGGGCAGCACCTCGCGCGGCTCGACAACGGCAGCGCCGCCGCCCGGCGCCCGGCCGCCATGGACAACGTGCTGCCCGAGTTCAAGCGCATCGACGCGTCCGGGAGCAAGCAGCTCAGCCACCTCCACTGGGACACGACGCGGGCGCTCAAGGAGCCGAGCGGCGACTACTACAAGCCCGATGGGTCCGAGCTCGTCGCCGAGCCCAAGCCGCCGAAGCCGGCGCCCGTGCCGCCCCAGACCAAGACCATCTCCACGGCCCTGGCCCCGACGAAGGAGCGGCCCATCTGCGACCGCGAGCGCGGCGACGCGCGGCGGGACCGCATCGAGCGGCCCGCGGCCGAGGAGAAGCAGGCCAAGGCCATCGCCGCGCCCCGCGAGGAGACGTCGCTGCGCGTTTATAATGATGTCGAGGACGACGGCGAGCTCTACTTGTCGCGCGACGACAACACGCGGCGCATCCGCATCGTGCCCCTGCCCCGGGGCGCGTCGCGGACCGTGAGGCTCGAGACGGGCGCCGTCGAGGACAAGACGGCCGAGCCCGTGCGCGGCGACGTCACGGTCGCGCTGTCGACCATGGCGCGGCTCCAGCGCGTCGACGACGACGAGGCGAGCCACGCGTCCCACACGACGGCGACGTCCGCCGGCGGCGCGGACCCCTTCGCGGAGGCGCGTCCGCCCGCCGCGGCGCCGAGCGCGCGCGTCGCGCGCCACGCGTTCCGCGCGGACGAGCCCCTGGGCATGGAGCTCGAGTTCGACAGCGGTGGCGACCGCATCCTCGTGCACCGGGTCCACGCCGGGTCCCAGGCGACGGCCTGCGTGGCGCTCGAGGACGGCATGGTCCTGGCGTCGCTGAACGGCGCGCCCTGCCGGAACCTGGACGAGTTCGAGAGCCTCTTCCTCCCGGCGCGCGCCGCGGGCGGGCCCATCGTCATCGAGTTCGAGGCGCGGCGCGGGGACCGCGCGGGCGCGCCCGCGCCCGCGCCGCCGGAGGAGGACGCCACGTTCCTCACGGGCGGCGACGACGGCCGCGTCGCGGGCCGCGTGGCCCCGCGGCCGCCGTCGCCGGATGTGGCCTGGCCCGCCGTGACGCGCGACCTGCTCCGGATCCTGGAGCCGCCGTCGGGCGAGCAGCGCAAGGCCTGCAGGGTCCAGGTCCACAACGGGTCCGCGCGAACCCTCGAGCTCCGGTGCAGCGACGGCGCGCGCGGCGGCCTGCGGAGGCGCGCGACGATCCCGCCTTTCGGCGCCATCGTCGAGGCGGCGACGACCATGGAGCACTGGCTCCTCGTCTTCGCGGGGCCCGGCGAGGCGCCGCCGGCGCCGGACGCGCCCGCGCTCGGCGTCCGCGTCGGCGGCGGCGCGGTGCAGTCGACGCACGGCTACAGCCTCATCTGGCAGTCCGCGGACCGCGTGCTGAGCTTCGTGCCCCGCGCGGGCGTCGCGCGCCACTTCCCGACGAAGCTGAGGCCCGAGGCGCGGTCCGCGGACACGCGCGCGCGCCAGGCCGCGCTCGACGAGGTCCACGCGGCGCGCGCCGCCGTCGCCGAGGGCTCCAACTGCGCCATCACGGTCATGTAACAGTCCGCGCCGACGACGCCCGCTTTTCGGAACGCTGCTTTAGACGGGACGCTCACATGGGCCCCTCGGAGACGACGACGGTCGCGGGCCGGATGAGGCGGTCGCCGACCTTCATGCCGTACTGGAACACCTTCTGGACGTGGTCCGCGGGGATCTCGTCGTCGGGCGCGGTCATGCAGGCCTCGTGGATCGCCGGGTCGAAGGCCGCGCCGACCTCGTCGATCTTCACGGCGCCGAGCTCCTCGAAGGCGCCCGCGAGCGCCGCGGCGACGTCCGTCGCGTAGCGATCCGCGATCGCGGCGACGCCCGGCGCGTCGTCGCGCGGCACGGCGAGCGCGCGGTCGAAGTTGTCCGTGACGCCCAGCAGCTGGTCGAGGACGGCGACGCGCTCCACGGTCTCGGCCATCTTCCGCGCGTCCTGCGTGCGCTTCTTCACCGCGTCGAACTCCTTCTTCATGCCCTCGATCTGCCCGCCCCACTCGGCCCACGCGTCCTCGCGCTGCGCCTCCACGGCGGCGATGTCGTCGTCGATGGTACCGAGCTCCTTCTCCAACACCTCGAGCTTCTTCGCGAGGAAGACGGGCGAGTTCGTGATGTCGTCGTTGTCGCCGCCGCCGGCCTCGGCCTTGTGCTGCCAGGGCATGCGCACGTGGACCGGGGCCGTCGGGCGGAGGGCGCCGCGCGACACGCGGCTCGGCCGCCAGCCCGTCGGCGCGTAGGCCGACGCGATGGCCGCCGTCGCGAGGAGCACCTTCATCATCGTCGAGCTTCTCCCGCGCCGCCTCGCTACCTCAAGTGCGGCAGTACGAAGGCGTTGCCGGCATAGTGCAGCGCGCGCCACCCCTGCCACCGCTCCTCAGCCGTCGCGTTGATTTTTCTACCCGGGCGTTCTCGAAGCCTCGGCCCCTGAAGCGCCCCGAAACCAAGGGGCGCGTACAGCGACGTCGATGGCGCCGAGATCCGTGGTGCCGGATTTGTCCGTAAACGTACGTGGGACCACACTCTAGGAGCGACCTCTAGGGCGCATGCAACAAGCCCGGGGGTCCTAGAGGCCGAGGCCCGCGGCCGCGCGGGGCGGCACGCCGCGCGGCATGTGGCGGTCCAGCAGCGTCCCCGCGAGCGCGACCTTGCGCTTCCAGTTCGCCTGGCGGCTGAAGAGCAGGAACGCGAAGATGACGCCGCCGCCGGACGCCGCGAGGTGCTCGCCCGCGCCCGGCAGGTCCAGCGCGCCGACGACGTCGCGCGCGAGCTGCGCGAAGACCGCGTTCGCGGCGGCCTGGAGGCAGACCTCGAGGAGCACCGACGGCAGCCGCGCGGCCCCGTCGTAGGCGCCGAAGAGGCCGTCGACGCAGCCGCCGAAGCAGAGCGCGAGGGCGGCGTAGGCGAAGGCGTACGCGCCGGCCTCGACGAGCGACGCGACGCGGGCGCGCAGCGTCGCGGCGAGCCGCCCGCGCCGGAAGACGGCGGCGAGCGCCTTGGCGGCGACGAGGCCGCAGACGCAGAGATAGACGACGTCGAACGTGTCCGAGCTCACCTCGAGTTCCACGTGCACGGGTTTCCGTCCGAAGAGGCCCATGATTCTGGCCGCCGAGTCGCAGCACAAGGGCAGCCCGGAAGATCGAGAGCCGAGCTCGAACTGCACACGCGCCGATGGAGCCGACCTCGATCAGTCAAACATCCTCCGTCATCGGCACAAGCATGGGCACGCCTCGTCGACCCGCGCCGTTTCGAGGGCTCGGCTAGACCGCGCCGCGTCCCCGCCGATAGCCACCATGCTCCGGACCGTCGCCCTCGTCGCGGCCCTGGCGCAGGCCTGGGTCCCGCGCCCGCGCGCGACCCCGAAACCGCTTTCCCACCGGAGACCGCACGCCCACCTGAGACCGCCGACGCGCCTCCGCGCCACGGTCGAGCGGTCCGAGTTCCTCTACGCGGCGGACATCGAGGCCCACAGCGCGACCCTCGCGTCGACGCTCGCGGCCTGCGGAATCGACGACACCGCGGAGATGGCGTCGTACGCGGACGCGCTCGAGGGCGAATCCGAGTACCTCCGCCCGAGCGGCCGCAAGGCCGTGCGCTACGCCGTCGAGGTCGCGTTCCTCGCCCACCGGGGCCAGAAGCGGCGGTCCGGCGAGCCCTTCGTGACCCACCCCGTCGAGGTCGCGAAGATCCTCGCGCGGACGCACATGGACCGCGACACCGTCGTCTCGGGCCTCCTCCACGACACCGTCGAGGACACGGACCTGACCTTTGGGGAGGTCGAGGCCATGTTCGGCGTCGACGTGCGGCGCATCGTCGAGGGCGAGACCAAGGTGTCGAAGCTGCCGAAGATGGCGCGCGATCTGCCCGCCGCGGACGCGGAGAAGGAGCAGGTCGAGAACATGCGGTCCATGTTCATCGCCATGGCCGAGGACTGGCGCATCGTCGTCGTCAAGCTCGCGGACCGGCTCCACAACATGCGGACGTTGCGGTTCATGCCCCCGCGGAAGCGCGCGAAGATCTCCCGCGAGACTTTGGAGATCTTCGCGCCCCTCGCGCACCGCCTCGGCATGTGGCAGTACAAGACGGAGCTCGAGGAGACGTCCTTCGAGCATTTGTTCCCCGCGGAGTACGCGGCTTTGGACGAGGCCATCGCGCGGAAGCGGACGACGGTCGAGGCCGCGCTCGAGGAGTGCCGGGCTGTGTGGAAATCAACCAGTGAGCTGGGACGTCGGGGCCAAACTTCAGAAATCTCTAGCTCGGTCAAATCGAAGTCGATTCGGCTGATTTTTGGACGAATCGATTGCTGTCGTCGAGTTCTCGAAGCACGGCGAAAGAGTCTGGTCCAGACCGTTCGATTACGCGCACATTGAAGTCGGGTTGAAGATTTGATTTCCACACAGGTGCCGGGGCAAGCTCGAGACGATGCTCATGGACGACGTCATGATCAAGGGGCGCATGCGCACGGTCTCCATCGAGGGGCGCACGAAGTCGTGCTACAGCACGTGGAAGAAGATGCAGCGCCAGCAGTGCGGCATCGAGCGCATCGACGACCTCGTCGCGTTGCGAGTGGTGTTGAAAGCGGAGCGGCCCGAGGCCGAGGCGGACACGTCGCTCTGCTACCACGTGCTGGGCAAGGTCCACTCGACCTGGACGCCCCTGCCTCGGACGCTCAAGGACTACATCTCCTCGCCCAAGCCCAACGGCTACCGGTCGCTCCACACGACGGTGCTCGTCGGCTCGCAGCCGTTGGAGGTCCAGATCCGCACCGACGACATGCACCGGGTGGCGGAGCTCGGCGCGGCGGCGCACTGGGCCTACAAGGACACGGACGCGTCGCTGCCCTGGCTCCAGATCATCCGCGAGTGGCACGCGCAGGTCGACAGCTCGAGCGTCTTCATGCAGCTCGTGCGCAACGAGCTGCTGGGCACGCGCGTCTTCGTCTTCGCGCCCCGGGGCCGCATCCTCAACCTCGCCAAGGGCGCGACGCTCGCCGACGCCGTGGCCCACGTCGTCTCCGAGGAGTCGCAGTCGGACCGCCGCGGCGCGTTGGCCTACGTCAACGGCCAGCGGGAGGACGCGGAGTACGAGCTCCGCAACGGCGACATCGTCTCCTTCGCGCCGCCCGTGGACCGGGCCGCGGAGATGCCCATCGTCGTCGAGCACACGGCCGTCGCGCCGTCGAACTGGACGCTCTGCTCGCGGTGCATGCCCGTGCCCGGCGACGCGGTCTTCGGCGCCGCGTACCGCCACGCCGCGCGGGGGACCGTGCACCGCAGCGACTGCGACTGCGACGCGCTCCGGCGCGAGCTCCAGCGGCCCGGGGCGCGTTTGGTCGACGGCGCGGCGCTCGCGATGAACGACGACGACGCGTCGGCCGTGTCGCGGGCCTTGGCGCGCGACCGCGCGGTCCGCGGCGCGGACGGCGAGATCGTCGGCTTCCAGTCGTCCATCGTCGTCTTCTGCCGGGACCGCACGCGCATGCTTTTAGACGTGTCCCTCGCGGTCTCCGCGGTGAACATCGTCGACGTCATGTCGGAGACGCGCGTGCCCCGCGGCCAGGCCGCGTTCCAGTACACGATCCACGTCGACGACGTCGACCACCTCAACGGCCTCCTCGCCGCGGTCCTCGAGATCCCCGACGTCACCGCCGTCGTCCGGGGCACCATGCGCGGCCTCAAGCGCAACGGCGCGAACGCGTTCTGGAGCCTCGGCGGCGACGACACGGGCGAGCGCCTCGACTAGCGCGCGCCCCTGTACATAACGCCCGTGCTTTCCTACGAGGGCGGCGGTAGGGTACCCTTGTCGACACACGACACTCTTACTGCGGGGTCCCGGCGCGCGGCTTCGTCGGCGTCCGGCGCCGGGTTCGGCGGCCGGACGCGTCATGCAGCGGCGGCGCGCGGGCTCTTCAGCAGTCGGCTTCGGGGAGCTTGACGTCGAGGGCGACTCCGGGGGCGATGTGCTTGAACATGCTCTCGACGCACGAACTCTCGGGGAAGTCGTCGCCCGCGGGGTCGTCGGGCTTCTCCGAGACCTCGAGCGCCCGGACGACGCCGTCGACGACGTAGGCCGCGTGGCGCCGCGTGCGCATGATCAGGCCCTTGTACGTCGGCCCCGGGTGGTCGAGGACCAGGCCGCAGGCGCGCGTGAACGCGCCCGTGGGGTCGCCGTAGAACTTGAGCAGCGAGCCGCCGACGGCCTCTTCGCCGCATCCCTGGTCCTTGCGCCACGCGGTCATCACCGCGCCGTCGTTGACGCAGTAGACGACGATCTCGTCGATCCCCTGGGCCTTGAGCGCGTCCTGCGCCGCGAGGTAGCCGGGGATCTGCACCGAGGATCAGGTGGGCGTGAAGGCGCCGGGGAGGCCCATGAGGATGACCTTCTTGCCCTTGACGTGCTCGGCGAGGTCGATCTTCGACGGCGGGAAGCCGAGGTCGAGCGTGACGCCGGCGGGGACCGTGTCGCCGGCTTTCAGCTGTGTCGCGGCCATCGCGGACATCGAGTTCACTTGCGGAGAGAAACTCTTGTCGACGTCCGCAGCACCGCCTCGCTTTTTCACACACGGGTGCACAAGTGGTTGCACGGCACCGTCAGCGCGCAAAAGCGCTGGGTCGGGCTGCCCGATGGCCGCGCGCCTGCATGGCCACGGCGACGGTGGCCCCGCCCCCCTGCTCCCGCTCGCTCATGGCCACGGCGACGGTGGCCCCGCCCCCCTGCTCCCGCTCGCGCGCCAGCCCGAAAAGCGCGACTGGCTCCGCGCGCTCCACGTCGCCGCCGTGCTCGCCATGGTCGCGCTCGTCGTCTCCGTCGTCTGCTGGTTGCAACTGGACGGGCGGCGCATGCGCCAGACGGAGGCCGACTGGCTCGAGGCGCTCGAGCTGCCGACGGTCGAGGAGCTCGACGCCCTCATCCCGAACCGGCACCACCTCTGGGCGCGGCCCTTTGGGGGCGTCTTCGGCAAGGGCCCCGGAAAAACCTTCACGCGGAACGCGTTCGGCCGCGACGTCCGGCGACTCCGGCTCCAGGGCGAGGCGACGTGGCCCGCGCTCTGCGCGCTCGACAGCGACAAGGACGGCCTGACGAACGGCGAGGAGCTCGGCGACCCCTGCTGCGGGTCCGCGCCCGCGTGGCAACGGAGCTGGAACCTGACGCACCCCGGGTGGAAGCAGCAGACCCTGACGGAGAAACAGCTCGCGGACGTGGGCCCGCGGCGGACGATCCGCAAGGGGTGGGGCCCCGCGCCGGCGAGCGGGGACTGCGACGCCCCGGGGGCCGCGGCGGCCCACGAGGCGCAGTTCCTGAAGTTCTACTACATGCGGCACGCGTCGGACCTCGTCGCGGGCGACTCGCAGCGGTCCCTCAAGTACCCGGCCTTCGCGCTCATCGTCTCGCTGCTCGCGCGCTGGGCCCGCGGCGGCGGCCTCCTCGAGGACCTCGGCCTCGCGGCGCCGCGGCCGGGCGGCGCGCCGCTGTCCCGGCGGACGAAGGCCGCCGTCGTCGTCGCGGCGTACCTCTGGACGGATCTGGTGGCGGGCCTGACGCATCTGACTTTCGACTTCGCGCCCTGGGACTATCCCGTCATCGGCGGCGTGGCGCGGGGCTTCCAGTTCCACCACGTTCACCCGACG
>NW_008705564.1:1231919-1232769 GCF_000186865.1 Aureococcus anophagefferens | reverse complement strand
GCACACCAGCAGCACCACAAGTCGCTCGTGACCCAGTTCTCGAACCTCTCCGGCGTCACGGACTCGCTCCTCAACGCGCTCACGCGCTACGTGCCCGCGACGCACTTCCAGCACTGGCTCACGGTCATGGTCGCCGTCTTCGCGGCGACCATCGTCGCCGGCGCGGACCCGCGGTGCCTCCGGCCGCGCGCGAGACTCAAGGAGTAAGCGCCCCTAGCCGTCGTCCGAGGAGTCGTCGACGGACGACACGTCGGCGTCCCCCGCGCGCCGGTCCGCCTGCTGCGCGGCCATGCGGTCGCGCACGCGCGACAGGAGCCCCCGGGGCTTCGCGTCCGCGTCGGGCGCCGGCGACGCGGGCTCGGGCCACCCGCCGGCGTCCTCGTCCGACGACGCGTCGACGCTCTCCTCCGGCTCGTCGTAGGGCGCCTCGCCGTCGTCGTCCTCCTCCTCCTCCGGAGCGCTCGACGCGGGCGCGCTCGACGCGTCGTCCTCGTCGTCGTCCTCGTCGTCGTCGTCGTCCTCCTCCTCCGGGAGGCACCGCGCGGGCGGCGGCGGGTCGCGGCGCGGGCCCGCGAAGGCGGCGGCGGCCGTCGACAGGCGCACGGCGCGCTTCATCGGCGACGCCGCGCGCGCGACCTGCGCTTCGACGTCCGCGAGCTCCGCGAGGTGCGCCTCGGCGACCCGGAGCTGCTCCGCGTGGGCGTCGTGCTCGTCCTGCTCGCGCTGGAGCGCCTCGAGGGACCGCTCGAGCTCGCGGAGGCGCTCGACGTCCTCGTCCGGCTCGTCGGCGGGCGCCGGCGCCGCGGAAGCTTTGGGCGGGCTCCGCGCTTTGCGCTCTCTCCGCGCGGCC
>NW_008705564.1:1227633-1230154 GCF_000186865.1 Aureococcus anophagefferens | reverse complement strand
GATTAATTCGATGTGCCGGGATTACCTACTCTATACGTAACGAACGCGCGCGCGCGCGCGCGTGCAAAATGGACGGGAAATGGTCCAATTTCCTTGAAAGTCGACAAAATTGCGAGCCGAAAGACGAGAATCACCCGGCTTTGATGCTTCTTGAATACCAGGATTGCGAAACCCAAATATAAGCGTGTTTTGGGGCCCCTGCCAGGTAGAAAATTTTTCGTTTCTTCAACTTGAAATTCAACAAAAATTTGATTTTCCCCAAATTCTTTGATTTCTCGGCTTTATGGAGCCGTCGCCAGGTGGATTTCAGAAACGGAACGCTGCCCTGCCGCGCCGAGTTGCTCAAGCTCCGCGCGGAGCTGCTGAAGCTCCGCCGCGGTCCGTCCGCCGTCCGCGCGCACGAGCGTCTCTTCCTCGACCGAAGCATCCCCGACGACGTCGTCGCCCACGTCCTCGCCTTCTGGCGGAGCGATCGGGACGCCTAAGAAACGACAGCCGGCTTAGCCGAGGCCCCCTTCGAAGAAGAAGCGACGACGGACACCCCTTAGAACGCGTCCCCGCCCGGGGGCGGCATGTGCTTGCCGTGGTCCTCGGAGAGCTCCTGGCCCATGGCCGCGGCCATCGTGACGTTGACCGCGTGCTCGATGCGGCGCGCGGACTCGTCCTTGGCCTCGCCCTCGTCGCCGGTCGCCGCGGCGGCGTCGGCCGGTGGCTTGGGCCGGCTCTTCGCTCGTCGGTCGCTGTCGCGCTTCGCGGCGAAGAGCGCGGCGCTGAAGAGCTTGAGCCCCCGCGCGCGCTTCCTGCGGCCCTCCAGATCCAACGCCTCGTCCGCGAGGACCTTGGCGCAGACGTTGCGCACGGTCTCGTGGACGTCGACGAGGGACACGCGGAGCATGGCCTCGAGGAAGATGGGCATGGACGCCTTGTAGGCCTCCTCGGTCTGCTTCTTCCGCGCGTCCGCCGCCGACGGCGCGGCCTCGGCCGGCTTCGCCTCCCGGGGCAGGGGCACGTGGGCGGCGAGGAGCGCGTCGACGAGGTGGGCCTTCTCGACGCAGCCCGACACGTCGACGCGGTGGCGCTTCGCCAGCGCCTTGAGCTTGCCCACCCCCAGCGCCGCGAGGTCGGATCGCGCCGCGGGCGTCTCGTCGTCGACCTCGACCTCGACCTCCTCGATGTGGGCCGCCTCCTTGTCGACGGGCACGAGCTCGCTCAGCTTCTTCGCCGCGTAGAGGCCCTGGGCGCCCGCGCGCGCCGCGTTCGCGTACGCCAAATTCTTGAACGCGTCGTTCTTGTAGGACGAGACGACGCCCGCGATGCCCAGGACGCCGTCGTGGCGCCCGAGCCACTCGTCGGCGGCGAGGCCGTAGCCCCGCGCGAGCGCGAGGATGAGGGCGCCCTTGGTCAGCGCCTCGTCGCCGTCCGCGACGGCTAATTCTCCCGCCTCGGCCGCGCACCACGCCTCGAACGCGGCCGCGTCGCCCCTCACGAAGGGCTCGAGGGCCGCGGCGAGGGTCGTCGCCAGGCCCACCTCGCGGCCGCGCTGCTTGACGCCGTGCTGGCCCCGCACCTCCGCGAGGCCCTGGGCGATCGCGCCGCCGAGCTCGCCGTCCGCCACGCGCTCGCCCGTCTCCTCGGACGTCACGATGGCCTTGGACGCCGCCTCGGCGGCGCCGCCGCGCTTCGTCAGCGTCGACGAGATCTGCGCCAGGGCGAGCTCGCCCACGTAGGCCTCGAAGCGCTGGGAGCCGAAGAGCGCCGCGAAGAAGACCGCAGCGTCGTATTGAAACCCGACCTCGGCCGTCGCGGACGCGCCGTCGCGGTCGTAGGCCGCGCGCAATTGCGGGTCGCTCAGCACCTGGTAGGCGTGGCTCACGGCCTGGAACTTGGCGTGGGCCGTCGGGTCGTCGCCGCACTTGTCCGGGTGGCAGCCCCGCGCGACTTTATAATAGGCCTTCTTCACCTGGGCCGGCGAGGCGTCGGGCTGGATCTCCAGCAGGTCGTAGTACTCCAGGCTCGCGACGCGCTTCTTCCGCTTCGGCGCCGCCGTCGCCGCGGCGAGGGGCGGCGCGGCGCCGCCGGCGCCGTCGGTGAGGAGCGACGCGGGCACGTCCAGACCCTCCGACGCGGCCTCGCGGCGCACGACCTCGGCCTCGGCGGACAATACATAAGCCTCGCGTTCCTTCCATTCCCGGCTCTCCTTGTCCCACTCGAGGTCGCCGACGGCCGCGTGGTAGAGCGCGGACGGCGTGTTCCAGCATCCGCGACAGATCTGGCCGACGCCGACGACGACGCCCGTGAGCGGCAGCAGCAGCGCGCCGCACAGGCCCGCGCCGACGCCCGCGGCGACGCCGCGCAGCATCTTCTTCTTCGCCAGGGCCTTGGACTCCTGCGTCGCCGGCGCGGACGCGTCCGCGACGGCGCCGGGCCCGCCGTCGTCGTCGCCGTCGTCCTGGGACCCGTAGGCGCCGGCGACGGGCGCGGCGATGAGCGCCGCGAAGCCCAGCGCGACGCCCTTGGCGAT
>NW_008705564.1:1224822-1227583 GCF_000186865.1 Aureococcus anophagefferens | reverse complement strand
AGAGCAAGACGCTCTCCGACGAGCGCATCGAGCGCTCCGCTTTGGAGGACTTGTCCAACGCCGCCTGCGCCGACCTGCTCTCGCAGCGCGTCTCCAAGGCCTGGACGCGGGGCCTCGCCGGCGTCTGCGTCGCGCTCGCGGAGGACCGGCGGCGGAGCGGCGACTACGCGGCCGCGCTGACGCTCGTCGGCTCCGTGGCCCGCGCGGCGCCGGACGCCCTCGGCGCCGCGGCGCTCACGCACGCCGCGGCGGCGCGCCTCGCGGCGCGGGACCGCGACGGCCGCGGCGCGGCGCCGCGGCGCGCGCTCCTCGAGGCGACGGCCGCGGTCGGCCTCGCGCCGCGGAGCGGCGACGCGCGCGCGCAGCTGGGACGGGCGCTCATCTGCTACGGGCGCATGACGGAGGCCGTCGCGGCGCTCGAAGCCGCCGTCGCGGACCGCCTCATCGTCGGCCCGCCGAACGACTTCCTGGCGAAGACGCTCGCCGACGCGCGGCGGAGCGCGGCGCACCCGCCGGCCTCCGACGTGCTCGAGGTCACGGTGGAGCCGAGCGGGCCCTGGGTCGCCGACGCGGGCGCGCGGGCGCTGCGGATCCGGGGCGACGCGCCCCTGAAGGCGCTCCTGGACGCGTTCCCGACGGCCGCGGCGGATCTGCGCCTCGTCGACGTCTCCGCGGAGGGCCGCCACCTCGACTTCGAATGCGCGGCGCAGCTCGCCGGCGTGGCCAGCGGCAGCCACCTGCTCCTCTCCAGCACGGACCGCCGGGACCTCGACGACGTCGGCCTCGCGCGGCGCCGGCCCCTCCGCGAGCCCGACCCGGACCTGCGGTCGCTGCGGCTGTCGTAAGCTTTTTTTACGGCCGGGCCGCGCGTTCGAGGACGGCGAGGCGGCGCGCGCGCTCGCCCTCGAGCGTGAAGACCGCGTTCCAGTGCTTCGGCGCGAGCTTGTCGTCGCCGAGGGACTTGGCGTGGAGCTTGGACACGGCGACCCACGCGTCGAGGCGCTTCTCCGCCGTGGCCTGGCTGATCTTGCCCGTCGCGCGGGCCGCGAGGTACTGGTCCTCGAGGTCCGACGCGGCGCCGTCGTCGATGGCGACGCGGAGCGACCGCGACCGCGCGACGTAGTCGCGCGCGCGGTCGAGCCTGCGCCGAATTCGAATCTTCAACCCGAATTCAATGTGAGCGTACGCGACAGTTTCGACGCAACCTTTTCGGCTGTGCTTCGAGAACTCGACGAGAGCAATCGATTCGTCCAAAAATCAGCCGAATCGACTTCGATTTGACCGAGCTAGAGAGTTCTGAAGTTGGTCAGGACCACCCAAACCAGCGGTTGCATTCGGCACAGGGTCGAGCCTCGCGTCGTCGAGGAGCACCTCGCAGGGCGGCGCCTCGGGGCTCAGCGGGAGCACGCAGTCGCAGTCGAGGCCGCCCGTCTCGACGCCCGACACGAGGAACGACGCGAAGTCCGCGTCGACCTGCTGCTCCATGAAGCCGTAGTTGTAGGGCACGCGCTTCTCGTCACCGAGGAGGCCCGCGATCGCGCGGATCGCCGCGTGCGCGCCCGGCGAGTCCGGCGGCGCGCCGTCGACCTCGACGACGACGACGGTGCCCTTCGGGAGCTGCAGGTGGGACGGCGGCAGCTTGTCGGACCCCGCGGACCGGAGCGGCGCCGTCGCGTCGGACGTGCGGAGTGTCACGACGCGCGGCGCGACGAGGCCGAGCGCCGCGGCGAGCGCCGCCGCGTAGGCGTCGGACCGCGCGACGCATCGGAGGTTCAGCGAGAAGGCGCCGACGACCTTCGTCGCGTGGCGCTTCTCCGTCTTCGCGCAGAGCGCGTAGAGGCAGTACTCCGCGGCGGCGCGGTCGCCGCCGAGCGCGGCCGCGAAGACGTCGAGCACGTCCGCGCGCGCGGCCTCCGCGTCCGACGGCGACATGTCCGCGCCGCCGCCCCGCGGGTACCACTCGTCGAGCACGCGGTAGGACACGCAGTGCAGCCGCGCGACGCGGCTCAGGGGCGGGTCCCACGCCGAGTCGTCCTCGAGCTCCTGCATCGCGTACGCGTCCAAATCGTCCGGCCCGCCCTCGAGCGCCGACGCGCCCGCGGACGCGGGCTCCGCCGTCGGCGAGCCGCCGAGGACGCCGACGAACTCCACGAGGTCGTTGAGCTTGGGCACCGACGGCCCGTAGACGCGGACGACGCACTCGAGGCCGCGCGCGCCGCCGCCGGGCGCCGCGCGCGCGTCCGCCGCGGCGTCCATGGGCGCGGCGCCCGCCGCGGCCTTCTTCGGCCCGGGGTCGACGTCGTCGTCGCCGCCGCCGTCGTCGCTCCGGGGCCGCTTGGCCGCCGACGCCGCGGGCGCCGCCGCGCGCGCGGCGCGCGCGCCGCGGACCGCGGCCCAGGGCTGGAGGCCGGGCGCGGCGACGACGTAGAGCGGGCGCCGGTCGTCGAACGACGGCTCGTCGTCCATCACCGCGCCCTCGGGCGCGCTGTCGCGGAACATGGTGCAGGCGCGGCCCGCGCGGCTCGAGAACATGGACGGCAGGTAGATCTCGTTGTTGCCCATGTCCTGGACCATGCCGACCAGACGGACGAGCGACTGCGGCGGCGCGGCGCCGGACGCGTAGGACCGCGCGTCGAGGACGGGCAGCGCCTCGGTCACGACGCCCGCGGCCGTCAGGTGCGCCGTGAAGCGGTCGCGCAGCGTCGACGTCGTCGCGTCGTCCTCGAAGAGCGAGTCGACGGCGGCGAGGGGGCTCAGCGTG
>NW_008705564.1:1218352-1224772 GCF_000186865.1 Aureococcus anophagefferens | reverse complement strand
CGGCTTTTGAAGAAGGCGCTGGAGGGCGGCGGTGGCACAGGCGGCTCCGGCGGCGCAGCACGAGGTGACGAAGTTTGCGCGCCACGGTCGCCGGCCTGGACCAATCGAATTTCTCCACAGGCGCCGCCGGCGCTGGCAGCGCGAGATGTCGACGTGATGGCGCTCCGACCGGCCCAAACTTGGTGAGAGTCGAGTACTACCTTGGGTGCGACGCTCTGCAAAGTTTCATCGCGCGAGCGCGTCGTGCGGGCGCGCGCGGCTGGGAGCGAGATCGTCGCCCGAGGCCGGGAGGGCTCGGTCCTGGGCTCCAGCACGCGCGCACCGGTAGAAATCGACACCTCAGCCGTTTTCGCGTCGGTTGATACATTGGCCACGCTGTCGCGAACCACTTTTGGGTGCCCGCTTTCGCATTCGCCGACACGCGGTCGATGCGCGGCGCCTGCGCGACGGATTCCCGAAAACGCGCACCGCGGTGTGGTTCTGGCCGCAGGCGATGATCTGGATGTAGTCGAAGGCGGTGGGCATATGGTTCGTGCCCTCCAAGGCTTTGAAGTTGGTGTGTGCTGCGATATCGGCGTGCCAGAGCTAGTTTTGGACCAGCTGCTCCCAAACGATTCGTTTCGGGGCCAAACGCAGCGTTTCGCGTCGACCGATCACCGTCGCTGCGTTCCGCCGGGCGGATCGACATCATAGAGCTCCTACGTGATGCTCTACGTCGTCTTCGACACCCAGAAGATGCCCGACACTCGCCGAAGGCGCCTCGGCCGAAACCGGCGGATGGTCGCCGCGGGCCAGTGCGGCCGCGTCTGGGCTTTCCTCGAGGTGTCTGCGGTCCGTGCGCCCGACGGGGGTCCCGATGGCTTCTCCTGAGCGCCAGGTTGCTGCAGAGAGTACCGTGGGCCGCGTTTAGGGGGCCAACCACCTGATTTCCACCTTAGAGCACTCCTTGGCACGCCCTATTCAGCGCCCGCGCGCCCCGCTGACTCGCACTGAACAAATCGATTTCAAATCGACGCTAGTCGCTTCCACAGTTGTCCCGAAAGAAGTCAAGAGAGACATCTTGGAGTGCGTTTAGGTGAAATTCAGGTGTTTTGGACCCCTAAACGCGATCCACGGTACTCTCTGCAGCAACCTGGCGCTCAGGAGAAGCCGTCGGGACCCCTGTCGGGCGCACGGACCGCAGACACCTCGAGCAAAGCCCAGACGCGGCCGCACTGGGCCGCGGCGACCATCCGCCGGTTTCAGCCAAGGCGGCTCGGCGCGTGCGGGACGCCTTGCGGTCGCCGACGACCGCGTAGAGCTTCACGCAGGAGCTCTATGATGTCGACCGCCCGGCGGAACGCAGCGACGGTGATCGGTCCGCACGAAACGCTGCATGCAGCACCGAAAACCCTCCGATATAGGCAATGTCGAGATTTCCAGGCGGCAGAACAGCTCCAAAAGCGCTTCGCCGCGAACCAGAACCCGTCCAGGGGGTCCGCCGATACGTTCCGCGAGTACGGCAAGCTTTGGTACGGCGAGCGCAGCGCCTACAGCCCGAACACATGCGCTCGGGCGCTCGTCGGGAACGCGCCCGAGCGCCTGAAATCGGGTGTCCGGAATCGCACGCTCGACACCCGGAGTAAGCGTTGACGCGTTCAACACCATGCAAGGAACGTAATCGAAGAGGAGGTGTCGTTCTTTAGCGCAAAATCACGATTTCCAGCGGCCGCAGCCTTGCCCGCGCGCGAAGACGCCGACCGTTACTCGTCTTCCAGCCGTCGTCGCAGCGAAAAAACGCGCAGGCGCCGCCAGACAAGGACTGTGCCCGAGCGCGTGGGTTCCCCGCGGCCCGGGGAAGAAAACTGACAGCGGCGCGACGTGATTAAGTCCAGAGACGTTCCCATCGTTTCGTCTGGCTGATCTTTTGTCCGCCAGCGACCGTGGCGCGGAGCCGATTTGAGCACAGCTCGAGTAAGACTTTGGCGAGTGCGCTACATTGCAGTCGATGTTGCCCTAGCTGCCCCCCCCCATCGAGAGAATCTGATCTAATCGAGAGCGCTCTCCGACCGCGCCGCTGCCTAGCTGAGCGCTACCCGGATCTAATCGAGAGCGCTCTCCGACCGCGCCGCTGCCTAGCTGATCACTCCTCCGACCGCGCCGTCGACGCCACAGCCAATGGTCTGCACCTCCGGCAAGTGCGGCAGCCGGCCCGAACACATGCTGCCGCGCGAGCTGCTCGTCGCGTCGTTTTTTGCCCAGTCCGTCGTCGTTTTCGCGAGCAACGGCGGCTATCTGGGAGGCCTCACCAACGTCGAGGTCGGCGAGAAATACAGGACGCTCTTCATGCCCGCGGGCTGGGCCTTCGCCATCTGGGGTCTGATCTACGCCTGGGAGCTCGCGGCCTACGGGAGCGCGTTCTTCGATCCGCACCCGTCGCCGCAGCTCGAGGCCGCGGCGGTCTACCTCATCGCCGCGAACGCGTCGCAGCTCCTCTGGGCCGTCGCCTTCTGCCGGGAGTGGCTCCGGGCGAGCTGTTTTTTTATCTCCTGCATCGCCGCGGCGCTCGTCCTGGCCGCGGAGGAGTTGCGCGGCGGGCCCGACGCGCGGACCTTCGGCTACGTCACGAGCCTCCACGGCGGCTGGGTCCTCGCGGCGACGCTGCTCAACGCGAATCTCGTCGCGGCCCGCGACGGCGGCGAGAGCGTCCAGCTGGCCGCGGCGTTCGCCTCCGCCTACGCGGCGCTCGCGCCCGGCGCCGTCGCCTGCGCGACGCGCGGCGACGCCGCCTTCGCGCTGGCGATCGCCTGGGCGCTCGTCGCCGTCGGCGCCGAGGTCGCCGACGGCGAGGACGCGGTGCGCGGCGCGCTCCGGCTCACGGCCTTCGGCGTCGCCGGCGCGCTGCTGTGGCTCGCGGCGAGCGCGGTCCTCTTCGACTACGTCGAGGGCTGGCACGACGAGCTTTAGTCTTAGGGTACCACAGTCATTCACAGCTCCGCGGGCCGGCCCTTCGCGAGGCCGAGCGCGGCGGACAGGTCCTCGACGCGCGCGAAGCGCGCGAACCCGAGGCGCTGCGCGGCCCAGTCGAGGTGCGGCGGCACGATGCCCTGGAGCCACATGAAGTAGAAGCTCGCGAGGGCGACGCCGAGCATGAGCGTGCCCATGGACTTTTGCCGCTCCAACTCCGCGACGCGCTCGGCCTCGCACTCCTCGGCGGCGGCGGCCATCTGCTCCTCGGAGAGCTCGCAGACCTTGGCCATGCCCTCGGCGCCGAGCGCCGCGACGGCCTCGGGCCGCACCATCGCTGTGGGAGCGTGCGCGGGCGGCTAGGGGGCACAGATGCGGCGGGCTGAATCGATGCCCAGGCGTGTGCGACGTCTCGCTGAATGGTGCCGACACGATGCTGTGGCAAAGAAGTGATGGACGCACTCGCCTAGAAGTTTGCGCCGCAACGCAGCACATCAATGGTCTCACCACGCCGCACCGCCGCGCTGCTCTGCCTCGCCGCCGCCGCAGCGCTCGCGCCGATCGCGGCGCCCGCGGCGCCGACCCGGCCCGTGGCGAAGGTCCTCGAGCGGGGCGAGAAGTACGCCGTGCTCTACAAGCCCGGCGGCGTGCCGTGCCACGCGTCGGACTACGTCGGCCGGTCGGGCCTCGACGAGTACCCGCTGCTGCAGCGCGGCCGCGACGCGCTGGGCCGGCGCATCAACCTCGTGCACCGCCTCGATCGCGGCGCGTCGGGCTGCGTGCTCTGCGCCTACGGCGACGACGACGACCCCGTGACGGGCGCGCTCCACGCGGCGCTCGCGGGCGCGCGCAAGACCTACGTGGCGCTGACGCGCGGCGAGGGCTACCTCGGCGGCCGCGACTTCAAGGCGGAGGGCTGGTTCACCGTCGAGCGGGCCATCAAGAACGAGCGGGGCACCGCGAAGAACGCGACGACGGACTTCCGCTGGGTCGCGTCGACGGGCGCGGCCGACGGCGCGCGCGCGTCGCTCGTCGTCGCGCGCCCGAGGACGGGCCGCTGGCACCAGATCCGCCGCCACCTCAACGGCCTGAGCCACCCGATCCTCGGCGACTCGTCGCACGGCAACACGCGCGAGAACCGGCTCTGGCGCACGGAGCGCGGCTTCCCCGGCGCGCGCCTCGCGCTGCACCTCTGCCGCCTCGAGGTCCCGGCGACGGCGTACACGCCGGCCGTCGACGTGTCCTGCCCCCTGCCCGCGGACCTGCGCTGGGCGGTCCAGACGCACATGGGCGGCGTCCTCGCCGAGTCGCGGGCCTTCCTCGCGGCCGAGGCGAAGATCGACCTGGCCGTCGACGCCGCCTTTACGTCCGCGCCGCCGGAGCCGGAGGAGCCGCCGCCGGCCATGCGCCCGAAGAGGCGGCGAGCGTAGTTACCCAGGCTTCCGAATAGAGCGCAGTTACCTTCCGAATATGCGGACTCCTAGACTCGAGCGGCGATAACGACGGGCGGACTAGCACGAGTCGACGCAGGCGTCCGCGGCGAGGACCTTGTCCTCGCCCTTGACGAGGCAGCGCGCGTCGGGCCAGGCGGCGACCCACTGGCACGTCTTCGTCGGGTCGCCGCGCTTGTACCAGGAGCTGCTGTCACCGCACGTCGTGCCGCAGGCCGCCGGGCACGCGTAGGACGCGAGGCTCTTGCCCAGGTGGCCGTCCTCCTCGCCCTTGACGGCGCAGCGCGCGGCGTAGTTCGCGACCCACGCGCAGTCCTTGGCCGGCGCGCCGATCTTGTGCCAGAGGGCCGAGTCGACGCAGCCGCCGTCCACGGACCGCGCCATGGCGTCGTCGACGGTCGTCGTCGTGTAGGCCATGCCGTCGTCGACGGCCGGCGTCGCCTCGTCGCACGTCGACGGGCACGACCCGTAGCCGTCGCGGTCGTCGTCGTCCTCGACGGGGCAGCCGTTCTCGCAGCTGTCGCCTGTGTGGAAATCAACCAGTGAGCTGGGACGTCGGGGCCAAACTTGAGAATTCTCTAACTCGGTCAAATCGAAGTCGATTCGGCTGATTTTTGGACGAATCGATTGCTCTCGTCAAGTTCTCGAAGCACGGCAGAAGAGTCTGATCATAGCCGTTAGAATACGCGCAAATTGAAGTCGAGTTGAATATTTGAATTCGGCACAGGCTGTCGCAGTCCTGCCAGCCCGGGCCGTCGCAACTCGCGCAGTACTTCGAGCACTCGCCGTCGTACTCGGCGTAGGAGTAGGAGTAGGACCCGCCGGCGCACGAATCCTCCGCCCACATGGCCTCGTCCTCCGTGCACGATAGGCCGCAGCGGCCCGCGAGGAAGACGTCGCAGTCGTTGTCGCAGTCGTCGAGGCACGCCGGCACGTCGTCGTAGGAATACGAGTAGGACCCGCCGCCGCCGCTGCACATCTCCAGCACCAGCGCGTACTCGTCCTCCGTGCACGTCGTGCCGCATTCGCCGTCGAAGAAGTTCTGGCAGTCCTCGTCGCAGTCGTCGGCGCACGCGTAGGCGGTGCAGATCGCGAGCTCCGCCGTCGTCTCCTCGTCGCAGTCCTGGACGCAGTCGTCGTCCGGGTCGTAGTACTCGCACAAGTCGTAGGAGTAGGAGTACTGGAGCCAGGCGCAGTCCGCGAGGCAATTGTAGCCCGCGGTGCACGCCTCCGTGAGCCAGTCGACGACGTCTTCGGTGCAGTCCGACGAACAGTCCTCCTCGCTGTCGAAGGAGACGCACACGTTGACGTCGTCCCCCTGGACCCAGTCGCAGTCGAAGATGCAGCCGAGGTCCACGTCCGCCTCGTCGAGCCGCCGGTCCCGGAGGTTGAGCGCGCCTTCGGTGGCACCAAGGAGCAGCGCGAGGGCAGCGGCACGCGCCATCGTGCCCGCTCTAATATTTACAGTAATTTTTACGGCGCGTCATTGAAGGTCGCTTGAAGGCTTGCTGAAGCAGAGCACTCAGAGGGGGCCGACCACCAGGCATACACCAGCCGGGCATACACCGGCATAGCAGCCGCATAGCAGCCGCATAGCGGACGCATAGCGGACGCATAGCGGACGCATAGCAGCCGCATACCACCCGCATAGCAGGCGCATAGCAGGCGCATAGTAGACGCATAGCAGGCGCATAGTAGACGCATAGTAGACGCATAGTAGACGCATAGTAGGCGCATAGCAGACGCATAGCAGGCGCATAAGACCAGCATAGCAGGCGCATACCACCAGCATAGCAGCCCGGCGACCGCTGTCGACGACCCCAGGCGACGGCCGCCGGAGGTCGCCGCATAGCAGGCGCATACCACCAGCATAGCAGCCGCATACAACCCGCATACGACCAGCATAAAACCCGCATACCACCCGCATACCACCCGCATACCACCCGCATACCACCCGCATACCACCCGCATACCACCCGCATACCACCCGCATACGACCAGCATAGCAGCCGCATACCACCCG
>NW_008705564.1:1203287-1218302 GCF_000186865.1 Aureococcus anophagefferens | reverse complement strand
AGCCTCAGAGGGGGCCGACCCCAGGCATACCCAGCCGGGCATACACCGGCATAGCAGCCGCATAGCAGCCGCATAGCGGACGCATAGCGGACGCATAGCGGACGCATAGCAGCCGCATACCACCCGCATAGCAGGCGCATAGCAGGCGCATAGTAGACGCATAGCAGGCGCATAGTAGACGCATAGTAGACGCATAGTAGACGCATAGTAGGCGCATAGCAGACGCATAGCAGGCGCATAAGACCAGCATAGCAGGCGCATACCACCAGCATAGCAGCCCGGCGACCGCTGTCGACGACCCCAGGCGACGGCCGCCGGAGGTCGCCGCATAGCAGGCGCATACCACCAGCATAGCAGCCGCATACAACCCGCATACGACCAGCATAAAACCCGCATACCACCCGCATACCACCCGCATACCACCCGCATACCACCCGCATACCACCCGCATACCACCCGCATACCACCCGCATACGACCAGCATAGCAGCCGCATACCACCCGCATAAAACCCGCATAAAACCCGCATACCACCCGCATAAAACCCGCATAAAACCCGCATAGTAGGCGCATACTACCAGGCATACCGGCGGAGTCAACTTCCCAATAAGGCGTCCGCTAGCACGTAAACACGTCCCCGGGCGAATCCTACGTCCGTGGAGGGTTCCTAGACGCTTTGGGGAGGTACAATGACGTTTTTGGGCTTCGGGCGGCGCCCCCCGGCGAAATCGTCATTGTACCTTTCTGAAACCCCCGGCGACAGTCTGCGGACGAAAAATACCACAGCCGAGTGAGAGCATGGCGCTACCATCTCAGCGCGCTGCGCGCGGTGGACTTGCTGCGCTGCGAGCCTGACCTCACACCTGTTCTCGAGGGTCGTTTCTACGCTCTGGCCAGCGACGAAGTCGAAATTTTCTTCGCGCTGCGCGCGGGGCGGGTGCGGCGACTTTGTGGCAGTGGCCTCTGCGGCGGCGGCGGCGGCTGCGCGGAGCGGGCTCGTTCTCCGGCGAGGGCGCGATCTCTTGCACGCAGCGCGCGAGCGGCACGTACAGCTGCGCCGGTTCTGGACCGCTACGCGCGCTGGATCCCGCCGAATTTTTCCTCTCACGCTTCGCGCGGCAAGGAGGCGCTCCAGAGCAAAACCGGTGCCTGGGCGCTGCGCAGCTTCATGGAGGTGGCCTAGAGCATGTTCGAGGAAGCCATGGACTTGCTCTCCGCTATAATCTCCACGCGCGCGCGCGCGACGACGACGACGACGACGACGACGACGACGACGACCGGCCGGCCAGCCGGCCGACCGGCCGGGGCCGGGGCCGACGGCGCAAACGGCGTCCATCGACGCCTCTGGCTTCGGCCCTGCGTCCCCGGGGTAAGACCAGGCGTCCCCGGCGTCGTAGCGACCGTAATTGTACTTTTCCCGATTAACGACCGGTCTGCCTCGCTTATTGGGAAGTTGACTCGGCGGTCAACCCCCTCGGAGAGCACTGGAGTGATCGCGAGCGAGGATCTGATCTTTGAACGTCTCCGCCTCGCGCCACGCCGACTACCGCACGCCGCCCGTGTCCGTCCGCCCGTGTCGTCGGTCGAGTCGTAGAATCTACTTCGAAACGGGGACGCGTTTGGCGCCGCCTCTCGCGGCCAGGGCCGCACGCCTTCAAAACCGGGGGCGGGATGAAGCCGGCGGATCGTCCGCCCCCCTCTTCCGCCCACCTGCCCCTCTAGGACGGCCCGCGTAACGGAGGTCGTCACGGAAGATTCTCCTAGTCGCCGTAAGCGAAGAAGGTCGGCGCGTCGCGCGCACGCGCGGTCCAGACGGCGACGTAGGCCGAGACCGCGCAGAGGGGCGCGAGCGCCGCGAGGTCCGACGCGCGCGCGGACAGGGCCAGCATGAGCACCGTCGCGAGGGGCGTGCGCGTCACCGACGCCTGGACGGCGGCCATGGCGCACATGACGACGGGCGCGAGCGGCGAGACGCCGCGCGCGAGCGCGCCGGCGGCGAAGAAGAGCGGGAAGATGACGCCGCCGGGGAAGCCGCCCGCGACCGCGATCGCGATGGCCGCGAGCTTCGCGATCCCGACCTGGAACGCGCCCGCGGCCGTCAGGGGCCGCGCGACGTCGACGACCGCGCGGGTCGTCAGCGCCGCGGGCACGAGGAGGCCGTGGGGCGCCGCCGACGCCGACGCCTGGCCGTCGACGACGTTCTGGAGCGACTTCTCGCCCCAGAAGAGCGTCTGCGGGTACAGGACGGCCAGCAGCCCGACGGCGAGGCCCGCGGCGACCCGGGGCCGGGGGACGCGGCCGAGCGGGCGCCGCAGCGCCGCGACGCCGCGCACGAAGAGCTCGCCGACCGCCGCGCCGGCGACGCCGACGGGCACCGCGACGGCCGCGTAGGCCCACCGCGGCGGCCGCGCGACCGCGCCCCAGTCGAAGTGGCCGCCGACGGGCCGCGCCGGCGCGAGCGCCGCGCCCGCGAGCGACGCGCCGACGGTGGCGAGGATCGCCGCGGGGAGCGCGTCATCCGCGAGGCCGGCGCCGGGCGCCAGGAGCTCGACGACGAAGATCGCGCCGGCCACGGGCATGTCGATGAACGACGTCAGAGCGCCCGCGGCGCCCGCGAGCGCCGCGTCGCGCTCGCGGCCGCCGACGCGCCGGCCCATCGCCGCGCCGAGCATCGCGCCGGCGACGACCATGGGCGCCTCGGGCCCCACGGAGAAGCCGAAGGCCGTCGTCGCGAGGCTCGTCAGCAGGAACGGCGCGAGGTGCGTCCGCGCCTCGGGGAACGGCCGCAAGCCGCGCGCCGCGGCGATGTAGCCGGCGACGCCGAAGGCCGGCGCGCGCCGCGCGAGCGCGCCGACGACCGCGCCGCCGGCGGCCGTGGCGCAGGGAATCGCCCACGGCGCGGGCGCGCGCTGCCAGAAACGGAGCGCGAAGCGCAGCGCCGCCGCGTAGGCCGCGCCCATGACGGCCGCCGCGGCGCCGATGACGAGCGGCGCGGTCGCTGCAACGAGCGACGACGAGGGTGGCGCGTCGCTGATGAGTCGCTTGCCGTCACCCGTCGCATAGTTGCTGCTCGCATACTTGCTGCGGTCAACGAGGCGGCTCTCAGGTGCCCAGGCATGCGTGCCAGCGATGCTAATGCAGCACGCGAGCAAAACGCGAACCATCGTCGGTGCGTGCCGTTCAAAACGCGAGCAAAACGCGAACGATCGTCGGTGCGTGCAAACGCGGACCATCGGCGGTGCGTGCAGTAAGTTTTTTGATTGAGCTCAACAAAAAGCAGCGGCTTATGGTGGTCGGGTCCGGAAGGATCTAGACCCTGCGTGCGAACCGATAACCGACGATCACGACCGCCCGATGGCGCCCAAGAAGAAACAAAAGTTACTGCCGCCCCAGGCGCGGTTCGCGGCGCTCAAGGTCGTCGTCATCGACGCGCTCCCCTTCCAGCGCAAGCTCTGGAGCGAGCGCATCGGCGCCGGCTTCGTCGCCGTGACGTCGCCCGAGGTGCTCGCCGGCGCGCTCGCGCGGCACGCGGACGCGACGCACGTCGTGTCGTGCGTCCGCGGCCACGCGCTCGTCGACCGCGTCCGCGGCGACGTCGGCGACGGTACGCACGTCGTCACGGACGAGTGGCTGACGACGACGCTGCGCGCGGCCGACGGCCTCGCGCGCGAGGCCGACTTCGCCTGGCGCGCGCCCGCGGCGCCCGCGCCGCCGCCGCCCGTCGCGGCGCCGCGGCGCGGCGTGCTCGCCAAGTACTGCTGCCAGCGGCGCATCACCGTCGAGGGCGACGTCAACAAGGCCGTCACGGGCGCGCTCGCGGACCAGATGAAGTGGTGGGACAACGGCGCCGTGAACGCCGACGAGTTCCGGCTCTACGCGACGCGGATCCAGCTCCTGCACCGCGTGGCGCCCATCATCAAGTCGTGGCCCGTGACGCTGACGCCCGAGAACTGGGACGACGAGCGCGAGAAGCTCGAGGCGCAGCACTACATCTCGGCGACGTCGACGTCGGCGACGGGCGGCTGGATCGAGTACATCGAGCAGCTCGTGCTCGGCGGGCCCGCCGCCGTCGTCCGCGAGGACTGCTTCTACAAGTGGCAGCGCGACCCCGTGCGCCGCGTCGTCTTCGAGATCAACGCGCTGAAGATGCACGTGGGCAAGAAGCGCGCCGTCGACCTCGTCGCGAACCGCGGCGTGACGAGCGCCGCGGAGCTCTGCGCGCGGCGCGACGACCCGGCGCTCGCGATCCCGCCGCACGTCCGCCCGAATCTGGCGCTCGCGCCCGTGGGCCCGTCGGCGACGCGCATGGACCGCGAGGAGACGGAGGCGATCCTCGGCCGCTTCGCGGCGGCGGCGGCGGAGGTCGGCCTCGCGTCGACGGCCGTCGGCTCCTACCGGCGCGGCAAGGTCGGCGGCCACGACTTGGACGTCATGCTCCACGCGCCCGAGGGCGCGCCGCTCGTCGCGGTCGCGGACTACGAGTTCCACGACGGCGACGGCGCGGGCTTCCGGCTCCTCGAGCGCTTCTTCGCGCGCCTCGCGGCCGTCGACGTCGGCGGCGCGCCCTTCCTCCACCCGCACCGGACCATGGGCGGCCTCATCGGCGCCAAGGAGGCGCCGAAGCTCGGCATCCGCCACTGCTTCGTGCGGTCGCCGGCCGTGCCGGGCGCGTTCCGCCAGGTCGACTTCATCCTCTGCCCCACGGAGATCATCGCGCACGGCCTGCTCGGCTGGTCGGGCTCGACGTCGTTCCAGCGCTCGCTCCGCGACTACGTCAACCACGCGCACGAGAAGAACTGGGCCGAGGTGCCGGACCGGCGGCCCATCGTCGGCCGCCGCGGCTGGAACGTGACGCGCGACGGCACGCGCGTCGGCTCGCTCATCGAGGGCCGCGAGCTCGACGAGGACGAGCACTGGGCCTGGTCCCAGAACGGCATCGCCATCGCCCGCGGCAAGCACAGCAGCAAGGGCAAGGACGGCGAGCAGTTCGAGACGACCTACGAGGAGTGCAACATCAACCTCCGCACGGAGGCCGACGTCTTCCGCTTCTTCCACCTCGACTACCGCGCGCCGCACGAGCGCTGCGCGTAAAAGATACAAGCCTTAGAGCCGGAACTGCAGTGGGTAGGGCTGGGGTAGCAGGCCCCGAACTTCGAGCAGGGGGAGCGCCGCGGTGCTCGCGTACTCGACGAACTTGCGCAAGTCGTCGGGCATGTCGACGTCGATTTCGCCCCGGGCCTGGAGGCGCCGGAGGAACCCTCCTAGTTTGGTTTCCATGGTCATGTCAATTGGGGTGCCGATGAGCGAGAGACGCGCGAAGGACGCGCCGCGCGCGAAGAGCACGCCGTCGATTAGATCAGCGGAAATGGAACCGTGCGAAAGGTCGAGAGAGACGGTGGCCGAAGATAGACAGAGCGTTCGAAGTCCATCGAGGTAGCGCGCGGAGACGATCCGAAGGCGCGGGCAGGCGGAGACGTCGAGAGAGTCCAGCCGCTGCCGACGCATGCCATCCTTGCCGCCGACCACGAGCTGCTCGAGCGCCGGGCACGCGAGCGTCAGCGCTCGCACGTCGAATAAACAACGGGCGCAAAGGAATCTGAGCGATGTCATGCGCGAGAGGATGGCGCCAATTCGAAAGCTGACGGCGCATTTCGAAATGTCGAGCCAGCGGATGTTTGGGCACGCCTCGACGATGAGCTCGAGCGAGCTGTCATCGTAGCCGCGGCACGAGACGCTCAAGTCGAGCTCCACGAGCCGCGGGCACCGGAAGCCTGCTAAGCTCGTAAGTTCCCTGAGCTTGATACCGGCGCAGAGCGTGACGAGAGAGGGGAGATCGATGCCAAGAGAATGATGATTGATGTAGAGAACCTCCAGACTTTTCGGGAGGAGGCGTTCAGCGGCCATCCACTCATCGTCAGAGAAGAAGTGGCGATTAATGTAGCCGAGATTGAGCGCCTTCAGCTGACGAAGCTGTGACAGCGCGGGGAAGGATGTGGGACGCGCAGATCCTGAAATGTCCAAACTCTCGAGGCGCGGGAACTGCGAGCAGATTGAAACGACGGGCGGAATTGCGTCGTCGGCCATATGCGTGTAAGGGAGCTTTAATCGTCGAATATAAGGAGCCACGTCGGGATGAATTCGGTCAAGCGACTTGGTCCGCACGTGCGCGCAAGACCACGCGGCACCCGTGCGGACTGCCAACGCCCAAGCCCGACACACGAGGCGACAAATCAGACGGGTCGAGCGCATGCTGTGGTAGCGCAACGCCTCGATCGCGTCTGGATCCTCGTTGGTCATGCCAATACAAGTCCCGAGGAGATACGAGGGCATGCGCGTCGCCGCCACCTCCCGCCGCGGCGCGCCGCGAAGCACGAGACCGCTGTCGCGCAGGAGCGCGACGGGCGGGATCGGTTCGACCGTGGGCGGCATCGGTTCGGCGGGCTTGACGCGGCACAGGCGGCCGCCTTCGCGCGTCCATCGCTGCGCGGACGAAAAGGACTTTGGCCGGTGGCGGCGCCTCCCCGAGGGCACAAGAGATGACTCGGACGAGAGCGCGCCGCGCGCCTCGGGCGGCGGACGCGGCGGCGCGTCCGTCGAGAGCGCGGCGCCCATGCTCGAGCCTCGGCACCTTCGGCATCTTCACCCTGCAAGCAAAGGCAGCCCACGATGGACGTGCTAATCCTGCACGGCGAGCGGTCGTTCCGCATTCCGCTGCAGGCAAACAAAACATACAAAATGCAACAAATCCGGAAAGCCATCGAGAAGCGCCTCGGGACGCCGGACCTGCGCATCGTCGACGACGCGACGGGCCGCGCCGTGGAGCCCGCCGAGGTCGTCGGCGCCGGCCGCGTGCTGCGCTGCCAGGAAGCGGCGACGGGCGCGCCGCTCTGGCGCGACGCCGTGCCGCACAAGATCGTCGGCGCCGACGCCGAGGTCTTCGACCGCGCGGACGGCGGCGCCAAGTTACTCGGCACCCTCGCGCCGGGCGAGTTCGCGTGGGTCGCCAAAGCGCCCGCGGCCGCGGGCTGGCGCCGCGTCGTCCTCGGCGGCCACGCCGAGGCCTACGCGCGGCGCGGCGACCTGCGGCCGCTGCTGCCGGCGGCCGCGCGGCGCCTCTGCCCCGCGCCGACGGCGGAAGCGCACGCGGCCCGCGGCTTCGGCGGGTCGGGCGCCGCGGGCGCCGCGCGCCGGTCCCGCGCGCGGGCCGCCCCGCGGCGGCGGCCCGCGCCGGAGAACTTTCGCCTAGCCATCGTCGCGCCGGAGGCGGCCTTCGTCTTCGACAGCTGGCTCACGTCGGAGGCGGGCGCGCGCGACGAGAGCGACCACCCGAGCGGCGCGCACCTCGCGACCTGGAGCTTCGTGCGCTTCCTCGCGACCCACTACGACTGCGACCTCCTCGCGCTCGGCCAACGGCCCCGCTGCGACACCTGGGAGGGCCGGCCCGTCGCCGTCGGCGACGCGCGGGCGCTGCGAAACGCGAACAACACCTACGCCGCGGCGGTCGCCGTCGACTGCTGCGAGGACGTCGTCGGCCTCGCGCTGGCGCTGGGCTGCGCGAAGACGTACGCGTATTGCCACGTCTTCTCGGAGCTGCGGCTCCCGGGCGCGCCGCTCTATCTGGGCGCCGCGCTCCGCGCGCCCGGCGCCGCGCCCGAAACGCTCGCGGCGTGCCACGTGCTCGTGCCGTCCCGGGCCGCCTTCGACTACGTGCGCCGCTTCGCCGGGCCGGCGCAGAAGTGCACCGTGGCCACGCCCGCGGACTTTGGCGCCTTCGACCCGCCGCCGGAGCGCCACGATCTGTTCGACGGCGGCCACGCGTACGTGACGCTCATCTCGCCCTGCCCGGCCAAGGGCATGGCCGTCTTCGTCGCGTTGGCGCGCCTCATGCCCGACGTGCGCTTCGCGGCCGTCGCGACGCGGTGGACGTCGCCGGAGATCGAGCACCTGCTCCGGTCCATGGCCAACGTCGACGTCTTCCCCGCGCACGAGGACTGCGACGCGGTCTACGCGGCGACGCGCGTGCTCCTCGCGCCGAGCCTGTTGCCGGAGACCTTCGGGCTCGTAGCCTTCGAGGCGTCCCTGCGCGGCGTGCCCTGCCTGTCGTCGGACGCGGGCGGCCTGCCCGAGGCGAACCCGGCGCCGGATTTGGTCGTCGCGACGCGGCTCGTCTGGGACGTCGCGTCGTCGACGATGCGGCGCGGCGCGAGCCAGCGCGGGGCCCTCGCCGGCGCGCCGGGCGGCGTCGAGGCGAAGCAGGCCGCGCCGTCGGCGACGACGGCGGCCTTCGCGGCGCGCTTCGGCGTGCCCCACGACCGCGCGCTCGACGTCTTATTCGTCGCGGATCCGAACGAGGTCGCGCCGTGGGTCGACAAGCTGCGCCGGCTCCTCGCGTCCGACGACCGCCTGCGCGAGGCGGCGGACGCCGCGCGCGCGGGCGCGGAGGCGTTCCTCGACGGGCGGCGCGACGCGCTCCTCGACCTCGTCGGCCCGGCCGCCGTCGTCGCCTGCGACGCGTGCGGCACGCCGGCGCGGAGGGCGCTGAGGTGCGGCCGCTGCAAGCGCGCGCGCTACTGCGGCGCGGACTGCCAGCGCGGCCACTGGGCCGTCCACAAGCCTAAGTGCGGCGTCTAGCGTCGGGGCGCGCTCCGAGACGCCCGTGCTTGGAAGCGCGTCCTCGGTCGTTAGCTTCGCGGCGGCGTCGGGGCCGCGGCGGCGCTTGGCCGCCGCGGTCCGTCATGGTGCTATCGGCTAAAGAGCGAGAACGGGAAGGGCAGCGGGTCCTCGGCGAGCTTCTCGCGGTACTTCTGGTGGTACGCCTCCGCCGGGAAGAACTCGGCCGCCGGCTCGATGGCCGTGTCGCGGACGTAACGCTTCGAGGGGAAGAGCTGCGCCTGCACGCGCTCCGCGCACTCGCGCTGCGCCTCGTCGTGATAGAAGATGGCGCTCCGGTACTGGCGGCTCCCCTTGTTCGGCGCGTGGAGGTCCCAGAACTGCTCTACGAGCGCCTCGTAGCTCACGACGTCCTCGTCGAATTCGAGCCGCAGCGCCTCCGTGTGGTCGCCGAGGTCGTCGTAGTTCGGTGCGGGCGTCGTGCCCGACGTGTAGCCCACGGTGCTCCAGATGACGCCGTCGCGCAGGTCGAACTTCTGCTGCGGCGTCCAGAATCATCCGAGCGCGAAGGTGGCGACGCGTCGGCTCGGCGCGAGCGCGAGCGCCTGGGCGACGAGGCACGCGCAGGCGGCTCTGCGCGCCATGTTCGTGTGCAGCAGGCGGTATGCGGTGCGCGCTTGTACGGCGCTGCGCGGTGCTCGTCGACGCGCGTGGCGGCAATCCGCTGAGGCGGATCCCGATGTTTGACCGCGGTTGAACCAGATGTTGCCGCTCGGCCGACCAGAAGTACTCTGCAGTCCGCGCTGGAAAAACAAGCGCTAGAAACCGCTCTCTCGAGCAATGGCATTACGCGGGAGGAGCGCGCGTCCCTCACGGCTCCGGCGCGCACCTGCTGCCCGCGGGATTGCCGCACGCGAACCCCTGGGCCCCCAACCACCCGCAGTGGCCGTTGGGTGGCGGCGCGCCGGGGCAGTACTCGTGGTCCGGGCAGCCGCACTTCGTGAAGTTCGTGTCGTCGTCGCCCATCGGCGCGGCGACGGCCTCGGGCATCTTCACGCACGCGTCGGTGCCGTTGCTCGCGCCGCAGATGTAGCCCGTGCAGCAGGGCGTGCCGCTGATGATGTCGCGGCTGCAGGTCTCGCCCGCGGCGATGCAGGACGTGCAGGTCAGGCCCGGGAGCTCCAGCGCGGGCTGCTGCAGGCCCGGGAGCTCCAGCGCGGGCTGCTGCTCGGCCATGTACTCCCAGCAGCGGAAGGTCTCGCAGCACGGAGGGAGGCTGTCGTCGAGGGCGCAGGTGGCGCCTTCGCTCAGGCACGTCGAATTGCTGCCCCGGAGGCTGAAGCCGGCGGCGACGTGCGGGAGGATCATCAGAAGCTTGGCCATCGTGATCGTCGATAAGCTATAGGTGCAACAACCAATTGGCAACAACAACCACTTTGACGGCAGCCCCAGCTCGAACGGACGCTCGAGGTCAAGACGCGATGGAACACACCACGACCCTCGTTGCGCCTCACGCAACCGCGGGCCCCCGTACGAAGGAACTGTACCTCAGCGACGCCGAGCGCATCGCGCGTCTCTCGCCCGAAGAACTCCAAGAACACGAAGCGCTCGTCCGTCGCGCCAATGAGTTGCGGGCGGACCGAACCGCGATATGCTGGACGATCACCGACCCCACTCTGCTCGAGGTCACGGACGACGAGGCTCCGACGGCGCGCCGGACCCGGACGAGCGGCTGCTCCGACTTCCTCTGCGGCCGGAAGCAGCTCCCCGCGGAGGCCGACGAGGACCGCCGCGGCGAGCGCGCCCGCTAGGCCCCGGCGAGCGCCCCGGCGCGGCCGCCCATCCCGACCCCCGAAGACCCCTAAAACGAACATCCAACCGCCGTTACCCGGTCGGAATCGCCGCGGGCGCGGCGGGCGTCCGGCCCGCCGCGCGCGCGGCGCTCAGCGCCAGTCCGGCTTCGCGTCCGCTTCGCGCGGCGTGTTGTTCTTGTTCGCGAGGGCCATGCCGCGGGCGATGCGCGTGATGTAGGTCGGGCACTTGGTGGTCTTGGGCGTGAAGGTGTAGTCCTGGAGCGTCGCCTCGTCGTGCTCGTCCTTCTTCCGCTGGAGGTACTGCTGCCGCTTCGCGTCCTCGTCGCGGAGGCGGTCGAGGTAGGACTCGGGCTGGGAGTGGATCCGCAGCTTGGACTCGGCGGACGTCGCCGTCTCGAGCGTGGGCTTGAAGGAGTGCTTCTTGCGCTCCTCGCGCTCCGTCTTGAGCATCAAAAGCCGCCGGTTCGTCTCGCGGCGGAGCGCGTCGCCCTGGCTCAGCTCCGCGCAGGACCGCCGGGGCCGCGCCGCGGTCTTGATGGCCGGCCGGAAGGTGCACTCGTCCAGGTCGCCGTTCGACGACGCCTTCTCCATGGTGTCGAGCTCGCGGCGCTCGCGGCGCCGCGCGGCGACGACCAAACGCTCCATGAAGCCGTCCGTCGCGTCGCCCTCCTTGGCGCGCGCCGTGCGCCTTAGGTCCGGCTTGAAGGCCGGCGACTCGGACTTGCGGATGGCCGCGACCTTCTTCGCGCGCCGCGCGTCGCACGCCGCCTGGCGCCGGAGGAACGAATCCCAGCCCTTCGCGGAGCTCCGCGAGTCCACCGTGGCGTTCTCCTCGACCTCCTCGTCCTCGACGACCTCGACCGGCTTCGCCGCCAGGGGCCGCGCGAGGCGCTCGAAGACGTTCGCCGCCGCGTACGTCTTCGCGGACTTCATGTCGCGCTTCACGCCCGTGATCTCCGGCCGGAACCTGGGGCGATGCGACGTCGCTTCAACGTGAGCGTTCCGCGCGCGCGCGTTCCATAAACAAGCATCCGCGCTTCGAGAGTGCTCCAAAAGATGATCGCTCGTCCAAAAATCAGCCGAAACGAGTGGAAGACGGCCGAGCTAGGAAGTTGGGAACGTCGCACCCGTTCGCGATCGCCGGGCGGAACGTGCAGCCCGGCGGCGGCTCGTCCTTCGCCGACGCCTTCGTCGGCGCGCGGTAGCGGCTCTTGACGGGCTTGCGCGCGTAGGCCGACGTCGCCCGCGGCGCCTCCGTCTCGATGGACGGCGCGAAGGGGTGCGTCTCCGCGAACTCCGTCTCTCGCTCCGCGGCGACCTCCTCGCGGCGCGCGTCGCGCGCGGCCCGCCGCGCCGTCTCCTCCTCGTAGAGGCGCGCGTTCGCCGACCGCGCGTCGCGCGCGCGGGTCACGGCGGCGGCGCGCCGCGAGTTCGTGGAGATCTCCGGCGCGAAGGTGCACTCAGAGAGCTCGTTGGACGCGCCGTCGCGCTGGCGCCGCGCGACGTTCGCGTCGCGCTCCGACGCCCAGCGGTCCGTCCGCTCGAGGAAGGACCCGGCGCTGCGGTTCGCGGACGCGTAGAGCTTCGCGGGCAGCTTCTTGACCTTGGGTCTGAACGTGCACTCGTCGTCCTCCGACAGGCGCGCGACCCTCGCCCGCGGGTGGCTCGCGTTCGAGCCCCAGGCGCGCGGCGACGGCGGCGGCGGCGGCTGCTGCGGGGCGTCGTCCGTCTCCGCGCGCGCCGGCGCCGCGTCGTCCCAGGCGCCCCTGGCCGCGGGCGCCGGCGGCGACGCCGGGCTCGTCGTCGACGCCCTCAGGTCCGCCCACATCTCCGCCTCGCGCAGCTCGCGCGACATGGACGCGTCCTCGGTTTTGGGGTGCGGCGCGGCGCGGTAGGCGTTTCCGTAGCCCTCGGACGACGCGTAGAGGTCGCCGTAGCCCCGCGGCGACGCCTCCGCGTCGCTCGACGCGTCGCCGTCGCGCGGGTACCGCGGCGGCGTGCCGCCGCGGCGCGGCGCGCGGGGCTCGTCGACGTGCGCGGCCCGGCTCTCGCTCCGCAGCGAGCTCAGCGACGCCATGAGCTCCGCCTTGCTCAGCTTGCCCTCGCGCATCGCGCCCACGAGAGTTTGCACGCGGTTCGCGTCGCTGGAAGGATTCTTCGGCGGCGACGTCGACGACCGCTGGAGCTCGCTCAGCGACACGAAGAGCTCGCTCTTGCTGATCGTGCCGTTCTGCATCGCCGACACGAGGCTCGACACCTGCTCGCCGCGCGCCGCCATGGTGCCGGCCGCGGCCGCCGCGGCGGCGGCGCTCGGTGCGGCGGCGCGGTGCTCCGGCGCGCGCGGCGGCGCGGAGGTCTTCGGCGGCGGTCGCGGCGTAAGCTATGTGGTGGCGCGGACGCGGCAGGAGGACGCCAAAAAATCAGTTCCGCGCGCCAATCGAGCTGCCCATCGGCTTGTGGCAACAAACTGCCACAAGGAATTCACGCCACCTCCGCCGTCGCGCGCAGCGGCAGCGCTCGAGTGATGGGCTGGCCGTGGCAGCAGAAGCCGTCGGAGGACGAGTGCGTCGAGTGCCAGGAGGCCAAGGAGGCGCCGAAGCCGGCGTCGTCGGCGCACGGGCCCTGCGGCGACCTCTACGCCTTGGTCGACGCCTGCATGCAGCGCGAGGACCGCAAGAACGTCAAGGACTGCGCCGCCGAGTGGAAGGCGTTCCAGGCCTGCCACAGCGCGCACCGGACGCGGCGATAGCGCTCGAGGACGCGGCGCCGCGCGCGCGCGGCCCGCGGTAGAAGAACGCTAGCGCGCGGCGTTACGCCGCAGCGGGCTCCTCGTCGCGCGCGCGGCGGCGCAGCGGAGCAGGGGCAGCGCCGAGGGGTCGGCGTAGTCGACCTGCTGGGGCGTCGTCGAGAGGCTCGCGGGCTCGGAGTCGTCCATGGACGCGTTCCGCGCGTGGCGGCCGTTCTCGGCCGTCGGGATGGGCGACGGCGCGGAGGCGCGGCGCGACGGGTAGCGGCGCCGGAGCTCCTCCTCGAAGTGGCCGTGCTTGACGCCCGGCGGCCGCGACTCGCGGAATCGGGCCAGCGCGTCGTCGACGTCGAGGCCGTCGACCTCGCAGAGGTACGACGCGAGCACGAAGCCCGTGCGGTTGAAGCCGTAGGAGCAGTGCACGGCGACGAAGGCGCCCGGGTCCGCGCGCCAGAGGTCGCGGGCCTCGTCCGCGAGCTTGCGCACGAGCCAGGGCTCGACGAACTTTTTCGCGGGCGTCGCCAGGTGGACGTAGCGCACCCAGGGCGTCTGCTCGAGCTCCTCGGCGTAGAGGCAGTCGTGCTGCGTGAGGTCGACGATGAGGCCCACGCGGCGGCCCAGGGCGCCCTGCGCGTCGACGAACGCGCGCAGCGTGTGCGGGTGCACGACGCGTTTCCCGCCCGCGGTCAGCTTTTTCATCTGGGCGACGGTCAGCGGCGTCTTCATGGGGATGATGCCGGACCCGTTGCCCTTGACGCGGATGACGCCGCCGACGGCCTCGTAGTCGCCCCACTTCTCGATCTTCCGCAGCACCGACGGCAGCTCCTTCGGCTCCTTGGGCGGCGGCTTCGGCGCGCTCGTGCACCAGCTCCAGCAGGACGTCTCGGGCTCGCGCGACGGCGGGTGGCCCATCGCTCGCGAGCGCTGCTACCGGCTTTCGACGCTTCGGTTCGCTGCGGTCCTCGACCGGGGCGCGCGCGTGTGGTCCCAGACCGGCGGCTGAGTTTGGATCGCTGTTGACAGCGTCAACCACGACGGTGCCGTTCGATTGTAATTCGCGGGCTGCGCATGACGACGCTGCGCTTCCTCGCGCTGCTGCCGATCGTCGCCGCGGTCCGCCATGCGCCGCCGCCCTGGGCCGCCAAGGTGCCGGCGGGCGTCTGCTACCACCGCGTCGCCGCCGACGGCCGCGAGATGATGCTGTTCCTCGCCGCCGAGGACGCGTCCGAGGGCGCGGCGCCCTGCCGCTTCGGCGGCCGCCGCCGCGGCGGCGGCGGCGCGCCGCTCGTCGTCGCGCTCCACGGCTTCGGCGGCGGCTACCCGGACATGTTCGTGCCGCTCTCCGAGGCCGTCGCCGCGCGCGGCCTCGCGCTCGCGGTGCCCCGGGGGCTCAACGGGTCCTGGAACGGCCGCTACTGCTGCGGCGTCGCCCTGCGAGAGCGCGTCGACGACGTCGGGGCCCTGCGCGCGCTGCTGGCGGCGGCGCGGCGGCTCACGCGCCGCGTCGACGCGTCCCTCGCGTTTGGCGTCGGCTTCAGCAACGGAGGGTTCCTGGTCTCCGACGCCGCCGCGCTGCCCGGCCGCGCGCCGCCGCTCTTCGCGGCGGTGGTCTCCGTCGCGGGCCACGCGCTCCGCGTCGGCCTCGACGCTCGGCCGACGCCCGTGTTCATGGTCCACGGCGACGGCGACGCCGTCGTCCCGCTCGACGGCTGCTGCGGCGGCAACGAGGCGCTCCCGATCTGCGCCGCGGCCCTCGAGGCCGCGTCGCCCTTCGGCGTCGTCGGCTGCCGGGGCGCGCGCGACGTCTTCCGCCAGTGGCTCCGCGCGAACGGGTGCGCGGGCGAGG
>NW_008705564.1:1197073-1203237 GCF_000186865.1 Aureococcus anophagefferens | reverse complement strand
GACGCCGCCGGATTAACCGTCGGTCGGAGGGCGTGTCGCCGCCGGAGAAGGCCTCGGAGAGGCGGCTCTTTCCACATTGAAGCCTCCTTGAAGCCTAAGTTTGCCGGCAATTCAGGCCGGAGAGAGTGGCGAGGGCTGGGCGCCAAGTTGCTCGGGGATACGCACGGCGCACCCGCGCGGCTCCCCCGAACGGCCATGAACCGATCGCTCCTGCGCCTCTGCCTCTGGGCGGCGTCCGCCGCCGTCGCCGGCGGCCGCCCCCTGTCCTGGCTCTTCAACTCTAAGCAGAGCGAGTTCGCGGCGACGTGCCGGCGGCTCGAGCGCGAGGCGCAGGAGTTCGAGTCCGGGGAGCGCGTGCTCCTGGAGCAGCTGCGCCAGATGCGCGTCACCACGGGCAACCTCCGCGCGGAGCTCCGCGAGAGCGTGAAAAAGTCGGACGCGGCGGTCGCGAACGCGACGGCGTACGTCGCGCAGCTGGAGGCCGAGGTCGCCGCCCTGAAGGACAAGCTCGCCGCCGCCGAGGCCCGCGTCCGGGAGCTCGAGGGCGGCAACGACGCGACCGTCGCCGCCGCGGAGGCCGCGGCGGCGCGCGCGGCGGCGGCGGAGGCCGAGGCCGCGAAGCTCAAGGCCGCGCTCGCCAAGGCCAACGGCGAGCTCAAGGCCCTCAAGCACGCCGCCCAGGGCGACGCGCTGAACGCGCGCAAGCCCACGACCGCCAAGGCCGCCTCCCAGAAGCAGCCGTCCAAGGCCCAGGCCCCGCCCCCGCAAGCCGCGCGTTACCCGTAGGAAAGAGCCGTGTGCCTGTGCGGGGACGACGTGGTCTGGGCGTGATCGGAGCGCGGCCGGTTCGAGTGGCGCCGGCGCGACGAGCGGGGCTACGATGTTGGGAGTCACGCGTCGCGGATTGCCGGTTCCGCGAAGCGCGAGCGCGCCGCCGGCCCCTGCGCAGCTTCGAAGCAGCCCCGGCCGCCGACGCCGACGTCGTCGCGGTCGCGGCGCAGGACCCCGCGCGCCGCCCCGCGGGCTCCCTCGGGCCTGTCTCCGCCCCCCACCGAAGGAAGCGCGCCGCCGCCATGATCAAGGGCATCATCATCGTGAACAACAACGGCCAGGCGCGCATCTGCAAGTTCTTCCAGTCGGTGCACGAGGAGGGCTACAGCGCCGAGGACGCGCAGCAGCAGGTCGTGCGCAAGGTCTTCCAGCAGGTCGCCCAGCGGCCCGACTCGTTCTGCAACTACCTCGAGGGGAGCATCCCGGAGTGGGGCGCGACGACGAAGCTCATCTACCGCCACTACGCGACGCTCTACTTCGTCTTCGCCGTCGACGAGCTCGAGAGCGACCTGGGCATCCTGGACCTCATCCAGGTCTTCGTCGAGGCGCTGGACAAGTGCTTCGAGAACGTCTGCGAGCTGGACCTCATCTTCCACAGCGACAAGGTCCACTACATCCTGGACGAGATCGTCATGGCGGGCATGGTCCTCGAGACGAACATCGTCTCCATCCTCCAGGGCGTCAACGACCAGAACAAGCTCCACCAGAAGTCGCTCTCGAAGCTCAACGAGGCCCTCGGCGTCACGGGCAAGGCCCAGGCGCGATAGGGCCGCGCGCCGCGCGGGGCCGATCTAGGCGCCTTAGTCGACGATCTTCGGGAAGAACATCTCGTCGGGCTCCTGGGTCTTGGGCTTGAGGAAGCCCGGCGCCTGGAGGTGGGGCGTCGACCGCGACTCCGTGATGGACACGGAGATGACGTCGTTCTGGGGCTCCTTCTTCCGCTTCGGCTGGCGGAAGCCGCCGCCGCGCGCGGCGTAGGACGGCTTCTTGACGCCGGCGAAGGCCTGGCCGTCGTGGGCCGCGAGCGCCGCCTCGCCCGGGTCCCGGGGCTTCTTCGACAGCTTGTCCAGGAGGTCGTCGGACTCGTCGCGGCCGCCGAAGGGCCGGTCGCAGGCGACGCAGGTCGGCCCGAGCTTCGTGCGCCCGAAGAGCGTGTGGTTCGTCTGCACGGAGGCGTGCTTGGACATGCCGATCTTGATGCAGAGCTCGAGCCGCGCGACGAACTGGTGCCGCGTCGCCTTGGCGAGCGCGTCCTGCGTCGGGTGGACCTGCTTGCAGCGGTCCAGGACCTCGTTGACGAACTTGTCCAGGAGCGTGTCGCGGCTCGCGGCGAGCTGGTCGTCCCAGGTGTCGTCGGTCTCCGGGTCCGCGTGGCCGACGACCTTCCGGAGGCACTCGAAGTCCGCGCGCATCGCGAGCTTCTCCGCGCACTGCTGCACGGACGCGGCGAGGAAGCGCTGCTCGTGGTAGGGCAGGGCCATGGGCCGGGGCGTCGCGACGGCGGCCTCGGCCTCGACGCAGTGGCGCGACAGCGTCGACACGTGCTCGTCGAGGACGGCGTCGAGCGCGTCGCCGATCGTGTCCTTCAAGCAGACCGCGGAGCACTGGGCCTGGACCTTCTTCACGGCGATGGCCTGGGCGATGAGGGACCGGTGGAGCCGCGCCATGGCCTCCGTGTAGTCCTTGGTCTGCGTGAGCATGACCTCGCTGAGCCGCGCGACCTCGAGCTCCGTCTTCTTCTTCGTGAGCGCGAACTCGTCCGTGGCGAACTTGAGGTCGCTGAAGAGGCCGCGGCGCGCCTCGTCGACGGCCTGGAGCGCCTGCTTCCGGCCCGCGGCGACGTTCTTCTCGCACTGGTCCATCGCCGCCTCGCACGCCTCCGCCTTCGTGATCGTGCGGCCGGCGGTCTCCTCGACGGCCTTGATCTTGTCGAGGAGCGTGTGGGCCTTGGAGTCCAGGGCGTGCGTGCCCGCGGCGTGGTTGCCGTCGATGCGCTCGCTGAGGGAGTCGCACTGCTTGTAGATCTGGACCGCGAGCGCGGACCGCTCCGCGTCCTGGCGCCTCTTCTCCTTCTCCGTCGCCTCCTTGGATTCCTGGGTGGCGTTGTAGACGTCCTCGACCATCTTCTCGAACTTCTCCTCGAGCTCCTTCGTGCTCTTCTCGAAGACGTCCGTCTTCTTCGCCTCCTCGACCTCCTTCGTCTTCTTCTCCTTCTCGATCTTCTCCACCTTCTTCTGGCTGCTCTCGAGCAGCTTCGCGTGCTTGCCGAGCATGGACTTGTGCTCGCTGAGCATGGCCGCCGTGTCCATCTCCTTGGCGCGCCGCGCCTGCTCCGTCGCCTTCAGGTTCGCCTGGAGGCTCTCCTTGTACTTGTCGTGCTCCTTCTGCACGAGGAGGTCGAGGTCCTCGAGCTCCGCCTTCGTCGCGTACTTGCGCTCGAGGTTCGCCAGCGCCGTCTCGCGCCGCGCGCGCGACCCCACGGGGCAGTCGTCGTCGAGCCGCGCCTCGCAGACGACCAAACGCGCGGAGAAGCCGTCGGAGACCTCCTCCTTTAAACAGTCGACGGCGTACTCGGCCTCCTGGAAGCGCCGCTCGCTGTCGTCGCGGAGCTCCGCGAGCGCGCGCTCCGCGTTCGCCAGGTTCATCTTCAGCTGGTTGATGACGTTCGTCTCGTCGTTCGCCGCGTGCTCGTTCTCGTTCATGCGCGCCTCGAGCTTCACGCAGCGCGTCTCCAACGAGGCCGTCGCGTCCATGTTCTTCTCGCCGACGGAGCGGATCGACGCGACGAAGGAGTCGATGTCGCGCATGATCTCCGTCTTCGCGTCGTGCACCGACTCGCGGACGAGCTCGCTGCAGTCGTCCATGAGGCCGTCGACCTTGGTCTGGAAGATGGACTTGAGCTTCTTGATGTCGTCGCTCGACGCGCGGCTCGCGATCTCCCGCGACATGCGCAGGAACTCCATGCGCATGAGCTCGTCCTGCTGCTTGTCGCGCGTGTCCTGCTGGACCTGGCGGTCCGCGTCCTCGTTCATGTTGTTGTCGATGCGCTTCGAGAGGTAGCGCAGCTCGTTCTCCATGGAGTGCAGCGTCCGGGAGTCGCCGATGAGCTCCGAGAAGTCGGGCAGGTTGCGGCCGAAGAGGTCCTGGCCGCCCTGCTTGTCGAAGTGGCCGCCGACGGCCGGCGCGAACATGGCGGTCACCGTGGAGCGCACGGACGGCGCGCCCTCGTCGAGCGTCGTCAGCCCGCCGCCGAGGGACGCCTGGGGCAGCAGCGACGCGCCCGGGGGGGCGATCTCGGAGATGCGGCTCATGCGGCGGCTCACCTTCTCCTCGACCTTCTCGTCCAGGCGCGCGACGGCGAGGTTCGCGATCTCCGACAGGTCCATCTTGTGCGCCTCCTTCTCCAGCGCCGCGACGCGCCCGCAGAGCACCTCGATGACGCCCGTCTCCGCCTTCTCGAGCTCCGCCTCCATGTGGTAGACCTCCTCGACGTCGTGCGCCGCGACGCTCCGGTCGTCGTCGTCGACGTAGTCCGTGTGCTTCTCGATCTTGTCCAGGCGGTTCATGATGCGCTCGATGAGGTAGTCCTGCTTCTTCTTGTGCGCCCGCGCCGTCATGAAGGCCTCCATGGCGCCGGCCGGGGCAGCCCCTCCCGGAGAGGCGGCGTCGTTGCGGAGAGCACCGTGAGGCTCTTGGTGCGAACGTCAATCTCGACCCGAATGTGGGAAAAGGTTCGGGGTCACGGGGTCGAGCTGAAGCTCGACCCTGGTTCACGAGCGGGTTAAACGTATACCCCCAACCTTAACTTTAAAAAAGCCCGGCGGCACTTTGTGCGTTGGGTCATCTCGTGGTGGAAACGTGCGCCGACGTTGAACTTAAGCGACTTTCGGGTGAAGCCCGCGTGGGCGAAAGCTGCGGCTCCGTCGGCGTCGGGTGAAGCACCTCGAGCGGCGCCAACAGTGATAGAAGGGTAAAAGCCGCGCGATGATGCCCCACGGATTCTACCCCTACCCGCCCGGGCGCGAGGGCGCGCCCCCGCCGCGCCCCCCGGGGGGCCAGATGGCCCCGCCCCCGGGGAGCGAGCCCATGGTCGCGCCCGGCGGCCCCTACGGCCCGCCGCCGCCCGGCGCCGTCTTCTACGCGCCCATGATGCACCACCAGTTCGGCCCGCCCCCCCCGGGGTGGATGCCCATGCCGCCCGACGGCAAGGGCCTGCCGCCGGGCGCCGCCGGCGCGCCCGCGCCCATGGGCCCGAACGTCCGCGGCGTGCCCGACATGCAGTACCTCGCGGCGCAGGGCGCGATGCGGGGCGCGGCCTACGCCGACGGCGAGCAGCCCAAGAAGGCCGCGCGGAAGCGCAAGAACGCGCCCAAGGTCAACCGCCAGCGCATGGGCTACAGCGACGACCCCAAGGACGAGTGCTTCGAGACGCTCCGGTTCACCGACAGCCTGCGGTCGCAGTACAACAACGCGATCCGCCACTTCGTCGCCTACGTCAAGTCCAACGGCCTCGACCCGGAGCAGGCCGTCGTCTTCGTCCACGAGGACGGCACGGTCAAGGACGACGAGCTCCGCAACTTCGCCATCTACCTCCACGACCAGGACACGGTCACCGACTCCGTCTTCCGCAACTGCCTCAAGTGGATGCAGAAGAACCTCGAGGCCCAGTTCTCCAAGCTCAAGCTGCCGACGCCCAAGGCCTACGTGAGCCGCATCCAGGGCATGCGCAAGCTGAACCACGCGCAGCGCCCGAAACAGCTCGCGCAGCGCGCCATCTCCAACGCCAAGGACGCGGAGCTCTACCGCAAGCTCAACGCGGAGCAGCGCCACGAGGCGCCGCCGCAGGCCTCCACGAAGTTCACGGTCTAGGGCGGCCCGGGGCCCGGCGCGCCGCTTCGTTTCCGGGCGCCGCGCGGCGCTCTCCCGCGCGGGACGAGCGCCGCGTATGCGCGCCCGCCGGTGGCCCGCCCCTCGCCTCGCTCATCTTCCCTCGCCCGATCGCGCGCCGCGCCCGCCGCGGAGATCCGCGACTCCGCCGCCGGCGCGGTCGATTTTCTCTAATCCCCGGATCCCCCGAGAGGCGCCCCCGGGTCGCTTCCGTCCGCCCGGCGGCCGCCTAGAGGCTCGAGAGGGCCTTGTCGAGGGAGTCCATGGCCTCGTCGAAGGCGGCGCACTTGTCGATGGCCGCGGTGACGCACGCCTGGTCGAGGCCCGGGAGCGCGGCCGCGGGCTGGTCGAGGGAGTCGTTGAGCTCCTCGACGACGGCCCAGGCGGACTTGGCCTCCGAGGACGTCGCGCCGAACTCCTTGGACGCCTTCTCGGCCGCCGCGACG
>NW_008705564.1:1170913-1197023 GCF_000186865.1 Aureococcus anophagefferens | reverse complement strand
CGACCGCGGACCACCTAGGACGGGCGCGGCTCGATTGTTGAAGTTTTTTTCGGCCGAACCGGGGCCGCGCGCGCGCGCGTCGCGGTCGCGGCGCCGCCGCCGCGGCGGCGCGCCGCGCGCCGCGGCGCCGCGCGTCGCGGACGAAAGGAGACGCGGCGGGACGCGCGCGGTCTTGGCCTCGCCGGACGTGAAGCCGTACTGCTGCGTGGCAGCGAGCGCTTCGGCGACGGCGTCGTCGTAGGCGCCGAACGACACGGTCTTCGGCGCGCCCACGAGGCTCGGCGGCACGAATGCCGCGGCGGGAGCGAGGAGGAGCGCGAGGCAGAGCTTCATGGTGGTGCAAGGGGTCGACTGCTGCTGCGAAGACGCGCGATCTGCTCGATCCTCGGATTGAGGCGGCGATGACTGGATCGTGTGGGCGAGGGGCCCCTGCGCGACGGTGCGTGCCGCGGTCCCCGGCCACGTCCCCGGCCCGTGCCCGGGCCGTGCCCGGGGCCCCGTGCCGGGCCCGTGCCGGGCCTCCCCGGCCCGTGCCCGGCCCGTGCCCGGGGCCCGTGCCGAGTGCCGGGCCCGTGCCGGGCCGCGTGGCCCGTGCCCGGCCCGTGCCCGGGGGCCCGTGCCGAGTGCCGTGCCGCGTGCCGGGCCCGTGCCGGGCCGCGTGCCCTGAGCGCATTTACCGTGCCGGAACCCCCGTGCCCGCCGTCCCCGCCCCCCGTCCCGGGGCCGGACCGTCGCGCAGGGGCCCGTTGGGCGCGGGACCGCTCAGTTCTCTCCGGTCGCCCCGGATCGCGCCAGGATTGCGTCCGAGCGCGCGGGGTCGCCCCGGATCGTCGGGACCCCGGTGGCGCCGGCCCTGACAGCCAGGTCAGGTTTTACGAGGCGAGCGCCATGCGCTCGTCGAGGACCTGCTTCGCGATGGCGCGGCGCGTGGCGAGGTCGGCCTCGTCGCGGGCGATGGCGTCGAGCTCGTAGGTGGTCCGCTTGTGGAGGTCGACGAGGTGGCGGAGCCGGTCCTCCTCCGCGCGCTTCTCGAGGACGTCCTGCGCGCGTGACCGGCGGTCCGGGCGGCGCGCGGCGTCCTTGAGCTCGTCGAGGAGCTCCGCCGACGTGCGCTCGAGGTAGGACGCCTCGGTCTCGGCGCCGCAGTCGTCGCCGGGCCCGTCGCAGTAGTCGAGCTCGAGGTCCGCGAGCGCGCGCGCGCGCGCCGCGCGGCGCCGCTCGACGGAGGCGTCGTGGAAGGCCTCGACGGCGCCGGCCTCCATTTCCGGGAAGCGGTCGATGGCGAAGCTCCGCGCGCCGTCGCGGAACCGCGCCATGACCAGCGTCTCGAAGGTCTCCGACGCGTTCCCGCTCTCGAAGTGCGGCGACGCGAGGACGAGGTCGAGGAAGAGGTTCTCGTGGAAGGCGCCGCGCTGCGCCTCGGCCGACGCGATGGACCCCTATGTATCAGACGTTTTTTTTACACGGGGTGGGGTTGTGGTCGAGCGCACCAGCGTGAGCGTCGTGTAGACCCCAGAGTCCGACAGCTTGCGCAGCTCGTCGAGGACGAAGTCGCCGGCGGCGACGACCGTCGGGTCGTAGACCGACAGCGCCACGCGCGGGCTGTCCTCCGCGAGCGCGCGGGCCACGAACCAAAGCAGCCCGAGGCGCCTCATCATCATCGGACACTTCAAGAAAGATGTTCACCCACCAAAGTTTCGTTAGAAGGGCATGGCCTAGGCGGGCAGCCCCACCTCCAGCTTCGGCGCGTGGACCTCGACCTCCATCGGCGCCGTCAGCGCGTCGTCGGCGCCGCCGTCGGTCTCAGCCTGATGCCTCTCTTCCGCGGGCGGCGGCTGTCGTTCACGAAGAAGACGGCGGGCGCGAGCCCGAGCCGCGTGACGCCCGAGCACGCCGCGGCCCTCGCCGACCCGGTCATGCAGACCATGCGGGCCCAGCTCTTCCGGGAGGAGGCGCTGCGGGCGCCCGGGGACAAGACGTACGAGGTGCCCATGCCCCGGTCCTACGACGACTTCGTGCGCCAGGCGAGCCGACAGCGCGCGCCGTCGTTCGAGGAGACGAGCCGGCGGCGCCTCGCGGCCGCCGGCGGCCGGCCCGCGCCGCGCGTGCGGCCCGTCGCCGGCGGCAAGATCTACGTCGTCGCGCGCGTCGACGACGCGGGCCTCCTCGAGGCGCTGAGCGCCGTCGCTTCCGAAGACCGCGGGCGCTCGACGCTCGCGCGGCGCGTCGAGCGCGACGAGCTCAAGCACCAGCTCCTGGAGAGCGCGATCAAGCGAGAGATCATCAAGGCCGAGGAGCTCCGGCGCGAGGAGAAGCGGCGCGCGCGCGCGGCGATGGCGCCCGCGGACCGCGCCGTCGCCGACTCCTACGCCGGCGCGAAACCCTTCGCGGAGCAGTTCCAGAAGGAGGCGTCCAAGGGCAGCCGCTACGCGGCGGCGCGCGACGCGTTCTGGGGCGGCGACGACGACGAGACCGACTACCAGGAGGAGGTCCTCCAGTTCCGCGCGAAGCAGGCCGCGAAGCGCCGCGCGCGGCGCCAGTCCGCCGACGCGGACCGCCGCGCGCGCGCGGAGGCCGACCGGGCGCGCGAGCGGCGGGAGGCCGAGGCGCGCGCGGACCGCGACCGCGCCGCGCGCGCCGAGGCGGCCAGGGCCGCCGAGGCCGAGCGGCGGCGCGCCGCGGCGCGCGACCGCGACGAGCGCGCGCGGCGCGCCGAGGAGGCCGCGCGGCCGCCGCCGCCGAAAGCGCGCGCGGCGACGCCGCTCCCCGGCCGGCGGCCGCCGCCGCCGCGGCCCGCGACGAGCGGCGGCGGCCGGAGCCTCGACGACCTCGCGGCGTCGACGGGGCCCATCGCCTACGAGGCCATCGCCTGGCTGCCGACGACGAGCGGCTGGGGCGGCCTCGGCCTCGACCCGTCGTCGCCCGCGGACGCGAAGCGCAGGGCCGCGCGCGCGGCCCTGCTCAAGTGGCACTCCGACAAGTTCCACGCCAAGTTCGGCGGCCGCATCGGCGAGGCCGACCGGGAGCGCGTCGCGGCGCGCATCACCGAGACGACGCGCTTCCTCCAGGGGCTCCTCGCCGAGGACAAGGCGCGATAAGAACGACGGACTCGCCGTTGGAGGGGACGCGCGGGCCCGATTAGTCGTCCCAGTACTTGGCGTCCGCCGAATGGTTGAAGACACGTTGACGTGTAATCTCCGCGCCGCGGAAGGTGATCACGTGAGCAGTGTGAGCATTGGAGCGTTGTCGGCGCCGGCTCGGGCTTCCGCGGAAGGTGAGCAGTGTGAGCATTGGAGCGTTGTCGGCGCCGGCGCGCCGCTCGTCGCGCGTCGCCTGCCCACGATGGGCAAGAAGTGGCACCAGAAGTCTCGAAGCGAGAAGCTGGGCTGCAAAAGCTGCTGCCTCTGTAGCTCCCCATGTTAAATTTTCGTCGGTCTGATGGTCATGCTCGCCCTGGGCATCCCCTTTTGCCTCCACGCGGAAGAGAAGCAAGCCGAGGCGAGCTCGCTCAACGAGGAGGACTTCGCGTACCTCGGGAAGGCCTGCGTCGTCGTCGAGAAGCGCCAGTGCGAGAAGGGAAAGCCCTGCGAGACCTACCTGGAACCGGAACGGCGACGACGTTTAGCCCAGACGAAGAAGGAGAAGAAGGAGGAGAATCGGAAGAAGAAGAATAAGAAGAATCGGTGCCAGCGGGTCCGGTGGCAGTACTTCTTCCGCGTCGAGCCGGGCGCCGCGGCCCTCGCGGGCCTCGACGCGTCCGCGCTGCTCCGGTCCGAGCGGAAGCACGGCTGCAAGGGCGAAAAGTACGTCAACGACACCGTCGACTGCTGGGCGCCGCGCCGCGCGCCGGCCGACGAATGGCGGTGCGCGCGCCCGGAGTGCGTCAAGCTCGTGGACCCATCCGAAGACATCAAAAAGCTCGAAATGGAGATCGGGACCGCCGCGGCAAATGCGATTACCTCGATGATCTGCGGGTTCGTCTTCGCCTGGTGGTGCTGGCTCCTGTTCCAGTACTGGTTCTACGCGCCCGAGCGCCACTTCCGCGACGGGCCCCACGGCTGGCAGGGCCACGCGACCTTCATCCCCTGCGTCGGCTTCCTGAAGAGACCGAACTACGACGCCGGCGAGTACCCCGACCCGCCGCCGGCCCTCGTCCAGCTCGCGCCTTCTCCGCACCCGAAGCCCTACGTCGCCCAGACCCCCGTCGTTGTGCTGGAGGCCCCGCCGCGCGTCCTGCGGGTCGCTATCCCGCCGGGCGCCGCGCCGGGCGCCGTCATCCACGCGACCGCGCCGACGGGCGAGAGGGTGGCCGTCACGGTGCCCCCCAACGCGCCCGCCGGCACGGTCCTCCAGGTCGGCTACTGACGCCGCCGCTTCTTTCGCTTTGTATGTCCCTGCAATAAGTGCTGCCGCTTTCGCTGGTGCGGCCGCCGGGCGCACGTAAGGCCTCACGCGTGGGACAGCATACCAGTCCGCTCCGGATCCGTGCCGGCAAGGAGCTCGACAAGGTCGGCCGCGGCGAAGCGCGATGGACTACTCGATTGTCTGGCACTGCCTGTAGAAGGACTCGCCGTGACGACCTCGGAAGGGACCGGCGCCGCAGTTCTCCTCCGCCTGTCACTGAGGAGCGCCCCGAGGCATCCATGTTCAAGAAGCGCGAGCGCAAGGGCTCGAAGCGCGCGCGCGAGGAGCCCGCCGCGGCGTCGGCCGACGAGCCCGCGCACGCGACGATCGTCGCCAAGGAGCGCAAGCAGACGCGGGGCGCCCACTTTGGCACGAGGGGCGACGACGACGGCGACAGCGACGACGACGACCGCATGCAGGGCGCCGCGGTCTTCGCGAGCAGCCGCGACGTCGCGCCCGTCGAGCACCGCGGCGGCGCGTTCGCGCACCAGGACTTCGACACGGACAAGGACCAGGACGCGCGGGCGCTCCTCCGCCGCAAGTTCGAGCTCCAGGAGGCGGGCGCGACGAACGACGAGACGGGCCTCTACCAGGGCCAGGCTGGCTACAAGTCCTACGTGAAGCTCAACGAGGCGCAGATCGGCGCGAACAAGTACACGGGCACCAAGGGCCCCATCCGCGCGCCGTCGTTCGTGCGCAACACGTGCCGCTTCGACTACCAGCCCGACGTGTGCAAGGACTACAAGGACACGGGCTTCTGCGGCTACGGCGACTCGTGCAAGTTCATGCACGACCGCGGCGACTACAAGACGGGCTGGCAGCTCGAGGCCGAGTACCAGCGCCAGAAGGAGCGCGACAAGGAGCGCGAGATGCTCGGCAAGCTCGGCGAGCCCGACAGCGACGACGAGCGCGAGGCGAACAAATTCCGCGTGGGCGCGGGCGCCGAGGAGCTGCCCTTCGCGTGCCACCTGTGCCGCGGGCCCTTCAAGGACCCCATGATGACGACCTGCGGCCACTACTACTGCGCGTCGTGCGCGTCGTCCCACTTCCGCGAGAAGAACACGCGCTGCCCCATCTGCGAGAAGCAGACCTACGGCATGCTCAACGCCGCGCCGAAGCTCCGGGCCAAGGCCAAGGCCGCGGGCGGCTTCGACGCGCTCTTCCAGAAGTCGCTCGTCGTCGACGAGGAGGAGGACGTCGACGACTACAAGGGCGCCGGCGACTACGGCGCGCCGGACCAGGCGCCGGGCGCCGCGCGGCCGACGCCCGAGAGCCGCCGCGCGCAGCTCCCCGCGGGCTCCTGGCAGTCCGTCGACCCGCGGAACTTGTAACGCTCAGCCCGGCCCCGCCGCGTCGATCTCCGCGCAGAGCCGCGCGCGGAGCCCCTCCGCGCCGAGCTCCGCGAGCTGCTCCTTCATGCCGAACTTCTCGATCTCCTGGCGCGCGACCGCGAGGTCCTGCCGCCGGTTGTTCGTCGTCGGGTGCGCGACGCCGTAGAAGCGCGTCGAGAACGCGACGGCGCGCTCCGCGAGGACCGCGGCCTCGGCGATCTCGAGGACGAGGTCGCCGAGGCGGCCGCCGCGCGCGTCCGCTTTGACCGCGGCCGCGATGCGGTCGCCCGCGAGGAGCGCCTTGCAGAGCACGCTGCGGAAGGTCATCGTCGTCTCGTGGTCGTCGCCGAAGGCGCGCGCGCAGACCGGGATCTTCTCCCGGAGGAGCGCGATGGCCCCGTGGTGCTCGCCGTGCCTCGAGAGCGACACCGCCACGTTCCGCGCGCAGAGGAGCGCGCGTATGTCCTCGGGGCCGAACGCCGCCGTACAGCACGTGAGGGTCAGCTGGTCCAGCGCGAGCGCCGCCGCCCGTTCGCCGAGGGCCTGGAGGCACCCGGACACCTCCGGGAAGTGCTTGACGGCGCAGTCGAGGACGCAGTCGCTAAAGTAGAGCCGCCCGATGGCGATGTGGGCGAGGAAGCAGCGCAGCGCGAGCGCGAAGTCGCCCGCGGCGAACGCGCCCTGCGCGAGCGTGTTGACCGCGAGCGCCTTGCAGCGGTCGCCGTCGGGCCGGCCCCGGTACTCGCGCCAGACCTCCCAGGCCATGGCGATCTGCACCGGCCCGTGGTAGCTCTGGCCGCAGACGCGGCAGTCGTACCAGAACTCCTGGCGGCCGTCCTCCTCGACCTTGATCTTCGCGAACTTGGCCAGGCAACGCAGGTGCGCGGCGCCCGCGGCGCCGCGGCAGCCGCAGCCGCGCACGAGCCCGGCCTCGTCGCCGAGGCAGACGAAGCAGCGCAGGCCCTCGCAGTCCTCCTCGCAGGCCCGGGCCGCCTTCGCCGCCTCGTCCGCGGCCCGGCGGTCCGCGTAGTCCTGCTCCGCGCCGACGCGCGCGATCTCGCGGCACCGGGCCTTGTGGCCGCCGCGCTTCCAGTGCGCCGCCTGGCATTTCTTGCTGCAGTAGATCGTCTTGCAGTTCGCGCAGCGCAGCGATGTCGCCATGCTCGTCGCGCACATGGCGCAGCGCGTCGACACGAGCCGCAGGCAGTCCTTGACGCAGCGCTTGAACGCCGCCTCGTCGTGCGCGGCATCGAGCACGACTCTGTGCGTGTTCCAGAGCTCCCGCCAGGGCTCCTGGACCTTGTTCTCAAACGGGGTGTAAGGCATGACCTCTTCGGGCCGCTCCATGCTCGCTTGGGGCTGCCCCTCAAAAAGTCCCTCGTTTGAAGTAATTGTTGAAGAAGTCTCCGATGCGCGTCGCCGCGCCCGGCCGGGGCCCGAAGGCGGCTCCAGACACGCGTGGCCCGCGACGCGCATCGAAGACCCCCGTTACGACGCCCGCCGCCGGCGCGGCGCGAGGCGCGGGTCCGCGTTCGCGGCCGCGGCCGCGACGTAGCGGGTCGAGTCGGGCCAGAGGCGCGGGTACCAGTCCCGCGCCGTCGCGGAGAGGAGGAAGAGGTACTCGACGTAGCGGCGCTGGTGGGGCTGGGGCGCCTTGGCCTGGGGCTCGCCGTCGCGGCGCTCGCGCGCGCCGCCCGCGAGCGCGAAGCGGAGCGCGGCCGCGTCGTGGCCCAGGAACGCGGCGACGCGGCCCGTGGCGTTGGCGAAGCCCGCGTCCGTGGCCCGCGCCACGAGGTCCTCGTAGTGGACGACGAGCACGGCGAACTGCTGCTCGACGTGGCGGACCTGGCGGTCGAGGAGCCCCAGGGACTGGTAGAGCTCGAAGGCCGTCGTCTCGAAGGCCTGCTCGAGGGCGTGGCGCCGGAAGTGGGCCGACGTCGCCGCGGCGACGGGGTCCCGGAGCATGACGACGGGCCGCGGCTCGTACGCGGACCACCGCGCGAGCTCGCGCGCGACGCGCGGGAAGTCCGGGCTCGTGTACTTGAACAGGTTGTTCGCGTTGCCCCGGTCCCGCGCGCCGCAGGGGTAGGAGCAGCCGTTGACGGCCAGCGCCTTGCCCGTGGGCCAGGGGTCCGCGCGCCAGCGGAACGCGCAGATCTGCCGGGCCTCGCAGCCGGGGCACGGCCGCGGCGTCCGCGGCTGGCTCAGGCTGAAGAAGCAGGACGTCACCTCCGTGAGCACGCCGTCGACGCGCCGCCGCGCCTCCTCGGGCAGCCGGTCGAGCTCGCCGCCGTTGAGCTTGGCGCCGAGCTCCGTCCAGAAGTGGTGGCCCGTGCCTTCGACGCCTAACACGAAGAAGAAGCGCGGCGTCGGGCCGCTTCCGCCGGCGGCGGGCCGCGCGACGGCGTCGGCGTCGGCGAAGCGGGGGGTCGCATGGTGGTGCCGCGCGGCGCGGGCTGCGACCGCGAGCGCCAGCCAGCGCAGGGAGCGCGTCGCGGCAGCCATCCTGGGCTGCTCCGCTACTAGTATTGATGACGGCAACAAGCATGGGTAAACATGTGAACGGCCCCATTTTGACGCATACGCCGCGCTGAACCTCGGAGCGCGGCAATGTCATCGAGAACAATGCGACTGCTTGCGCTGCTGGCCTCGGTCCGCGCGCTCCGGCAAACGACGAAGCCCGTCGTCGCGCCGCTGCCGATCACGAAAACGACGCTGCAGCAGCTCGCCGCCGAGGAGAACCTGGAGCCGCCGGCGCCGTTGACGTTGGGCTCCGGCATGCGGGGCCTCCTCGCGCGCGTGCCCGGCCACCGGCCGCTCGAGGAGGCGCCCGCGGAGGAGAGCTCCTACGTGTCCTGGCTCGCGTCGGCGCCGACGGACGAGGCGCTCGCGGAGGCGGCCGCGGCGGACGAACCGGAAGCGCTCGAGGACGCGCGCCACGAGCTCCTCGCGGCGACGTCGACGAACGAGCTGCTCGCCGACGCGCCGCTGAGCGGCGCCCGGGGCCGGTCCCTCGACGGCGAGATGAGCGTCGAGGCCTACGACGTGGGCGAGGCCGCGTTTCTACGGGGGTCCGCGGCGAGGGGCGCGACGCCGCCGCCGGCCGACGGCGCGGTGCAGCTCGTCGACGTCGCCGCGGCCCTCGCGCGCGCGCGGCGCGTCGCGGACGTCGCCGGCGACGCCGCCGCGTCCGCCGCGAGGACGGCCCTGAGCTGCCGAACAGAGGAGCAGCTGAGGCGGTTCTGCGCCGACGGCGACGCGCTCTCGCTGCTCTACGAGGCCGCGGGCCGCGGCGTGCGGCGCTGGTGGCGGCGGCGCCGGTACGGCGGCGCGGCCCTGGCCGCCGAAGCGCTGGCGCACCTCGTGGACCTCGACTCGCGGTCCTCCGCGTCCGACGTCGTCGAAGTCCCCTACGCGGACCTCCCCGGCTCCGCGGCCGCGCCCGAGGTCTCGGACCCCGTGCTCGACGCGGACCGCGTCGGCGCGCTCGTCGCGGGGCTGCTGCGGGACCCGCGGCCGCGCAACGCGCGCTGCCGGGCCGCGGCGCTCCGGCTCGCGCTCGCGGCCGTGAAGCCGGGCAAGGGCCGCGGCGCGGCCGTCGCCGCGCTGCGCCGCGAGGCGACCGTCCGGCGCTACCTCGAGGCCGCCGCCCGGGCGCACGGCGCGACGCGGGCGTCGCGCGTCGCGACCGCGCGGGACAACTGCGCAACGTGCGCGCGGCTCTACGAGCGCGACCGACGACCGAGCCGCGGCGCCGCGGACCCGCGGGGGCTGCTGTCGCCGGCGCCGCCGGCGGACGACGCCGACGTCGAGCGGCGCCTCGCGGCGCGGCTCCGGGCGGCGCTGGGCCGCCGCGACGCGCCGACGAACCGGGGGCTGCGCGTGTTGTCGCTCGACGGCGGCGGCTCGCGCGGCGTCATCACGATCCAGCTCCTCAAGGAGCTCCAGGCGAGGGCCTTTCCCGGTCGGGAGCCCAGCGACGTCTTCGATTTGGTCGTGGGCACGTCGACGGGCGCGATTTTGGCCGTGCTCCTCGGCGCGAAGCAGTGCTCCTTGGACGTCGCGGCGCGGCTCTACGACGCGCTGATCGACCGCATCTTCGTCAAGGAGGGCGGCAAGGGCGACGTGCAGCTCGTGCTGCGGCGCGCGCGCTACGACGAGAACCACATCGAGGACGTGCTGCGCGACCTGCTCGGCGACGACGACCTGCTCGACGCCGCGGAGGCGCCGGGCGCGCCCGAGGTCGCGATCCTCTCGACGCTCCTCTCCGTCTGCCCGGCGACGATCTCGCTGCTGCGGAGCTACGAGTACCCCGACGACAGCGAGAGCCGCTACCCGGGCACGTGCCAGCTGTCGCTCCGGTCCGCGCTCCGCGCGGCGACGGCGGCGCCGACGCTCTTCACGCCGCTGAAGCTCAAACACCAGCTGCTCTGCGACGGCGCCCTCATCGCCAACAACCCGAGCGCCGTCGCCATCCACGAGGCGGGCAAGCTCTTCCCCGGCGTGCCCATCGACGCCGTCGTCTCCGTGGGCACGGGCGAGAAGTTCACGAAGAATCTGGACGCGCACGAGCTCGGCTGGGACGGCATCGTCACGCAGCTCATCGACTCGGCGACGTCGACGACGCTCATCCACGACGCCGTCGCCGACCTGGCGCCGCCCGGGTCCTACTTCCGGTTCTCGCCGAACATCCACGACGACGCCATCGACACGACGGACGCGGCGACGCTCGCGACGTACCGCGCGGACGCCGTCGCCTTCTTCGCCGACCCGGCGGCGGAGCGGCAGGCCGCCGACCTGAAGCGCGCCATGGGGCTCTAACGAACGACGTGTGTTCACGGTGGCGGTCGAAGACCTTGGGGCTCTAGACGCGTTGTTAGCGCGGCCCGCTTCGCGACGTGCGCGTCGAAGAACTTGGAGCCGCAGTGCTTCTCCGCGGTGCCCCGCGCGCCGTCGTGGCAGACGACGGGCGTGGCGAGCTCCGCGAGCCAGTCGGGCCGGAGGGCGTAGTCCTCCTCCTTGGCCTGGTGCTTGAAGATGAGCTGGCAGTCCGGCGGCGAGTAGCGCATCTCCGACGTCGTCACGACGCGGCCGATCCTCGCGATGTCCGGCGTCGCGCCGCCGAGCGCCTTGGGCGACGCCGCGGCGTAGACGTCGTAGAGGCACGTGCCCGCCTCGACGGTCAGCAGCGCGTCGATGAACGCGTCGAACGGCGCGGACGGCGGCAGCGGCGGCGCCGCGAGCGTCGCGGACGGGCAGAGCGCGAGGCACCAGGGGAACTCCGGATCCGCGACGGCCGCCCCGTCGGCGTCGACGCAGGCCCAGTCGCTGAGGCCGAGCGCGAGCGGGTGCCGCGAGTAGCGCTTGAAGGGCGCCACGGCCGGCGCGAGCGCGGTCGGGATCTTGTGCGTCAGCTGCGTGCAGACGCCGCGGTCGAAGAAGTCCGCCGACGCGTGGCCCGTCTTCGCGCCGGCGAACAGCAAGTTCCCGGAAGGCGCGCCGCCGCGCAGGCCCTTGATGGCCACGCAGGGGAAGAGCTTCGCGTGCTTGATCTTGCCGAGGACGTGCTTCGCGACGCCCGTGGCCGGCGCGACGGCCGTCGAGAGCCGGATGAGGCACTCCGGCGCGCCGGCGAAGAGGCCCGTGTAGGCCGCGCCGCCGTCGAACTCGACGCGGCAGCGCGCGACGGCGCCGTGCGCGCAGAGCGTGCGCGTCGCGGCGGCGGAGGCGTGGTTCCTTCGCGCGTCGAAGGGGCATTCGAGGATCGCGCTATAGTCGGCGGACGCGACCTCCTTCATGACGGCCGCGTGGCTCGGGAAACGGCGCTTTTTCGTCGCGTCGGCGCCGACCTCGCGCCAGAGCGCCGCGGCCTGGGCGGCGGCGGAGTCGTCCGCGGTGCCGGCCAGCGTCGCGTCGAGCTTGGCCATGGCCGCGCTCAGCGCTGCGGCGTCGGAGAGCGCGGCCATGGATGGGTCTAGGCGTGCATTCCTAAATGCTAGGTCGCCATAGGCTTGTGGCGCCACTCATCCATCGACTTGCGGCCCTCATCCGACTTGCAGCATCATCGACTCCTTGCACTTCAAAGTGCTTTGACAAATCGAAATGCTCCAAATCCTCGGCCTGCCCGTCGTCGTCGCGCGCTCCGCCGTCTCGTTCTGGCTGCCGCGCGGCGGGAACTGATCATCTACACAAAAGCAAGGGTCCCCCGGGGCTCCCCCTAGGCCCACGCCGCCACGGCGACGAACTTGAACGCGGCGACCTCCGGGACCGTGTGGTCGAGGACGCGGCCGTCGGGCTCGATCTGCTGGTGGCGGTCGAGGTCGAGCGTCGCGAAGTGGGCGCCGAGGTCGCCGTGGCGCAGCGTCGCGGCGAAGCGCATGCAGCCGTAGGGGAGCTCGAGGAGCATGGACACGTCGCGCTTCGCGAGCTCGTACGCGCCGAGCGTCGCCGCGTCGCGCTTCGGCGCGGCGCGCCGCCGCCGGTCCGGCGCCGCGGCCGCGCGCGCGGGCGCCGCCAGCAGCGCCGCGGCGCGCCGCTTCGGGTCCGCGTGGTCCTCGTTGAACAACGCGTAGGCGACGGTGCCGTCGCCGAAGAAGCGGAAGACGCGCCACCACGCGACCTCGAGCCAGAACGTGCCCGCGAGCTCCCGCGGCGTGTTCATGTCCTGCTTCACGGGCTTGCTCCGCGACTGGCGCAGCGCGTAGAAGCCGCCGAGGCGGAGCCGCGACCGCCGGAGGAGCATGCCGCGCCAGCCGCCCCAGCGCTCGGGCCGGAACGCGCGCCCGGCGCCGTAGTGGCGGCGGCAGAGGAGCTCCGCGAGCGGCTCGGACGCGCAGGCCCGGCGCCAGGACCGGCAGGCCGCGGCGCCGACCGCGCCGCCCTCGATGCCGCAGTACGCGAGGATACGGATCATCAGTTCCTCGGGCGCGAGCGCGAGCGGCGACCGCTGCTCCGCCGCGTCCGCCGCGGCCGCCGCCGCGACCGGCCCGGCGCCGCCGCCGCCGCAGTCCTCGCCCGCGACGTCGTCGTCGTCGCGCAACGACGCGCCGTCGTCGAGCGACGGCGCCGACGACGCGGCGCCGAGGCTCCCGCGCGACGCGCTGCGCGGCAGCGCCGCCGTCGCCTCGAGCGCCGCCTCGAGCTGGCGCGACTCGAGGACGTCGCCGACGCGCCGGCCCGTGCGCCGCGCGTTCTCGCGCTGCTCCTCCATGACGAGGCGCTCGTAGATGGAGGGGCCGTCCTCCTGGCTCTGGCCCCAAAAGCCGGGCGCCATGCCTGTCTTTGGCCTTTCGGCGAGCGCGTCTGGCGTCGGCGAGCGATTCACGTCAAGGAGAGAGCGCCGAACGCGGGCTCAGCCACGGCATCGTGTTTGCTACGGCATCAGTCAGCTGAGGGGCATCATCACCCCCGCGCCGAGTTGTTGATGCGAGGCAGCCTCCCTCGAGCTCGGAGATCCTGGAGTCGTCGCTGCTCGGTGTCCAGCCCCAGAAGTTCGCGTCGAGAACCCGTAAAAAAAGAAGCCGCGGCGCAACCGAAAACAACAAAGCCCTACGCGCACGACAACGATGAACCCCATGATGGCGGCCCAGCGCCGCCGCCGGAGCGTCACCTACAGCGACGAGGAGCTGCCGAAGCTCGCCGTCGACGAAATCTCGCTCGACGAGGAGCCGGCGGACGAGGCCGAGGGCGCCGCCATCTCCTGCGCCTCCCTCGCGACGAAGGACGTCTGGCTCGAGCGCGGCGCCGCGCCGGCGTGGGCGGGCACGTGCTGCGGCGGGCTCAGCGAGGGCCAGCCCAAGGTGAACCAGGACGCGTGCGTCGTCAAGACGGACGTGCTGGGCGTGCCCGGCCAGCACCTCCTGGCCGTCTTCGACGGCCACGGCACGCACGGCGAGCACTTCTCCCGGCTCGCGGCGCAGCGCGTCGTCGCCGAGCTGCGCGCCGCGGCCGCGGGCGTCTCGGACCTCTCGACGCTCGAGCCGGCGGCGCGGAAGCGCGTCTTCCAGACCGTCGTCGCGCGGCTCGAAGCCGGCGCCATGGCCGACGACGTCCAGGAGAAGTACGGCGCCAAGTCGGGCACGACGCTCGCGGCCGCGTGCGTCTTGGCCGACGGGTCCGTCGTCGCCGTCGCCGTCGGCGACTCGCCCGTGTCCCTGAGGACGGAGCGCAAGAGCTGGCGGAGCCGCCCCCACGACGCGGAGTCGGGCCGGGCGGCCGTGGAGGCCGCGGGCGGCTTCGTGCGCGACGGCCGCGTCTGGGCCGACGACGGCGGGCCGGGGCTCGCGATGACCCGGAGCCTCGGCGACGCCCTGGGCAAGCGCGTCGGCGTCTCCGCGGCGCCCGACGTCTGCGAGGTCGCGCTCGCGGACTTTGCGCCGCCGGGGGAGCTCGGCGACGTCGCCGTCGTCGTGTGCAGCGACGGCGTGAGCGACGCGATGCCCCTCGACGAGGTGCACGACCGCGTCGACGACGCCCGGGGCGACGCGGACCGGCTCCGCGACGTCGTCGCGGCGATCCACGCGGAGTCGGAGAAGCGCTGGTGGGCGGACCGCGACGACGACGAGTACGTCGACGACATGTCCGTCGTCGCGCTCGTCGTCAGAAACGTCCGCGGCTCGCGGCCGACGCCGACGTCGAAGCGGCGCTTCACGGCCCACGGCGGCTTCGAGGCCGTCGAGGAGCCGCCGCGGCCCGCGCTGGAGCGGTCCGAGTCCATGGAGAAGCGCGCGGACCTCCGGCGCCACGTGCTCGCGGTCGCCGCCTGTGTGGAAATCAACCACTGGTTTGGGGGGTCCCCACCAAACTTCAGAACTCTCTATCTCGATCAAATCGAAGTCGATTCGGCTGATTTTTGGACGAATCGATTGCTCTCGTTGAGTTCTCGAAGCAGAGCCGAAGAGGTTGCGTCGAAACTTTCAAATAAGCGCACATTGAAGTCGGGTTGAAGATTTGATTTCCGCCCAGGTCGCGCGCGAGGTCCGCGCGCTGCCGGACGTCTGGGCGTCCCACGCGCTGGAGCTGCGGCCCGCGGAGGTCGTGCTGCGGCACCGCTACGACGCCGCGGCGCGGACCTGGTCCCGGGACCCGTCGCTGGTCAAGGTCGACGGCCGCGTCTTCGACGAGGGCGCGATGCGGCGGTGCTACCGCGCGAAGAAGCTCAACTTCGGCTACGTGCAGCGCTACCACGCCCTCGAGTGGCGCCGCGTGCCCAACTTCGTGCTCAAGGAATATAAAAAACCGGCGGACGACGGCGACGACCGCCGCGCGTTCGACGACGTCGAGACGCAGACCGAGGCGGCGCTCTGGGCGGACCGGTTCAACGCGCTGCGGCCGCCGAAGCCCATCAAGATGATCGCCTGCTGCGTGTTGGAGTTTCAGCGGCGCCCGGGGTCGCCCAAGTTCTGCGCGGAGCGCTTCATCGACGGCACGGACGCGCGGGGCTTCGGCTTCGTGAAGCACAACTCGAACTCGGGCTACGTCGACGACAGCGAGCGGCGGCTCACGCCCCAGGCCTTCTCGGCGTTCAGCTTCTACGCGTCCGAGGGCGACGTCTTGGTCTGCGACGTCCAGGGCGTCGGCGACCTCTACACGGACCCGCAGCTCCACTCGTCGGACGAGTCGCGCGGCGACGGCGACCTCGGCCGCCGCGGCATGGCCCTCTTCTTCGCGTCCCTGGACTCGCGGAGGAACGGGCTCTTCGACGCGCTGGGCATCCCCCACTTCGACCTCAGCGCCGTCGAGCGCCACCGCGCCGCGGAGGCGTCGAAACGGGTCGGCTCCGACTCCGAGGAGACGTCGCCGCGCACGAAGCAGAAGATCCACCGCACGCACCGCAGCTCCGTCGTGCGCTTCGCGGGGCTCGAGGCCAAGACGCGCATGTCCTGCCACGACGACGCGCGCCGGCGCCGCCCCGCGTGGAAAGCGACCGCCGGTTCGGGACGTCCCGACCAAACTTTGAAATGCTCTAGCTCGGTCCAAATCGACGTCGATTCGGCTGACTTTTGGACGAGTCGATCGCTCTCGTCGAGTTCTCGAAGCACGGCAGAAGAACTCGCGTCGAAACCGTCGCATACGCTCACATTGAAGTCGGGTCGAAGATGTTTCCGCGCAGGTGCCGCCTCGAGGCCGCGGAGGCGCACCGCAGGGGGAAGCGCGCGGCCGGCGCGCGCGACGACGACCACGTCGACGCCGTCGACGTCAACCGCCGCGGCCTGCTGGCGCCCAAGTCGCCGGCGACGGCGACCCACGAGCAGCGCGCGGTCCGCGAGGCGCGGGACGCGCTCGCCGCGCTCGACGCGGTCGCGGCGGACGGCGGCGGCCGCGAGCCCCGGAAGATCGACGTCGCGCTCGGCGAGGTGCACGGCGCCCTCGCGCGGCTCCACTGCGAGGGCCGCTGGACCCAGGCCCTGCCCGACGCGGCGTCGGCGCTGCTCCACGCGGCGACGGGCGCGGCGCGCGGCGACGCGCGGTGCGCGTACGCGCTGGCCCGGTGGCACCGGCGGCTCCCGCACCCGCTCCTGCCCGCGGCGCCGGGCTGCGACGTCGACCTCCCCGCGGCGCCGGCGCCCCTGGACCTCGACGGGCCCTGCCTCGCGCCCACGGACGACGCGCCGGCGAGCTTCCGCGACGCGCGCAAGGCGGGGCGGCTGCTGCGGTACGCGTCGCGCCGGGGCCACCGCGCGGCGACGGCGTGCCTGGGCCTCGCCCTCGCCGACGGCGCCCTGGGCCTCGCCGTCGACCGGGCCGGGGCCTTTGGCGCGCTCGCGAGCGTCGTCGGCGACGCCGGCGCGGCGCGCGGCGGCCCGCCGGCGTCGCCGGCGGCGTCGTTCGCGGCGGGCGACGCCGTCGAGGCGGACTACGGCCTGGAGGGGCACTACTATCCGGGCAGGGTCGCCGCCGCGCACGACGACGGCACCTACGACGTCGACTACGACGACGGCGAGCGGGAGCGCCGCGTGCCCGCGGCCGCGGTCCGCGGGAGCGCCCGGCCCGCGCGCCTCGCCGTCGGCGCGGCCGTCGAGGCGGACTACGGCTCCGAGGGCCACTGGTACCCGGGGAGGATCGCCGCCGCGCACGACGGCGGCACCTACGACGTCGACTACGACGACGGCGAGCGGGAGTCCGGCGTCGCGGCGTCGGCCGTCCGCGCCGCCGCCGCCGACGCGGACGCGGACGCGGACGCCGACGACGGCGGCGGCGACGACGACGACGACGACGACGACGACGACGACGACCTCGCGCTCCCGCTGCCGCTCCACGACCTCGTCGCGAGGCTCGCGGACCTCGCGGACGACCCGGCCCGCGCGGCGGACTACCTCGGCCGCGCGGCGCGCGTCGCCGCGGCGGACCCGCTCTACGCCGCGCACGCGAGCGCCTTCCTCCAGCGCGCCGGCGAGCTCGAGGCGTCGTAACCCCGGCTTTATCAATCTAAAACGACGCGCCGTCGAGCGCCGCGCGCCGCTCCTCCCCCTCGAGGAGCTCGAGGCCGAGGATCCGGATGTGGTTCTCGGCCTTGTTGACGAAGCCGTTGGGCTTCGTGCCGCCCGGCTGCGTCCGCATGCGGGTCGCGACGTGCGCCGCGGCGCCGACGAGCTTGCCCAGAATCGCGTCGGGCTCGCCCTTGCGGTCGCCGCCGTGGTTGCGGACGTTGTCGATCGTGTTCACGTAGAACGCGCCCGCGCCGCCGGGCCGCCCCGCGAAGCCGAGCGTGTGGACCGCGTGCGGGAACTCCGGGCTCGCCTCCTGGAACGCGAGCTGCCCCGACGTGCCCTTGACCTGGGCCTGGAGCACGTGGGGCGCGTTGCGGTGGAAGATGCCGCCCTCGAAGCGTGCGACGACGCGCTCGAGGAAGAAGAGGGTCGAGTAGGGGATCGCGTCCGCGGGGCCCATGGTCCAGACGAGGTCGCCCGACGGCCCCGCCGTGTCAAAGTCGGGCATGGACGCCGGGAACTCGAGGCGGCACCGCACGACGTGGGGCTCCGCGCCGTACTTGGCCGCCAGGGCGGCGCGCGACGCGGCCCGGAGCGCCGCTATGGCCTCCGCGGCCTCGGGCTTCGCCTGCCACCAGCAGTCGGGCGCGTGGCAGGCCGTGTCGACGAGGCGCCGCTTGACGTCGGCGACGGCGCGCTCCGCGGCCTCGAAGGCCTCGACGAGCGCGGCGACGTCCGGTTTCGGGTTCGGCGGTACCGGCGGCGGCGGCGCGGCTCGCGGCGGCGGCGGCGCGACCGACGCGGCGGCGGCGACCGGTGCGTCCTTCTTGAGGCTCGCCAGCGTCGCCCGGTGGCCGCTGTGCAGGGCGAAGAGCCCGAGCACGAGGAGCACGAGCACGAACTGCGGCGCCACGCCGCCGCTGCGCGTCGCGAGCAGGGGCCGCGGCGCGCGCTGCTGCGAAACGTCGCGCGACGCGCTCGGGAGTCGGCCGCGCATGGCTCACGCGGCGCTTGTGATTTCAGAGATCACAAGTTTGCCCGTGCTCCTCCGGCCTTCGGCCTCCGGGAAGGTAAAGGTCAGTCTGCGCCGGCCGGCGGGGGCGCGGGGCCGGGGTTACGCGAAGGGTTCGGTGCGGGCCTTATCAGAGACCATCTCCATTTTATTTGCCACTGCATCTTGTTTGTGAGGTCAACCTTGATCCACGTAACAGCCGATGGAGGTCCTCTCGGCAGCCCGAGCCGCCAATTCGGCTCCGTAAAGAGACCAGCGCTCGAGCAGCGCCGCGCCGGCGATGCGCGCCTCCACCGTCGCCGCGGACGTCCCCGCGCGCGACGACGCGCCGGCGCGGATCCTGCCCAGGGACTCGCAGAGCCTCGCCGTGCGCTGGGCGCTCGAGGCGAGCGCCCGGGGCATGAGCTTCAAGGAGCTCATCATGAAGTGGTTCGAGGACAGCGACAGCCTCTTCGTCAACGAGGCGCTGAGCATGCGCGAGCTGCGGCGGGCCATGGAGGCGCTCCGAGCCGAGGGCGCGCACGCGCTCGGCGACGGCGACATCGAGGCCTTTTCGCGCGAGCTCGACAAGGACCGCGACGGCAACGTGAGCAGGGACGAGTTCGCGACCCACCTCGTGGGCCTGCTCATCGTCGCGACGGAGGCGTCCGACGACACGGTCGGCGAGGAGGCCGCGCTCGATATTATAGAAGCGGCGCTCGACGGCGTGCGCGCGCACGTCGTCGACCGCGACTACGCCCGGAGGGCGCCGGCCTTCTGCGCCTGCGTTATGGCCGAGCAGGTGCGCCTCGCGCTCGCCTTCTACGCCGCGGCCGACGCGGGCGACCGCTTCGCGGAGCCGCCGCGGCCCGAGCCGGACCCCGAGAGCGGCGCGATCGACACGCTCGCGTCGTCGCGCCTCGCGACGCGGCCGTCGCCGCCGCCGGAGCCCGAGCCCGAGCCGCCGGCGCCCGAGGAGGACGCGCCGAAGAAGAAGCGGAAGAAGCGGCGCTTCCAGAAGGCGACGAAGCTCGTCGTCGACCTGCAGCGGACGGCGAAGCCGGACCCGCCGACGTTCGAGAGCGGCGCGTCGTCGCCGCCGGCGGCGCTGCGCAAGTCCAACGACTCCGCGCGGAGCCTCGGCAGCTTCCGGGGCACCATCGGCCCGCCGGGGAGCGCCGTGCCCGCGCCGCGCGAAAAGCCCGCGCGGCGCGAGCGGCCCTTCTTCGACAAGGACCCCGTCGTCGTCGAGCTGCCCGACCCCGAGGCGGACCTCGAGAGCCACACGCCGTCCGTCGCGTCCTACCTGCGGGCCTTCCACCGCCAGGAGGTCGCGGAGAAGAAGCGGCTCAAGGCCGCGCGCGACGGGGACGCGGCCCCCGAGGAGGCGTCGACGACGCGGCGCCGCGGGCGCCGCGCGGCCGCGGCGACGACGGTCAAGCCCCCCGTCAGGTGGAACGTCACGGAGCGGGGGGCGGACTGGGCGCGGACGGCGCCGACCCTGGACTCGCGCGGCCACGTCGTCGACGCGCGACGGCGCGGCGCGCTCGCGCGCGCGCGCCACGCGTGGGACCTCGCGGGCAGCGCGCTCGGCGGCGACGTGTCCCTGCGGCGCAGGCCCCTCTTCGACCCGCGGGCCAAGCTCTTCGAGGCGTCGGACGTCGAGGCGCGCGAGGCGGCCGCGCGCGCGTCGGTCATGGCGTCCGTCGCGCCCGGCGTCACCGTGCGCACGTCCGACGGCCAGTCGGCGCACCGGACCTACGTCCACGACGCCGACAACATGTCCCTCGGCGGCTTCCAGACGCTCCGGCTCAGCGAGGTGCTCGACGACCGCGGCCGCCCGCTCCTCGGCGAATCGCTCCTCGAGGGCGCGACGGTCATCACGGAGTTCCCCTCCGCGTCCCTCGCGCCGGACCCGCGGCCGCCGCGGACGCCGCCGCCGACGAAGCGGACCCCGCGGTCCGCGCGGCCCCGCACGGCGCCGGACTTCGGGGGCTCCGTCGCCGCGGCGACGTACCGGCCGCGGCGCCACGTCGAGTACGACCTCCTCACGGGGAAGATCGTCCCCGAGGACCCGGACGTCTTCGAGGTCGTCCACTCCGTCGTCGTCATGACCGAGGACGAGCGGCAGCTCCCCGTGCCCCTCGAGCGGCCCGCGTCGCCGCTCCTCTTCCCGCTGCCGGACCGCGCGGACAGCCCCGTGAGCGTGACGTTCTAATCCGCCGGCAGGGTCTGGGGGGGGAGTCGAGGGCGACGCCCGACCGTTCGGCCTAGAGGCTGCGTGCAAGCACTGGGGTCCGCAGAGGCTCCGCGGTGGGAGCGTTGGACGCGTCGGCGGCCTCCTCAGCTAGCCGGCTAGAGCACCCGCATTCGCCCGGCGCACCACCCAAATGGGAGCAGTCTTCGCGAAACGTCCGCGTCTAGAAGTAGAGGTTATTTCGGGTCGTCCCGTCAAGCGCCGCCCGCGGGCCGCCGGCCTGGACTTCATTAGTGTTTTGACGTCGGGCGAGGCCGTGACAGCGGTGCTTCGCTTCGCGGGGGCGGAGACCGTGCTCACGCTCGAGGCGCTCTCCAAGCGGGCTCATTCGTCGTTGCGATGCGCGTCCATCATCATCGAGGCACCGATCGGCCTGCGCCGCGGCGAAGGCTTTGGGTTTCACCGCGCGACGCGTCTCGCGTGCCGAGCGGAGCTCTTTGCGATCCGGCGCGCCGGCGGTTTCGCGTCGCGGGTCGCGGAGCCCTCGCAGAATCCGCTGTCCTTGTACAGCGCTGTGCCGCCGCGTAATACGAGCCTGGACCTCATCATGTTCGAATACGACTTCGACGGCTACACGGACGAGCGCAGCGACGTTGGATACGGCGAAGGCGTGCTGCGCGTGCCGAGCCCGCGGCGGCCGCTGGCGATCGCCACCCCGCCGGCCGATGATGTTGACGTGGCACGTTCCGAGGCCTTCTTGGATTCTTTGCAGCGCATCCGGAAAGGCTTGCTCCACGCGGGCATGCTCGTCCTCGATGTATCGGCGCGCCGAGATGATCGCTTGGGCCTGGTCAGCATGCGGCGCCAAGTCGAGGCGATGGATAGCACCATGGCGCCGCGCGACGACGGCGTCGGAGAAGCTACGGCCGCCAAGATGATCGAGGCGATGGGAGGCGCCGATCGCGTCCATTATCGACTGCTGCGCGCGGCGACGCGCGATTACCGCGGATGCGGTGCTTGGTCGCGGATGAACAAAGTCGGGCCGCATCACTTGAATGCCCTCTTCGCGCGCTCGGCTTTAGCGTCAGCCCACGCGGACGTTTCGACCCTGGAGCGCGTCTGCGACGCGTACTGCTGGCGAGTCTTCCTCACCGACGACGAGCTGTCCGGCAACGCGGTCTTCCGGGGCACGGACGAAGCGACGTTCCTCGACATCTGCAGCGAGGCCGGGCTGCCACCACGCGTGCAGCGAGGCCTCTGGCGCGAGGCCCTGCAAGGCTTACTCCTGCCCTTCAACCCGAAGTACGTGCCCGACGACATCGAGGAGTGGAAGGCTGGCCACCTCGTGCGAATCGGTGATCATCCGTCAATCGCTCTGGACGATGCGTTCGTGCACGCGTGCTGCGCGCGCGCGATCGTCGCCCGCTTTCGTGGCGATCCTCTTCTTTGCTTCGCGCCGGAGCGGGAGGCGCTGCTTCGTCGGCACCTCTTCGTGCCGGATAGCCTCGCGGGATCCCTGGCGCTCGAGGTTCTCGGCCACCTCGGCGAGCTCAGCGACGGCGCCTCGCGCGTCGATGCGGCCCTGGCGGCTGTCACTTCTGAGGATCGACTGCCGTGCCTCGCGGAGGGCGACAAGCTATTTGTCGCGATGAACTGGTTTAATCATGCAGAGACGGAGACCACCTGGAATGGCGCCACCTACCTGCGCCCCATCCCCCACAGCGGTGACGACGACGAATCTCGGCAAATCGCAGTCCGCTACGCGCGCGAGGGCGCTCCCGACGAGGATCCGGTGAAGCTCTTCGGCGTTCAGCGCAACTACGGCGAGACGCCGATTGCCGCGAGTCTTTTGTGCGCGGCCGCGGCCGACGGACAGAACGAACTCTTGCTGCGCCTGCTCGAGGCGCCTGCGATGGCGGAGGCCCCGCTCAGCTACGCCAACGTGGACGACCAACCGCACGTGACGGCGCTCGACTACGCGATGAAGGCGGCCAACGTCGTCGGCGCGGCAATCCTTGTCGCCAAAGTCCCTTGCGTGACCACCGTCACTGTGTCGGTGCGCAGAGATGATTACCTATTACCGGACTTTTCCTCCGAGCAGAAAGGCGACATGCTCGCTGCGCTGGGCCTCTCCGACGGCACCTCATATCACTGGCGCCGCATGATGACAACGCACCCCGCGTTCGAAGCTGCAGCGGCGGCGGGCGATGTGTGGGCCGTGCGGCGCATGATGATTGCCACGCGTATCATGCAGCGAGCAGCCCGGCTGTTCGCGCCGAACTTCTCGGATTGGGGCGTGGAACCCATGGCCGAACGCATGGCGCTCGAGGTAGCCGCGCGAAACGGCCACGCGTCGGTCGTCGAAGCCATACTATCTCTATCAATGTTCGCGCCGGAGTTTTGGCGACGTGAGGCGCTCAAGCATGCTGTCTTCCAGGGCCACGCGGACTGTGTCGAGGCGCTTTTGCATGGGGATCTTCAGCAGCGACAGACACATTTGCGCTACATTGTCACGCGGTCTACAAAACACGGCCACACGCACATCCTGCGTAGGCTCCGTGACCTCGGATACAGCCTCTATGTGGATGACCCGGACACTCCTGAAATATCGATTCTCGAGTTTGCAGTCCACTACGGCCAGGACGCGGCGTGTCGGGAACTCTGCCGGGACCCGCAATTCGCGGCGTCACTGCGCGAGAAGGGACAAGAAAAAGCAATTATTTCGGCCTGTGTGTACGGGCAGCACAAGGTGCTCAAAGTTCTCCTAGATGCTGCGCAGCTCTCCAGCTGGGATCATTTCACTGAAACCCCGATAGCCATGGCCTGCGCCGAGGGCAGTCACTTTGTTGAAACTATCAATGTTCTGCTCGACTACGGCTTCCCCATCGACCGACAGCTGCCGAAGCAGGATACTGCGCTCGGTGTGGCAGCGAGGAAAGGCTACTTCGACATAGCCACAGTTCTGCTCCTACGAGGAGCATCCGTTACGACACGATTCCCTTCAACTAATAACCAGAGAAACGCGCTCATGTCTCGTCTCGGGGACATGAACAAAAAGTATTGCTATTGGCCGTCGAATCGCTTTCAGATGGTAGAGCTCCTCCTACGTGAGCGACGAGAAGATTGCGTGGCGAACTTCAGTTCCGAGCTCGTATTCGCCGTCGCCGGCATGTCTAACGTTGGCGTGATAAGACTCCTGCTGGAGAACGGCGCCGATCCTTCGGCCGTTGAGATCGGCGGTGACTTTACCGCTCTACATTGGGCTGTGACACAACTCCTGGAATTTATCAGCGAGGAAAAAAGTCAAGAGGTTGTGCGCAAAAAGACGCGAAATCATATCAACCGGACCGACGCGATCGTGCGTTTGCTCATCACGCGTGGCGCAAACATCGACGCGCCGTCGATCAAGGAGTACCATAGCAGTATAACTTCGCTCGTCGTGCCGGTTGGCACGACGCCCCGCGAAATTCCTCTGCACTGCGAACACGAAGAGGCGCGCGTCAAGGTCCTGGCTGTCATCGAGGAGGCCGTCGGCGCCCGCAATCCATCGCAGTCGTAAGGCTCCTACATAGGCTTCGCCTGGGTCTAGTACACTCGCTAGGCTCGCGCGCGAGAGATCGAGCCCGGCAGCATCCCCTAGCTCCGACCAAAAGATCAAATCCGGCAGCATCCCTCGCTCCGAGCTCACCCCGAGCTTACGCGCGTACCTCCGCCCCCCGCGTCGCGAAGAGGTCCCGGGCCACGCCCCGGGCCTCCGCGCGGTCCACGGTGCGCCGCTTGAGGGACACCGCGCGGAGCTGCGCGAGGAGGTCGACGTGCGCGGCGAGCGCGCGGCGCACGGCGCCGACCCAGCGCCGGCCGTCGTCCGCGCGCACGAGCAGGCGCGGCGTCTTCGCGTGGACGACGGCGAACGCGTGGTCCGCGCCGGGCGGCGCCTCGTCGACGCGGCAGTCGCGGAGCGGGAGGAACTCGCCGCGGACGCGGAGCATGGGCCCGGCGAGCGCGTCGCCCTGGAACGTGACGCCGTACAGCTTCGCGTCGTCGCACGCGGTCCACTCGCCGTGGACCTCGAGGCGCACGGCCAGCGGCCCGCGGATGAGCGGCGGCGCCGCGGACACGGCGTCGACGAGCGCCCTCGGCGGCCAGGCGGCCGCGTCGCTCTTGTAGGTCGCGACGAGCGCGTCGGCGACGAGCGTGAAGGACCCGGCCTCGGCGACGGCGGCCGCGACGGCCGCGCGCGCGGCCGCGCGCTTCTTCGCCGTCGACTTCGTCGGCCGGACGGGGACCGCGCGGTCGCCGGATTTCGGCGTCCCGAAGGCCCGCTCCTGCGCCTCGCAGAGCGCGTCGATCTTCGCCGAGATGGCCGCGAGCTCCTCGTCCGGGAGCCCCGCGGCGCGCGCGCGCGCCGCGGCCTCGACGAGCGCCGCGACGTCCTCGCACGCGCGGAGGAGCGCGAGCTCGTCGCGCGCCTGCTGCATGGCCAGGAGCCGCTCGCCCTTGGCCACGGCGCGCGTGTAGGCGGGCGAGTCCAGCCCCACGCCGCCGAAGCGCGCGCGGTCGATGGCGAGGACGAGGCCGTCGAGGTCGTCCGCGCCCGCGACGTCCGCGTCGAGCAGCGCCTCGACGTCCAGGCGCGCGCTCAGCGCGTCCGCCGTGCCCCCGAGGCCGAGCACCGCGGCCTCGGAGCGCAGCGCGTCCAACGTCTCGGCGTCGGCCGCGTCCCCGGCCCGCGCGCGGACCCGGTCGCGGAGCGCCGCGAGCCCGGGCTTGGCCGCGTGCGCGCGCGCGCGGGACGCGTGGAAGCCCGGCGCCGCCGCGGCGTCGCCCGGGCCGCCGCAGCGCGCCGCCCGGAGGAGGCGCTGGCGCGCCTCGGAGGCCTCGGCGTCGAGGTCGTCGTACTCGGCGAGCGCGCCGTGGTGCGCCGCGAGCGCGCCGCGCACGGCGTCCGCCCACGCGTCGCGCTCCGCGGCGCCGGCCGCCGCGAGCTCCAGCGGCGGCACGCCGTCGACGCGCACGTCGAAGCAGCAGCGGTCCTCGCGCGCGTAGACGTCGAGCGCCGCGCCGTCGAGCAGGTACTCGCCGCCGTCGCCGGGGCCGTCGCCGTCGCCGCCGTCGCGCGAGCAGAGGAGCGCGGGGCCGAGGTACGCGCCCGTGGCGCCGTCGAAGCTGCCCGCGACGAGGGCGACGTGGCGCCGCTCGTCGTCGCGGTCGTCGGGGTCCAGGCCCAGGGACGACCGCGTCACGTAGAGCGCGCCGCTCGCGAGCACGGCCGACCGCAGCGCGCGCCGCGCGGCCGCGTAGGCCCGCTCGTCGCGCGGGTGGCCCGTCCGCTCCGCGCGGAGGCACGCGCGGACCAGTTCGCCGGGCGCCGACGCCGCCGCGAGCGCGTCGGCGACGCGCGTCCGCGTGGACAGGACGTGCGCGGCGAGCCGCGTCTTGTCCGGCGACGCGTCGCGGCCGAGGGCCTCGACGGCCCGGGCGAGCGTCGCGGGCGAGCCGACGCGCTGCGCCGCGGCGAGGCCCGCGTCGGCGACGGCCGCGACGCGCGCGGCGTCGCGCTCCGCGTCGAGCGCGGCCCGGCGCGCGTCCTCGAGGTCCGCCGCCTCGTCGCGCGCGAGCCGCTCGGCCCGGAGCGCCTCGGCCCTCCGGAGCCCGCGGTCCGCCGCGGGGCTCGACGGCATCGCGTCGACGCAGGCCTCGATGGCGTCGAGGTCGTCGCGGTCGACGGCGTCGTCGAGGGCGTCGAGCTGCGCCGCGC
>NW_008705564.1:1167193-1170863 GCF_000186865.1 Aureococcus anophagefferens | reverse complement strand
CCCACCCCCGCGCCCCGCGCCCGCTTCGCCCTGCTCCGCGGCGTCGAGGCGCCGGCGGAGCGCCGCGCGGCGGTCGAGGACCGCGGCCTTGCGCTCCGCGGCGGCCAATAGCGGGTGGCCGGGGTACCGGGCCTCGGCCGCGGCGACGGCGCCGCGCAGCGCGTCGGCGTCGTCGCCCTTCAACGCGGCGGCGACCTTGGTCAGGGCGAGGCCCCGGGCGCGCAACGCCGCGATCTTGCGCTTGGCCACGAGCGCGAGCGAGTGGTCCGGCGCGGACGCGTCCGCGGCGGCGACCGCGGCCTCGAGGGCGGCGAGGTCCTCCGCGCGGAGCGCGGCGGCGAGCGCGTCGAGCGCCGCGGCGCCCGCCGCGTAGGCGTCGCGCTTCCGCGCGACGGCGCGGAGCTCGTCGGGCGGCAACTCGGCGGCCTCGCACTCGGCGAGCGCGTCCGTCCAGCGCTGAGCGCGGAGGAGCAGGCCCGTCGCCGAGTCGTCGCCGCCGCCGTCGTCGCCGCGGACGCGCGCGCGCGCGGCCTCGCGCTTCGTCTCCAGGACGACGCGCGCCTCGAGCTCCGCGACGTCCGCGGCGCCGAGGAGCGGCCGCGCGGCCTCGAGCGCCGCGGCGCTGGACGCGCGCGACGCGTTCGCGTCCGCGAGGACGCGCGCGACGATGCCCTCGGCGACGGCGACGCCCGCCGCGAGGATCGTTCGCCGCCGGTCGTCGATGACGGCCAGCTCCCGGGCTTCGAGGCCCCAGGCGGCGCCGCGGAGCAGGACGGTCCGTAACGCCTCGACCTTGGCCGCGGCGTCGCGCGCCTGGAACAGGGCGTCGTCGGGCGCGCGCGCGGCGACCCTGGCCTCCAGGCGGACGCGTCGGCCGTGCGCGGCAGCTCCTTGGCGTAGGTCAGCGCCTCCCGCAGCTTGTCCAGGGATGCGTCCTCGTCGTCCGCCGCGTCCTTGACCGCTCGGACCACGGCGTCGCGGCGGTCGAGCGCGAGGACCTTCGCCCGCGCGGTCATGACGATCGTCTCCTCCGCCTCCGTCAGCCGCGGCGCCTCGACGGCGAGGGCCGCGATGGCCTGGAAGATGGCCTCGCGGTCGTCGCCCGGGGCGGCGGCCCGGAGCGCGTCGAACGCGCGGAGCGCGCGCGCGTGGCGGTTCCGGTGGACCCACGCGTCGCGCGCGAGCTCCGGCGAGAGCACCGCGTCCGCGGCCTCCGCCAGATCCAAAAGCGCCGCCGCGGACTGGCAGAGCAGCGGCGCCGCCGTCGCCGTCTCGAGCCGCGCCGCGACGAACGCGGGGTCCTTGTTCGCGCGGAGGCCCTCGAGCTTGTTCGCGAGCTCCGTCTCCAGGCCGCACGACCGGCCGTCCGCCAAGAGGTCGTCGAGCTCGCACGCCGTCGTCGTCGCGTCCGCGGCCGCCGCGGCGCGTCGCGTGCGCTCCCGGAGCTCCGCGACCTCGAGCTCGCCCTCGATGGCGCCCGCGTCGACGGTGCCCTGCGTGCTCACCTGTGTGGAAATCAAATCTTCAACCCGACTTCAATGTGAGCGTATGCGACGGTTTCGACGCAAGGCTTTCTGCTGTGCTTCGAGAACTCGATGAGAGCAATCGATTCGTCCAAAAATCAGCCGAATCGACTTCGATTTGACCGAGATAGAGAGTTCTGAAGTTTGGTTGGGATAACCCAGCTCACTGGTTGATTTCCACACAGGTGCTCACGTCGTCCAACGAATCGTCGTCGCGGCGCGACCGCCGCGCGTCGTGGAGCGCGTGGACGAGGGCCGCCAGGTCGTCGACGCCGACGCCGGACGCCGACGCCTCCGCGTAGATGTCCTCGAGCGCCTCCGGGTCGTCGCGGATGGGCGAGCGCGCGGAGACGGCCCAGCGCGCGGACTTCTCCGCCGCGCGGCGCCGCCGCGCGTCGTCGTCGGGCGACTTTTCCACGTCGGCGGCGCGCCGGGACCCCTCGTCGGACTCCTCGTCGGACGCCTCCTCGATGGTCTCGAGCTGGTCCTCGTCGCGGAGCGCCTTGCAGACGGCCGCGACGCCTTGCACCGCGTCGTGCCAGTCGTCGCGGTCGCCGTCGAGGCACTCGACGAAGACGCGCGCGCCGTCGGCGCACTCGAGCCCGAGGACGCGCGGCTCGCTCTCGGACCGGTGGGTCGCGCCGAGGGACGCGAGGCTCACGCGCCAGACCTCGAGCTCGTCGAACGACGAGCCGTCGTCGCCGGGGAAGTCGCGGAGCGCCGCGAGGAACGGGTCCGCGGCGACGCCGCCCTCGCCGTCGCATCGGCTCGGCGCGAGGACGAGCCACTGGGGCTGGGACCAATCCTTGTCGCCCCAGGCGCCCCGGCTCGACACCGTGCCCGACTTGAGCACCGTCGATAGGAGCTCGGCGCGCAGGGCCGGCTCCTTCTCGTCGTCGTCGCTCAAACAGTCGTACTCGCCGAGCTTCTGCACGTAGGCGCCGAGGGCGCCGCGCCACTCGTTCATGTTGGTTTACGACGCGATCGGTTAAGGCGCGAGGTCGGTGCTCCGATCGTGTTTGTGGCGAGGACTTCACTCTGTGAATATTGCTGCTTATCCAGGGGGGCTAGGGGGGTACCTAGGCGAACCGAGCTAGCTGAGCTAACCGTCGCAGCGTAGGTTGGTCTTGGAGGAGCACATCAGGGGTGCAGTATTCGCGTCCGAATTTTCGACGAGCGGCAGAGCTAGTAGTTTTTGTTTTTTTTTCAAGTCGCTGCACATCCGCTCGTCGTCACTTTCCTTCTCGATTTTGCTTTCCTTCTCACTCTCCTTTTTCCCTTTCTTTTTCTTCTTCTTCTTTCCCGAAACATTCAAGTTGCTCTTCAAGTTGACGAAGGCCTGGAGCTGCGCGCAGACGCCGTCACTGAGCATAGCGAAGTCGACCGTGTGTTTGCCTTTGCTGAGCACGCGCGACGACCCGTAGATGATGTGCACGACCTCCATGGTGCTTCCAACGCACTCGGGCAACCCCGCGACCGCGTCGGCCAGGGCGTAGCGCATCTCGAAGGACCAGGACGCCGTCGGGTTCACCTTGCCGGAACAATCAATCACCAGGTTCACCTCGTCGCGGTAGTAGGCGAAGCTGCCGCTCGCCGTCGCGTTCGCCTCGCCGCCGTCGTCGTCGCAGTTGCCGCTGTCCAAGTGGCCGCTGTCGTCGCCGTAGGCCAGGGCCGCGCCCACACCGCCGTCGGCGCTGCAGTCATCCACCGTCGTCGCCGTCGCCGCCGTCGCCGTCGCGTACGCCTCGCCGCCCTCGCCGCAGTTGCCGCTGTCCAGGTGGCCGCCCTCGTCCGTCTCCTCGACCGCGACCATGTTGACTTTGTCCTCGGCGGAGAGCTTGCCCGTGCAGAGCTTGTCCGTGTTTTGGGTTTTTAGTTCGCTGCACATCACGGGGTCGTCCTCGTTCTCGTCCGTCGTCTTCGTCGTCATCGTCGTAGCCGTCGTCGTCATCGCCTCCTCGTCCGTCTCCTCGACCGCGACCATGTTGACTTCGTCCTCGGCGGAGAGCTTGCCCGTGCAGAGCTTGTCGGTGTTTTGGGTTTTTAGTTCGCTGCACATCACGGGATCGTCCTCGTTCTCGTCCGTCGTCATCATCGTCGTCGTCGTCGTCGCCTCGACCCGCGACAGCCGCCCGCCGTCGCGCCGC
>NW_008705564.1:1122015-1167143 GCF_000186865.1 Aureococcus anophagefferens | reverse complement strand
AACTGGTCCAACGACGCTCGGGATTCCCGCCCCGCCAGCTGCCCCATGCTCCTCCGGCACAGTCAATGGCAGCGACAGGTTCTGGTCGACGGTGGTCACCGTCGGCCGGCGGCTTCCCCCGAACAGGAGGCGTCGCTGCGCGTGGTCGAAGGCGACCGCTTCGCCCGCTAGCCTTCGCGGCACCGCCTGGCCGGCTAGCCGCGTCGGCCTGCGCGGGCGTCGCTGCGTCATCACCGCGCTTCGTCCCTATTCCAGGCAGGCCGCGAAGCCCGCCCGTCTCGGGCGTCCGCGCGGCTCCCTCGGCGTTTCACAAGTGACCACGCGGAACTCGGAGCGAGCGGAGGAGCGCCGACCTGCCCGGTGTGACGCAGCTCGCCCCCGGCCCAAAACGCGCGCGAGATCCCACTCTCGCGCGAGTCGCGCAGGACGCCGGACAGCCGTCCTCTTCGCGCCGGCTAGCCGGCGCGGCGCTGGCCGCGGTGGCGCGCGCTCCTTGCGGAGTACGCGCCGACGCGCGGCCGGCCGCCGTCGGCCACGTGCCGGTACCTACACGCGGGCCAACTGCAGCCTCCATTGTTGAAATCCCGGCAGATCGGCGTGTCGTCCTCGTCGTCGTTGTCGTCGTCGTCGTCGTCGCGTCGTCGTCGTCGTCGCTTCCGTCGTGCGTCGTGCTTCCGGTGCTTGGTGCCGAGCCGCGCGGCGTCTTTGAGCCGCGCGTTCTCGGCCTTCACGCGGTCGAGCTCGTCCTGTAGGTCGTCCTTGTCCTGCTTCCGTCGCTTACTCTTCTTCTGGTTCCTCGTCAGCTTCGTCGTCGTCGTCGTCTCGTCCGTCCGCCCGCGGCCGGTCCGCAGCGGCGCCATGTCGATGTTGAGCCTCGTGAGCGTGTAGTTGAACTTGTCGTAGGGCATGGACGCCTCGTCCTTGAGCGTCCCGAAGCGCAGCGTCGCCCCGACGGCGATGCGGCGCTCCTGGCCCGCGGCGAGGCGCTCGCCGCCGAGCCAGAGCCCGGCGGCGGTCTTGCCGTCGGACATGGTGTGCGTCGCCACGTACGCCACGTCCATCCCGTCCTCCAGCGCCACGCGCAGCGTCGCGTGGCTCGCCGACACGAACGGGCGCAGCGTCGTCGTCGCCGTCCGCTCCATGTCGACGAGAAGGATGTCCGCCGGCGGCTCGCGGCCGACGACGACCGTCGACTCGGCCACCAGCTCCACCGGCTCCGTCGACGCCGCCGCGGCCGCCGCCGTCGGCCGCAGCACGAAGGCGATGCGCGGCGGCGCGTCCGCCCCAGCCTCGTCGACGCACGGCGGCTGCGTGAGCACGAAGCCCTCGCCGCCGTCGCGCTCCGGCGACACCGGGGGCTGCGTCAACCCCTCCATCGGAAAATGAACGATTTTGCCTCTGTGAATATCACGGATGCTTCACCGCGCGCGCTCGACGCGCTCCGACCCCTGCCCGCCGGCCGCGCTCGACTTGCTGCGATCCGCGTGCACCGCGGGAGCGGGCATCACGACTCGCCAGCCGGGGCACGCGTGCGGCGGTGCACGATGGCGCGGCCGGGCTCGAAGGCGAGCGTGAGGTGGTTGAGGCCCGGGCGTGTGGGGTCGAGCCGCCACGCGAGCGCGCAGGCGTAGTACGTGCAGAACGTCGTGAAGCGACTCGTCGCCGGGAGCGACGGCGACGGCGAGTGGTCGTTGGCCATCTTCTGCTTGATGAGGAGAGTCTTCAGTGGCACTGGCCCACCAGGGCGCCCCGGTGCTCGCGCCCGAGAAGCTCGTGCGCCGCGAGCTCGCAGGTCACGCCGGCGCTCAAGCTCGCGCGCAAGGTCGACCCGTCCTTCGAGATCAACGCCGAGGGCAACCATGGCGCGCTCGCGCGCGTGTCCTCGCGGAGCCGGAGATCGGCTGCATCTACGTCAGCGCGCTGGGTGCGAGACTTTAAACCGAACCGGCCGCAGGCGTATGCGGCGGCCTGCGACTTGGTACTAGGGCGCGCAGCAGAGGGGGCGCAGCGCGTCCTCGACCGCGCGCGCGGCGCGTTCTCAGGTGAGGCTAAAGTGCAGTCGAGATGAAATTGCCTCTCCCGATGGGCTCGACGCGAATCCGGTCGCCTATTCGCAGCGACGCACGCCCGCGACAGCACGCAAAGCACGTTGATTGATTGATCACGTAGCACCCATGGCATGGCAGCAGGCGCTCGCGCCGGTGGCCTTCTGGGTCGTGTTCACGATCGGCCGGCGCTTCGTCGGGCAATGGCTGCTCAACGCGCGGCGAGCAGCGCCCGCAGAGGAGGAGGAAGCTCCGGCGACGGCCAGCGCGCCGAAGGACGCCAAGAATGCGAAGGAGGCGACTGTCACGGCGCCGAAGAACGCGAAGAAGAAGAAGAAGCCGCCGGAAGCGCCGGAAGCGCCGAAGAGCGCGAAGCGCCACGACCCGCGCGGCGGCCTCGCGGTCTGCGGCGTCATGGTCGCGCTCGCGGCGGCGGCCGCGGCCTACGCGCACCGGACCTACGGCCCCGAGTTCTTCGTGTCGCCCGCGGCGAAGACGCTCGGCTGGAGCGCCGGCGACTGGCGCGCGGCGCTGGAGAATCGGACGGTGGCGTTCGTCGGCGGGCAGCACCGCGCGGGCACGACGGCGCTCTGGCGGTGCCTCGCGGCGCACGGCGACGTCGCCTGGTTCGGCGAGCAGGCGGACAGCGGCCTCGACTTCAGCGAGGGCGCCTTCGCGCAGAACGTCTACCCGCGGTTCGGCGTCGGCTCCGAGTTCCTGAGCGGGCCGCTGCGGTCGTTGAAGGCCGCGGCCGGCGCGAAGCCGCGGCCGTCGGCCGAGGACGGCGTCGGCCGCTACGCGCTCGCGCCGCCGGGCGAGGTCTACTGGACCGAGGCCCACGACACGGTCCACGGCGAGTCCCAGGAACAGGTCCTCAACGCCTTCGGCTACCACTGGGACAAGCGGCCGCCGGGCATCGCGGGCGCCAAGGTGCTCCTGGAGAAGTCGCCGCCGAACGTCGTGCTCGCGCGCTACCTCCAGGCGCTGGTCGACTACGTGCCCGGCGCAGCGAACCGGCGCCGCAACGCGGGCCTGGACGACGAGACCTGCGAGTTCCCGGACGCCGAGGCGCCGCGCCGGAGCCGCGCGCGCTTCGTCTTCGTGACGCGGCACCCGTTGGCGACGGCGCTGTCCACCCAAAAAATGGTGCCGAGCCTGTCGCTCTTCGACCTCGTCGCGCACTGGCTCGCCGTCGAGGAGTACGCGGCGACGAACGCGCCCAAGCTCGCGCACGTCAAACGCGTGGCGCTCGAGGACTTCGCCGCGGCGCCCGCGGCGACGCTCCTCGACCTCTGGGCCTTCCTCGGCCTCGACGCGACGCGCGCCGACGCGGCCGCGGCCGCGGCCGCCGTCGACGGCGACCCCAACGCGAAGCACCGCGACGCGTACTGCGCGGCCGCGCGGTCGGACCCGCGGAAAGCGCGGGACCACGCGCGCCTCGCGGAGCGCTACGGCGCGCTCGTCCGCGAGCACCACGACTACGACCTCGCCGGCTGGTGCGCGTGAGTAAGAGCGAGGCCGTCACAAAGGAGACTCGATGCGACATTTTTTAAAGTTCCGGCTCCTCGGCGTAGGCGGCCTCGGCGTAGGGCGCGTCGTCGTAGGGTTCGCCGTAGGGCGACAGGTCGTCGAGGTCGCCGAGGTCCTCGTCGACGTCGCCGAAGCCGCGGACCTCCGCGGTGATGGCGTAGGTCGCCGCGACCTCCTCCGGCGGCTCGCCGTCGGCGCTCGCCGACGGCGTGTAAAGGAGCGTGAAGTCGAGGTCGTGCCTCGCGTCCGGCTTCGGCGCGAGCGACGCGACGAAGGACCCCTCGAGCCAGGGCGACACGAGGAACGCGCACTGGCCCCAGTGCGTCTCCGTGCCCGGCGACGTGTCGAGCCAGACGACGTCGTCCCCGGCGGCGAAGGCGGCGAAGCGCACGTCGAACCAGGCGACGAGGCCGTCGATCTCCTTCTCCTCGAATTCCACAGTCCGCGACCACTCGAGCAGCTCGTCCGCCGTCGCCGTGGCCATGTCCACGTCCAGCAGCGCGACGGCCGAGTTCGCGTGGACGTCCTCCGCGGGCACGGGGCCGATCCAGGCGTTGCGGAAGACGTCGCGCAGGAACTCGGCGTAGTACGTCTCGCGCAGCGGCGTGAGGTCGATGCCCGTCGCCTCCGTGAGTTGCGGCGCGATCTCGTCGAAGGAGCCCATGTGCTCGAGGATCTCGTCGACGCGCCGCTCCGTGAAGATGCCTGCGTCCAGCGGCGCGAGGAGCAGCCGCGCGTGCGACGGGTACATGGCGCCGCCGGGTTTCAGGTACGTGTCGCGCGCGTAGATGACGGACTTTGCCATCGACTCCCGCACGAGGAAGTAGCCCATCCACTCGGACACGATGACGTCGACCTTTTCGGGGACGTTGAGCTCCTCCATGGCGCCCTCGAGCACCTCCACGACGTCCGCGACGCCGTGGTGCGCCGCCATCGTTCGCGCGCACTCCGCGACCTCGCTCGACTGCTCGACGGCGTAGACCCTGCGCGCGCCGGCCTCGGCGGCCCAGATGGCGAGGACGCCCGTGCCCGTGCCCACGTCGAGCACGACCTTGTCCTTGAAGTGGGCCGCGTCGTTGAGGATGGCACTGCGGTAGGCCTGCATGCGGCCGACGTCGAGGAGCATGGTCATGTGGTGGCTCATCATGCCGTACTCGGAGAAGTACTCCGCCGCGGGCACGTCGTTGGCGGTTGTCATGGTGGCGCACAGCGCGAGGCAGGCGAGCGTCCAGCGGCGCGGCATGGTGCAAGCGCGGGGCGAAGCCATGCTCCGCGAGAAGGGCAACGTTCAAGCCACTACTTCAACATGCTGCGCTTTGCGTACATGCTCGGCAGGCCTCTCGGTGTCCGCCCCTAAATGGCGAGTGCAAGCTCGCTGGCTCACCATGCGGCACGCTACGCCTTACTCGCCTTGGCGAGGATGCCGACGATGCAGCGGAGCGCGTCGCGCGCCTGGATCGCGCCGCGGCGCGCGTCCTCGAGCAGGGCCGAGTCCTTCGCGGAGCCGTCGCTCGCCGTGGACACGATGGACCCAAAGTCCGCGGAGCCGGACGTGTAGGACGCGGCGTCGACGGTGCTAATGGCTTGAAGCCACAGCTCCTCGGCCTCGATGTAGGCCTCGAGGTCGTCGTCGATGGTCTTGAGGCCGCGCTTGATCATGCGGTCCGCGTCCACGAGCGGGCTGTTGGGATCGGCCGCCGCGCTCTTGATCTCGCGGCTCGCGCCGGGCGCGAAGGCCGCCGGCGGGCCGCCTTTCGCGTTCAACTTGCCGTCGAGGCCCATGACCTGGCGCACGACCTCGGGGTCGCGCTTGCACAGCGTCTTCACGGCCTTGCTGTTCTTGACGACGAGCGCGTTCTTCGTGCTTTCCACCAAGAGTTCCTGCTTCGCGGACGTCTCGAGGAGCCCGCGGTTCACCTCGGCGTACTTGCAATTGACCGTCCGTTCCTGCCAGTTGTCGACAAGCGCCTCGAGGTCCGCGAGGCCCCGACGCAGCAGCGCGAGGTCCGCGGCGGGCGTGCTGTCGGCCGCGGCGCCGGCGACGCGCGGGAACGCGGCGGCCGCGGCGGCGCCGGCGAGGCTCTGGTGGAAGCGGCGGCGCGCTACTCGCAGGGACGAGCAGCGCGTCGCCAGCGCGAGGAGGAGGAGGAGTCGCATCTTGCAAGCTACTCGCTGTCAGCGATCGCTGCTGCTTGCTGCTGGCGCGAGAGCGCTGCGATTGATCGATGCGTTGGTGTGGCAGCGACGCTGCGAGCGTCGGTGCCGACAGCGCTGGCGCAGCTCGTCGATCGACTCAGTGGCGCAGAGCTCGAGGTCAACCTTGCCTCTCTTCGGAACAGTGCAGGAACGGTGCCGCGCCGCGTGCGGACCGCCAGGGATCGAGACTAGGTCCATCCGGCGGTGTCCATCCGGTGTTGTCCTGCCCCGCATCGGCGGACGCCGCACCCGTGCGCGAGGGCCTGTTCCATGTCATCGACCGCGGTCTTGAGGTTCAGTACTACTGTGCGTTGTTGTCGAACGAGACGTCACGCGCATAGAAGTCCCGGCGCCGCTTGAGCTGGCCGCCGTCGTTGGGGTCGGGGAAGATGAATTCGCGCCGCAGCTTGAGCTGGCCGCCGTCGTTGGAGGCCTCGTTGGGGTCGGGGAAGACGAATTCGGGCCATGGTCACATGAGATGGTCCATGATGCCCCGTCGTCCGCGCCGTACGCGCTCCTCGTCTATCACCAGCTTCGCCTCCCCGTTGAGGAGCGCCATGTGCTTATACGTGCTCTGACGCGCGAACATTGCGCCTGCACGAGCAATACGGCTCTGCGAGTTTGGATGATCGACACGCTCGTTCAGCTCCAGATCGAAAAGACGCCCAGCCGTGATGTCGACGCCATTTGTTCCTCTGAGAAGCGCGGGCACGCGCGACAGGAGTTAAACACAAAATGGACGCGATCGCAAGGCCGCCGACGGAGGCGTCGACGGCACGTCCCCGCGCGCGCGTTTGACCCCGGCGCGCAATTTTGAGACCTTCTGGTCGATCAGATCCTCGACTTAGACTGGAACATCGACCGGTGTCGTTCGCGATGATGCACGTGATGCGCTCGCCGGCCCTCTGCCGGACGGCCTCGTCGACCCGCCAGGCCACCTCCCTGCTTGGGAAGACGGCCCGCGTCGTCACGTCCGCGAGCTCGACGAGCTGGACGCCGACGACCTCCGAGAACCCCACGAGCTGGACGTCGACGACCTGGAACTCCTTCGACTCGAACGCCCAGAAGCACCACGGGACGCACGCCACCACGGCGCTCGAGGCCTCCGTGCGCGCCGCTGGCGGCTTGCCGACGTTCCAGATGATCGGCCCCTTCACGACTACCACCGACCACAGAACGCGCGACAACGACGCCATGCGCGCCGCGCTCCGCGAGGAGGTGCTCGCCTGCCAGCGCACCCCCGAGGAGACGCGCGCCGTCGCGCGCGCCGCCGCGGCGCCGCCGACGCCCTTCCTCGGCTGGGCGCTCCCCGCGGAGGTCCCGCGGCCGGCGCCGCGCATGCCGCCGGGCCCCGTCTTCGCGGACCCCTGCATCTGATCCCCCAAAAAGCCCCTAAGCTTCACCCGCCCGGCGCGTGCTTATCGCGAGAAGGCGATCGTCGCGTAGAGCGACGCGACGGCGAACTGGTCGTCGGAGAGCGCGTCGGCGTCGCCGGGGCCGGGCCGGACGCCGACGTTCGCGGCCAGCTCCGGGAAGCCGTCGTTGTGGCGCCGCGCGTCGTCGAGGAAGGCGGCGAAGTTGCCCAAGTAGGCGAGCTTCAGGCCCCGGGCCTCGGCCTTGGCGACGAGCGACGGCGCGTGGACGACGAACTCCGTGCACTTCCGCACCGCGTCGCCGAGGCTGAACTCGTACTCGAGGCCCCAGGCGTTGTCGCCCTCGGGCTCGTCGCCGAAGGCCGCGAGGGCCGCGCGCGTCGACTCGGGCGCCTCGACGACGCAGAGCTCGCCGCCGACCGCCGCGCGCGGCGCCGCCGCGAGGCGGTCGCGGAGCGCGCGCCAGTCGACGATCGTCGCGACGAAGACGCCCGCGGACCCGTCCAGGTTCGCGTCGACGCAGCGGAGCAGCGCGTCGACGCGCGCCGACGACCCGCAGCCGTAGTGGAAGGCGAAGTGGCAGCACGCGTAGTTCGCCCATCTCTTTTCGCCGCCCGCCGCGGCCGTGATCGCGTCCGCGAGCCCGGCGTCGCCGAGGTCGCCGACGACGAAGGCCGCGCGGCCGTCGGCGCCGTCGGACGCCCAGCGGCTCTCCGCCTCGGCGAGGGCCACCGTCGAGATGTCGCAGGCGACCATGCGCGTGACGTCGAAGGACTTGCGGTACTTGCCGAGGTCGCCGCCGCGGCCGCAGCCGAGCTCGAGGATCGCCGCGGGCCGCTTCTTCGCGCCCGACCGCCGGCCCTTGCCCTTGGGCGCGCGGAGCGCCGCGAGCAGGGGCGCCGGGTCCGCCGGGTCCGCCGGCCGGACGGCGTCGCCGAGGCCCCGGGGCGCGCCCGCGGCGTGGCGCACGCAGAACGCGTCGAGGACCAGGGCCTTGGCGAAGTTGTTCAGGCGCCGGAGGCGGTGCATCGTCGCGTCGAGGCCCACGTTGGCGTTGCGCTGCTGCTGCCGCTCGTCGTAGTGCTTCGCGGCGTCCGCGACCGCGGCCGGCGCCGCGAAGCCCGGCGCCCAGGGCGCCGCGAGCGCGTCCGCGACGTCGTCGACGGTCGTGGCGTCCGCGATGCTCTCGAGCACGGACCAGGCCGTGCGCAGCGAGTTGGGCTTGCGCTTGTCGTGGCGCGGCCGCTCGACGCGCCAGTAGCCGCCCGCGTACTCGCACTCCGCGATGGGGCCCGGCGGTGCGCCCTTGCCGCCCCGGCGGCCCCCTCCACCGCCGCGCTTCGGCGGCTTCAGGCCCAACTTGTCGAGCCCCGCGGCGTCGACGCGGACGGACGTGACGGTGACGTCGCGGGGCCCGTCGGCGACGGCCGCGTCGACGTCGAGCGGCGGCGCCCAGTGGTCGTGGTGGGGGAACTTGAGGCGCACGTCGAGCCTGTGCCGAAATCAACCGCTGTTTGGATTATTCCTGCCAAACTTCACACCTCTCTAGCTCGGTCAAATCGAAGTCGATTCGCCTGATTTTTGGACGAATCGATCGCTCTCGTCGAGTTCTCGAAGCACAGCAGAAAGCCTCGCGTCGAAACTGTCGAAGACGCTCACATTGAAGTTGGTTGAAGATTTGGTTTCGGCCCAGCGTCGAGCGTGATCGTCGGCTTGTACTTGAAGCAGGCCGCGTCGTAGTAGCCGTGCGCGTCGCGCTCCGCGGCTAATACTACTCCGTCGCACTCCGTCGTCCGCGCGCCGTCGCGGAAGACGCCGCCGCCGGCCGCGAGCGCCGGGCGGAGCGCGTCGAAGTGGGCGCCGTCGTGGTAGGTCTTGGCGATGACGGCCACGGGGAGGTCCGCCGCGGCGAGCGCGGCGAGCGCCGCCGCCGCCGCCGCGAGGCGCGCGGGCGCGTTCCGCAGCGCGCCGACGTCGTCGCCGAGGCTCCGCACGGCGTCGAAGACGACGAAGAACACGTGCTTCGAGCCCCGCTCCGGGACGATCTCGCCGTCGAAGATCGTCGGGCCGCCGCACGCCAAGGCCGGGATGCTCTCGGCGAAGGTCCGCGAGATCGAGAGGTCGCGGCGCAGGAGCCAGCAGCCGTCCGCGCCGTCGTGGAAGAGCCAGTGGCGCTCGCCGTCCGTCTTCTCCGTCGCGTACCACTTGGCCGTCGCCACCGTCGCCAGGTCGCGGCGCTTCAGCGGCCGCGCGCGCGGCCCCGGCGAGTCGCGCTTGTCCAAGTATTTCCGCGCGGGCCAGTCCGGGCAGGACGTGCGGTGGCTCTTGGACGCGCAGTAGGTCTCGGCGAAGGCCTTGGCGACGCGCTCGTCGAAGCGCGGCGACGGCGCCCGCGGCGACGGCGGCAGCCGCGGCGTCTCCGCGCTTAGCGGCGGCGGCGACGGGTGCGCCGCGGGGAAGACGCCGGGGTAGGTCCCCGCCTCCGCGGCGGCGCGGCCCAGGGCGGCGCAGTCGTCGCAGGCCGCCAAGGCGTCCAGGGCTCGGCGGAGCGCGCCGCCGGGCGCGAGGGCCGCGTCGTCGGACCGGTCGGCCGTCCACGTCTCCACCAAAACGCAGGTGCCGAGCGGGTTGCGCTCGAACTTCTCGAGGTGGTTGTCGACGAGCACCGTGTTCGCCGCGTCGTAGCCGTAGAGCGCCGGCGCCGGCGCCGGCGGCGCCGGCTTCGCGGGCTCGGAATTCGCGCGGCGCCACATGCCCTGCGCGCCCGCGGGCGCCGCCGCCGGGACCGGCGCGTCGGCGAAGGACGTCCGGAAGACCTTGTCGATCTCCTTGAGGAAGAGGGGCTTCTCCGCCGAGACCTGGGAGCACCGCGGCCACAGGGACGTCGAGTTGTTCTGGTCCCAGGCCATCGCCAAATCGCGGCCCTCGAAGAGGCTCAGGTCCATGTTCTCGCGCCGCGCGCAGCTCCAGACGCCCACGGTGAAGCGCCGGTAGCACCAGGCCACGAAGTCCGCCGCGTGGGGCCGCGGCGCGTCCGGCTCGCGGCCGCGGCCGCGGCTCTTGTACGACCCGCGGTCGCAGAGCACGCCGTTGAGGTCGAGGATGAGCAGCGGCTTCGCGCCCCGTCGCCCGGCGTCGGCCTTCGGGCCCGACGCGCAGGTCGCCGCGCGGCTCAGGCGGCAGTCGAGGCGGCCCTGGTCGTCGACCGTGTGCACGTGCGCGCGCACGACGTCGCCGACGGATAGCGCGGCGACGACGGGCGACGACCGGGCTTTGAGCAGGCCGCCCTTGCCGTGGTGGCGCGCGCCGGGGTTCGTCAGCTCGACGAAGACGCCGAAGGGCGCCGCCTCGAGCGCGACGGACTTGACCGTGGCCTTGTAGGTCTCGGCGGGCGGCGGCGCCGGCGGCGCGTTGGTGCGGTCGAAGCCGCCGCCGCCGCGGCCGCCGCCGCCGCGCCGCGCGTCGCCGCCGCGGCCGCCGGAGCCCTTGCCGCGGCCGCCGCGGCGCATGCCTGGGTCACTTCGATGCTCGCGGAGCTCCGGCATGTTGCGCACCGCGAGTCGAGGCGGCGAGCGCGATGCAACATGCAGGCGCCGACAGCCTCCTGCGCGCGCCCGAGCGGCTGCCGCCACGCCACATACGCGCCTTAGAGTCGAGCTAGTGGCCGTGGGCGATCTTCGTGGCCTCCTTGATGGCCGCGCCGAGGGACCAGTCGATGCCGTGGTCGCCGACCTGCTGCTGGACCTTGATCTTCGCGCGGCCGTCGACGCCGACGCCCTTCTCGAGGAAGAGCGCGAGGTAGGTCGCGGAGAAGCAGAGCTTGTTGAGCTCGAACTTCTCGGAGCCGTCCTTGGGGTAGGGCGACGCCTGGAAGTCGGTCCACTCGGCCGCGCACGCGTCCTTCGCGGCCGCCTTGAAGTCCGCCGCGGACGTGTCGGGCTGGCCCACGCCGAGCATCTGCGCCGTGTAGTGGAAGTTCTCGAAGGCGAGGAGCTTGCCCTTGGGGAGGTTCGGCGGCTGGAAGATGCCGTTGAAGGAGCAGGACTCGAAGCCGCAGGGGTCGTCGCGCGAGAAGAGCGACTTCTCGACGGCGCGCGCGCACTCCGCGTGGTCGCCCGCGACGCCCCGCAGGTCCACGGCGCTCGGGCCGTCGTAGACGTCGATGCGCGGCTCCGCCGCCTCCTTCTCGAAGCCCGCGTTGAGGCACGGGTCCTTGACGCGGCCGCCGCGCGCGCGCTCGACGAGGTGCGCGGACAGGGTCTCGCGGGCCTGCTCGAGGCCGTAGCCCAGGTAGGAGTGCGTGTAGAGGTGGAAGGGCTGCTTCCCGACCTTGAAGTCGAAGGAGTAGCCGCCCGGCTGGGGCGTCGCGGAGTCGCGGATCTGCGTCACTTGCGCCGACGCGCCGCCCATCTCGACGACGCCGACAAAGTCCGAATGCTTCGCGTGGCCGTCCAAATTCCCCATCAAGTAGTTGACGCTCATCCAGCCGAAGCCGCCCTCGTCCGTGCCCTCGATGACGAGCGCGCCGGCCTCGCGGTCGTCGAATTTCAAAGGCGACGCGGAGAGCGCGTCGCGCACGGATTCCAAGATCTGCTCCCGGGGCCCCGCGGGCGTCATGCGCAGGCCCGCCGTCGCCTTGAGGAAGATGGGGCTCGACGCCCACTCGCCCTCGGGGATCTCCGACCGCACGAAATCGAGGAGCGGGGCCAAGGAAGCGCCCGCGGCGGTCGGGTCGTCCTTGAAGGACGACAGGCCCGGCTTCACCTTGAGGTTGTTGTGCGTCGGGTCGACCTCGACGACGCCGCTGCGGCCCGTGCGCCAGCGGAAGACGTGCGCGCGGCAGCCGCTGGACCCGGCGTCGACGATGGTGACAAACCGCCAGCCGCTGCCGCGGAGCGCGCCCTCGCCGTCGGCCGAGCCGCCACCGCCGGAGACGAGGGGGATGACGACGAGGAAGAAGAAGGCCACGAGGCCGCCGACGACGGCGACGTCCTTGCGCCGCCGCAGGTAGGCGAGCATCCGGTAGCGGCCCGCGGGACTGCAGGCGCCCTTGGAAGGGCTCGGCGGCGCCGTCGCCTTCGTCGCGTCGGCGCGCGTCAGGGAGCTAGAGCGGCGAATGTTGCGACCCCACGCGATGGTGGCGACGCGAACGCTGCGCCGACACTGGACGCGGCAGCGGACTGAATGTTTTGGAGTTGTGCGATCGCGGCGCGGCTTCGGCTCCACGCGGCAGCGTCAGATCAGCGTCGCTGTTTTTGTGGCAAAGGCAAACCTCAAAACCCCGAGCGACGCAGCACGAGCGCGGCCTTCTCGAACGAGCACTCCGGGAGCTCGAGCACCTCGCGCCGCCGGCGACAAGTGAGGAATGGCCGAGCTCGAAACACGGGCGCCGACGCCCAACGGCGAAACCACCCTGGCCGTCCTCACGGACGAGGCGTCCCTGACGGCCCTCGGGAAGGGCAAGGTGCTCGTGCTCTTCGGCGCCGACTGGGACGAGCCGTCGCAGCAGCTGAACCAGCTCTTCGCCGAGCTCGCGCGCCTCAAGAAGCACCCGTCCGTGACCCTCGCGTCCGCCGACGCCGAGGAGTGCGAGGCGCTCGCGGAGAAGTTCGGCGTCGAGGCCGTGCCGACGCTCGTCACGTTGAAAGGCGGCGAGGTCGCCGGCAAGGCCGAGGGCGTCGACGCCGCGGCGGCGGCCGCCGCGGTCGAGGCGTTAGACAAGGAAAAGGTGGCGACCATGGACGCCGACGAGGCCGCGGCCGTCGCCAAAGTCCAGCTCGAGCAGCGCATGAAGCAGCTCATCTTCTCGAGCCCCGCGATGCTCTTCATGAAGGGGTCGCCCGAGGCGCCGCGCTGCGGCTTCTCGCGCAAGGTCTGCGAGCTGCTCCAGGGCGCGAACGTGCCCTTCGCCACCTTCGACATCCTGCTGCCGGAGAACCAGGACGTGCGCCAGGGTTTGAAGACCTACAGCGACTGGCCGACGTACCCGCAGTTCTACGCGAACGGCGACCTCGTGGGCGGCCTGGATATTCTTCAGGAGATGGCCGCGGACGGCGACCTGCTGGGCCAGCTCGAGCTCCAGGACCCGGAGGCGGAGGCCGCGCTCGAGGACCCGGAGGCGGCGCTGAACGCGCGGCTGAAGGCGCTGGTCAACCAGGCCAAGGCCGTGCTCTTCATGAAGGGCACGCCGGGCAACGAGAAATGCGGCTTCTCCAAGACAATCGTCGCGCTGCTGCGGGACAACGGCGTCGAGTTCGACGCGTTCGACATCCTCACGGACGACGACGTCCGCCAGGGCCTCAAGAAGTACTCCGACTGGCCGACCTTCCCCCAGTTCTACGTCGACGGCGAGCTCCTCGGCGGCCTCGACATCCTCCAGGAGATGGCCGCCGAGGAGGGCGGGCTCAAGGCCCAGCTCGGCCTCGAGTAAGAAAGTGCGTCAACGATGGTGCACGTTGGCGACAACATCGTGCATCGATCCCTTGACCTCATACACGATGCTGAAGCTCGCCACCGTGGCCGCGAGGCGCCTGGCCGCGCGCCATCACCGGTGCATGCGCCGGTTGAGCTCGAAGGAGTTCGACTTCACGGTGGACCGCACGGGCCTCGGCAAGGTCGGCTACGAGTCGTCGCCGTCGGCGGTGCAGGCGCCGGAGACGCCCCTGGGCCTCGAGCTGGGCTCGCAGATCCTCGCCCGGGGCCCGCTGTCCGTCTACGAGTACATGCGCCAGTGCCTGCTGCACCCGCGCCACGGCTACTACGCGCGGTCCGGCGCGGAGCGCAACTTCGGCGCGGGCGGCGACTTTGTGACCGCGCCGGAGCTCTCGCAGCTCTTCGGCGAGCTCGTCGGGGTCTGGTTCGTCAGCGAGTGGGTGCGCCTCGGCGAGCCGGAAAAGGTGCGGCTCGTCGAGGTCGGCCCGGGCCGCGGCACGCTCCTCGGCGACGTCCTGCGCGCGACGGCCGCGTGGCCAAAGTTCCGGCGCGCCGCGAGCGACGTCCGACTGGTAGAGCCGTCCGCCTCTTTGCGCCTCGCGCAGCGGCGCACGCTCGGCGCTAGGCCGGCGACGCACGCGCAGAAGCCCGACGCGGAAACGCCCGTGACCTGGGCCCTCGACGGCTTCGGCGACTTTGGAACTAGGGCTACCTGGCACGAGTCGCTCGACGAAATCGACGACGACGGGGTGCCGACGCTCCTCGTGGGCCAGGAGGTGCTCGACGCCTTCCCGGCCTACCAGTTCGTCAAGACCGACAACGGCTGGCGCGAGAAGCTCGTGGATCTCGCCGACGCGGGGCCGGACCGCTTCCGGTTCGTCCTGGCGCCGTCGCCGACGCCCGCGTCCAGGGCATTGGCCGCGGCCGACGCGCCGTCGCTCGCGACCAAGGACGGCGAGGCCGAGACGCTCGAGGTGGCGCCGGGGGCGCTGGCATTTGTGGATGCTGTGGCTGCAAAAGTTGCAAAAGCCGGCGGGGCCGCGCTCTTCGTCGACTACGGCTACGCGCGCGGACAGCGCGGCGACACGCTCCGGGGCTTCCGCCGCCACGCGCAGGTGTCGCCCCTCCGCGAGCCGGGTTTGGTGGACCTGACGGTCGACGCGGATTTCGGCGCCTGCGGCGACCGCGCCGCGGCGGTCGACGGCGCCGCGGCGTTCGGTGCGGTTGACCAGGGCGAGTGGCTCCAGCGCATGGGCATCGTCCCGCGGCTCGAGGCGCTGCTGAATTTGGACGACATCACGGAGAGCCAGGTCGAGGACCTCATCTCCGCCTGCGAGCGTCTGTTGGACCCGGAGCAGATGGGCGAGCGCTACAAGGTCCTCGCGGTCGTCGACGCGGGCGCACCGGAGCCGCCCGCGGGCTTCGTACCCGGCGACCGCGTCCCCGCGCCGCCGCCGACCTAACTCGGACTCGGTTCTTTCGTGGCGGCTTTGTTTCTTTTTCGTGAGTTCCAGACGGGCGTGGGCGCGCTCCGGCTTTGCACTGGAGGTTGCGCGGGCCTCAACTTTAAGTGCAATGTCGCAGCGCCAAAAGGGGCTGCCCGCGAATGTTCGGCGTGACGATGCGGTCCTGCTTCTCCAGTAATGAGGCCGGCCGCGGTGCAACACCGCCGCCGCCGCCGCCGCCGGCCGCCGCCGCCCGCGCACCGCCGCCGCCGCCCCGCGCCGCCACGCCGCCCCGCGCCCTCACGCCGCCGCACCTCGACTGCTGCGTCATCTGCCTCGAGCGCCTCGACGGCGCCCTGCGGGTCTGCGGGCGCTGCGCGCGGCCCGTGCACGCGACGTGCCTCGCGGCCTGGGCCGCCGTGCCCCGGGACGGCCGCGAGACGCGGTGCCCGAGCTGCCGCGCGGTCTGGCGCGACGCGAGCGACGGGAGCGACGAGCCGGCCGTGGACCGCGAGGCCGTCGAGGGCGAGCTCGAGGTGAGCCGCGCGGTCGTGCGGCGGCGGCTCCGCGACGTGCTCGAGGTGTCCTTCCACCGGTCGAGCGTGCTCCGGGCGCCGCTCGCCGTCGCCCGCGGCGGGTCCCGGGCGCCGCCGCGGCAGTACCTGACGACGCAGGTCGCCCAGGCGTTGTCCTACCTCGAGCGCACGCACAACGTCGTCCACCCCTGCGCGCTCGCCCAGCGCGTGCGCTGGCAGGACGGGTCCTGGCGGCCGTTCCTGAGCCGGTGGGAACGGCTCCGCGACGCGTCGAACGCGCGGAGCGCGCGTTTTCGGCGTCTCGGGAGAGTTGTCCGGAGACCCGACTCTCATTAGGTCCGGCCCCTCTTCGACCTGCTCGAGGACCTCGTTTCGGGCGCGGCGACGGCGCGCGACGCGCGGGGCGCGGACGTGTCCGCGGCGGCGCTTCTGGCGCTCGCGCCCCTCAAGGACCTCGACGCGGCCATCCGCGCGTCCGTGGCGCTGCTCGACGCGGTCCGCCCCGTCCTCGAGCGCGCGGCCGCGGAGGACGCGGCGTCCGAGCGCGCGCGGGACCGCGCGGACCGCGCCTACGACGAGGCCCACCGCCTCCGGCTCCTCGCGGTCCGCGCCTAACTTTTTTGTTTACCTCAGGGGCGACATGACGAAGCCCGCCGCGAGCGTCGTCTCGGTGAGGCCCGTCGCGGACTTGGCGACGAGGACGAGGCGCTGGGGCGCGTCGGGCGCGCCGACGGCCATCACCAAACGCCCGCCGACGGCGAGCTGGTCGACGAGCGCGCCGGGGATCTCGTCGCAGGACGCGCCGACGTGGATGGCCGCGTAGGGCGCGAGCGCCGCGTGGCCGCGGCGGCCGTCGCCGGCGACGGCGACGAAGGCGCAGCCGCCGCCCGGGAGCCCCGCGGCGTCGAGCGCGCGCCGCGCGTTGCCCGCCGCGCGCGCCGCGAGCTCCTCCGAAACTTCCAGCGCGACGCACGTCGGCCGCCCCCCGCCGGCCGCCGCGAGCGCGCCGAGCAGCGCCGCGACGTAGCCGCTGCCCGCGCCGACGTCGAGCACGCGGGCGCCGGGGACGTCCTCGAGGGCCGGGAGGAGCGCCGCGGCTGCGCGGCAGTGCGACGAGGGCGCGGACACCGTCGTCCACCCCAAGTAGCACGGCCGGTCCTCGTAGAAGGGCGCGCGCTCGAGGAAGTGCCGCCGGTCGACGGCCATGGCCGCGGCGACGGCGAGGCGCGCGTCCGTGCCCTCGGGCGTCGCGAAGTGGCCCGCCTCGAGGAGTTTGAGCGCGAGCTCCCGCTGCGACGGCGCGGCGACGGGCGGCGGCGGCGCGCCGGGGCCCTCGCGCGCGACGTCGCCAAAGTCCAAGATGGCCCGCCGCGACGCGTAGACGCCGCCGTCGCCGGAGAAGAGGGCCTCGTGGGGCGTTCGCGCCGTTTGATGCGCGAGCGCGGCGCGCGCGCCGCGCGGCGTCAGCACGTAGCCCGGCGATCCGCCGCAGGGCTCCGGCGCGGGGCCGAGCGCGCCGTCGCCGAGGGCGAAGACCAGCGACAGGGCGCGGAAGTTTTCGTCGCGTTTCCGCGCCTCGGCGACGAGCGCAGCGACGCCCTCGCGCCACCGCGGCGACGCGAAGAACGCGCCGCGCTCGACGACGACGGCGACTTGTGTCTCCCCGAGCTCCGCGACGCGCCGCCAGGCCGCGGCGTGGGCCTCGAGGGCCGTGGCGCCGACGAGGAAGGCCGCGCCGGGCAGGGCCGCCTCGAGGTAGGCGTCCGCGTCCGCGGCCATGCCGTAGAACGCGCGCGATTGTTGGGGTATCGCCCGGCCGCGGCCGGGCCACGCGCGGCCGTCGCGCCGCACGCAGAAGAGCGCCAGCGGCCGCCTCGGCAACGTCGCGCGCGACGACGAGGGCGCCGTCGGGGATCGCCGCGATGGGCTCGTCGTCGCCGAGCGCGCGCGCGCCGACGCGGAGCTCGACGGCGCCGGTGCAGCCCAGCTTCTCCGCCGCGAGCCGCCGCAGCGCGTCGCAGCGCCGGTCGGACCAGGACGCGGGCAGCGTGAGTTTTTTCGCCTTCTGCGGCGCCGTCTCCAGCGCTAGGACGAGCCGCTTCTTCATTTTGAGGCTCTCACACCTTGGATGGGCTCCATGCTCCTACGGCAACACCCATCGCGCCGCGACGGTGCCGCGGCTGTTGAACACGGAGCCAGACCGCCAGGCACCTCGTCCCCTGCGCCTCGGGCCCCCGCGCTCTCCGTGTCGCGCCGCTCCCGACGCGCTACCTCGCGCTCCTCGACGCGCTACCTCGCGCTCCTCGACGCGCTCCTCCACGCGCTCCATCTTCTTCATTCGCGCGCTCGTCGACGCGCGCCCTCACACGATGGTGTTGTGGTCTTCGAACCGACTCGAGCTCCGGCGCGGGAGTTTCACCGGCGTCCTGCGCAAGCTCTTCATCTGGGCATCGCTCTGTACGACGGCCGTCTACTTTCGCGGCCCGCCGGCGGATGCGCTGCCGTCGCGGGACATGTGGGCGGGCGGCCTCGGCCCGGAGGCGCAATATGTCTGCGCCGCGCCGATCCCATGGAGCGTGCAGCGCGCCATCGACGCGACCGTCCGCATCCCCACCCCGCTGCTCTGGAACGTGAGCTTCGCGGCGCCGCCGTGGCTCGACGCGGCGGTGGCCGTCGCGGCGCAGATCGCGCCGCAGATCGCGACTTGGACACCCGAGAAGGCCGCGCGTCTTTTCGCCGAGGCCGCGGAGTTGTGGGGCGGCAGCCAGCCGTTCTGCGTCGGCGCCGCGGCGCGCCCGCTCGTCGATCTTCTCCGATTCGGCGACGCCCCGACCAAGACGGAAGCGGCCCGCGAGCTGGCGAAGCTTGCAAACACGTCCATGGCGTGCCGGAGCGTTCGCTTGATGAAAGTGCGAGGAATTTCATTGTCCGGAAGATGAACGCGCTGGTCAAGATACTGCGGGACAAGAGCTACGAGGACGGGAGACTTTACAACGCTGTTGCCGGCATACTATGGTATGCGGCGGGCCCCAAGACCATCGACACGATCATCAGATCGGAGGCGGTACCAGCACTGATGGCCTTGATGCCAACTCATCGTGAATCCATCTCGTTCCACACTTCGAGGCTTTTGCTCGATTTGACAAGCGGAGGCAGCGACGACAATAAGGACGCCATCATCTCTGCAGGCGCGGTCCCGATGCTGGTCGAAGGGTCCAAGGATGAGATTAACGGGGCGCTCTCGGTCCTCGCCCGCCTGTCGGAGGGAAGCGACGTCCGCCGCGACATCATCGAGTCGGCGGGCTACGTGCCAGTGGCGGCCAAAGCGACGGACGCGCCGCAGCGCGACCCCGACCCGAGATGGAAGACGTGGCTTCGGACGGTCGGCCTTCTCGTCGTCTCCCTGTTACTTTTCGAGCTCATCCACGACGTGACGTTCGTCGTTGGGCCGGTCATCGGCACGCCGTGTCCGCGCCTCAAAATAATTCTCTGGTTGTGCCCGCGCATCCTCATGCAGTCGATCCCCGCGGTCTTTTCGCTGCTCTCGCGCTCTTCATTTCTACCGGTGCTCGCGGGAGTCTTTCTGTGCGGCACGCCGGGGATCCTCTGCGCGCGCCCGACCGCCCTGGCGCTCCTGTACGTCTATGGTGCTCTGGGCTACATGATGCTCACAGGCGCCCTCGCTTTCGTCAGTATTGTTTTCAACTGCATGTCGGTTGTCTGCGTGAATTCCCCCTTTCCTGTTGCCTCACCCTTGCCAGCAACGTCGCCGAGGCTCTACGTGGCAGCCAGCGCGGCTTTCTCGCCGGCTTGAAAGCGGACCTCGCGCTCCAGCTGTGGCAGTACAAAAACATGTTTGATTTCCATTCGATGTACGATATCGCGGTTGGAATGTGGGAGAGGAGGTTTCACATTCGCGTTCCCCGCTGGTCGATATTCTGGTCATCGCTGCTGCTCCCGTCCTTCGTCGCGCCGTACGTCGTCCTACTGACCTGGTCCTTCGGATTCCTGCCACGCCTGCGATGGGCCTCGTTCGTCGCCGACGCCGCTTTCTTCTTCTGGTTGTTTGTCTCGCCCTTGCTGGACGCCGCGACGCGAACGCACGTCTCGGTCTCCGTCGTCGGCGCCTTCCGGCCCATCTTCCACGAGGTCCGCGAGACGCTCAGACTCGTGTTTCTCCGCAAGTCTCCGCGCGTCCAGCCAGACCCTGGCGACGCCTGCATCGTTTGCCACGAGGAGTTCGGCAAGGAAATTCCGGGTGACTTCGACGACGCGACGCAGTTAGCTTGGTGCGACTGGGGCTGCGGACGACTGAATGCTCACGAGGAGTGCATGAGGGAGGTACTCAAACGGAAACAGAAGGCTGCGTGTTTGGTTTGCGGTGCGTCGTGGCGACCGCTTTCGATCGAGACCAAGTCAGATCGGAAGAAACAAAAGTATGAAACTCAATTCAAGTTCTTCGTGTATTGTCTCATGCTGAGTCTCTCCTTCGTCAGTGGAGAAGAACAAGTTCAGCTCCAGAACTTTGTGGATGGCACGTATAGTGTCCGCGCACTTCTCCGAAACCTGACGTGGCGCTGTGCGTGGGCCGCGCTCTGCCACAGGATCGTCATGCCAGAGATGCCCCCCCTCTTCGGCCCTCCGCCGTAATAAGCAGCGGCTCGCCTGGGGCACAAGTGCCCTTGGCCCGATGTCGTAATTAGCCCGTGTCTGGCGCGCCGTGCGTTCGCGCGGACAAGGTTGAGGCCAAACTTGCCGCCATGCTGCCCCGAGGCAGCGCTGCTCAACGATGGACGAGCTCGACGGGATCGATCCCTGGGACCTGCCCGACGACCACGAGGAGGAGGACCCGACGCCCGAGCAGGTCGAGGCCGTCGGCGACGGCGAGCCCGGCTGGAGCCTCGAGGACGCGGAGCGCGACCTGTGGCAGCAGCAGAAGCACCTGGACCTGCGCGAGCGGCCGGCGCCGGCGCGGGCCGCGGCGGAGCGCGTCGCGGAGCGTCGCGGGCGGGGCGACGCCTTCGACGAGTACCGCGTGACGAGCTACCTCGCGGCGGAGGCGCGGGAGCGGGGCTGGGTCAAGGCGCCGCGCGCCTCCGCGTTCGAGCCCTTCGCGGCGCTGGCCGTCGAGGAGGTGGCGGACGACGACGACACCCCCGCGGCCCGCGCGGCGAAGAAGGAGGCGCTCAAGGCCGCCGTGCGCGCGTCGCTCAAAGAGCAGGACGCGCGCTTCGAGGCCGTCGAGGCCGACGTGCTCGCGAGCGACCGGACGAACGCGCTCCGCGTCGCGGCGGCCGTGGAGCTGCTCCGCGTCGACGACGAGGCCCTCGAGGAGACGCAGCACCTGCCGCGCTGCGGCGGCCTGGCGCCCGACGAACAGCCGCGGGTCTTCGCGACGGCCGTCGAGGACGAGCGGCGGCGGCGGCGCTTCGCGCCGCATTTCAAGGGGTACCCCGCGCCGCCGCTGGGCAAGGCGGACATGTGGTGGCCCTGGGGCGCCGCGAGCCGCCACCCGAAGACCGGCGAGGTCGCGTCGGCGCGCGCGGCGCTCGCGCGGGCCCAGTTCCTCAAGAGCCGCGTCAAAAAAGCGCCGGACCCGCGCGCCGAGAGCCTGGAATGCGGCGCGGCGTTCGCCGAGGCCGCGGCGGCGACGGCGCGCGAGAACGCGCGGGACCGGGACCGCGCGCTAGCGTTGGCGGGCGAGGAGGAGCTGGGCAACGCGGCGGACCAGCTCGAGGTCGAGGCGCGCGAGTTTTTGAAGGCCGGCGTCGTCGGCTCGGAGCCCAAGACTGTGCTCAGACGCGCGGCGTCCATCTCCGTGGTCCGCGAGTGCGTGCGCCGCCGCGAGCGCATGCGGCCTGAGAAGCGGCAGGCGTCGCTCTTGATCGCGCGCAAGCTCCACGCGCGCGAGCTCGCCGCGGAGCGGCGGCGTCAAAGAGCGCGCAAGGCCGCGGCGCACCTCGGCCTCCTCCGGGACGCGATGCGCACGCGGGGCAAGGCGGGCAAGTGCACGTCGCGGGCGTTGGCCCCGGACGTCAAGGTCGCCGCGGACCACGCGAAGCGCTTCCTCGAGTACTTCAACCTCAGCGACGACGACCGCACGGACAGCGACGACGAGGCCGACTACCACGACCTAACGAAATACTTCTGCGGCGAGGGCGGCGCCGTGCGCCGCGAGGAGCAGGAGCGCATCCTCGTCGAGAAGCAGACCATGTCCCAGGACCTCATCGACACCTGCGTGCGCGAGGGGTGCCTCTTCGACCGGGGCCACGCGAGCCGCCACTCGACGATCGCCGCCCGGCGGCTGTCCGTCGCGGAGCCCGTCATCGCGCCGACGCTCCAGAGCCTGGCCGAGGGGAGCGGGTCCGTGCTCGGCGGGCCGAGCTCGCGGAGCCTGGCCGGGGCGAGCTCGCGGAGCCTGGCGACGGACGCGAGCGCGCGGAGCCTGGCGGCCGAGTCCGCCTCCGCGCCCGCGCCCGCGCCGGGCCTCGCGGGCGACGACGCGAGCATGGGCTCCCACCACACGCAGCACTCCTTCCTGAGCAAGGTGTCGAGCGACGACACGAACAAGGTGCTCGAGGAGGACCAGCGGCTCCGCATCGCCGCGCTGCCGCCGCCGCCGACGCGCGCGGACCTCCGCGCGAACCGCGACGCGGCGCTCAAGCTGCTCCACGACCTCTTCTACGTGCGCGGCGTGCGCCACCTCGACAGCGACCTCGCCGACGGCCGCTGGCGCGTCTACAGCGAGAAGCACCTCGTCCACGGCGAGCTCGGGGCCCTGCAGGACGAGCACCGCGCGATCTTGGAGGAGCTCGTCAAAAGGCGGCGGTCCAAGGGCGTCGAGTCGAGCGACGTCGACGACTTCCCGGAGCTGCTCGCGGCGCTGGGCGCGCTGCGGGCCAAGGCGCGGGACACGAAGGGCGCGACGGAGATGCTCCTGCTCGCCGCGACGGAGCGCGACCGGCGGCGGGACTTGGCGGAGCACGCGCAGGCGAACGTCGGCAAGCAGGAGGCGCTCGTCGCGGCGGCGAAGAAGGAGCTCGACGAGGCGCGCGCCCGGCTCCGCGCCAAGCTCGCGCCGCGGACCACGGCGCTCGGCGGCGGCACGCCGCCGCGGCATCTCAGCGTCGTGGCCAAGGCGCGCGACGCGCTCGAGACCAAGAAGCTCAAGGCGAACCTCGCCGACGCCGAGGCCGCCGTGCGCAACGCCGGCGCGGGCCTCGAGCGGGCCAAGGACGTGCTAAAAGCGGCGACGAAGCTCAAGGCCTCGGAGAAGGAGAAGAAGCGGCCGCGGTCCGCGACGCGGCCGCGGTCCGCGACGCGGCGCCGCCCGGGCTCCGCGACGAGCCGGCGCCAGCCCGCGTCCAAGAAGCACGCCCCGGCGGAGCACGCGCCGCCCAGCGGCTCCTACCAGCTGCCCGGCGCCGGCGCGCGGACCGCGAACCACCGCCTGGACCGCGACCTCCGCGCCCGGGCGACGCGCGTCGTGCCGCGCGACCTCGGCACCCAGGTCGCGCCGCTGGCGGCGCAGGACCTGCCGACGGCGCGGTGGCGCGAGGTGCCCCTGCGGCCCCAGGACCTGACGGCCGTCGACAGCCTGGAGACCATCGTCTACCGGTCGTCGGAGGCCACCGACGTGGGCGGAACGCCCCTCGCGTCCATGATCTCGCGCGTCGCCGCGGACCCGTCGACGATCGCGCGGCCGGGCACGCTCCTCGACGACCCGCGGCCCTACATCTACTCGGCGATCCGCTCCGCGGCGCCCCGGGGCGGCAGACTCGACGGCGCGCCGCCGCCCGCGCCGCTGCCGCGGCCGCGGAACTGCCGCGAGCGCTGGCGGCCGACGCACGAGACCTACAGCGTGCTACCAAACGCCCGACAACACGCGCTCCCGCCGCGGCCCGACGCCGTCTCCAAGGCCGGGAAGCGCGTCGACGCGCTCGAGTCGGACGACCCCGCGCAGTTCGCGGCGTTGGAGGTCAACGGCGAGGTCCGCGGCGCGCGAGAGCCCGTCGAGACGACGTGGACCGTCGCCGCGGCGCGCGAGACGGAGCTGTCGACGCGCTTCCTCGGGCCCCGGCCCTAACACATGTTAGAAATGCTCCCGAAGGTCGTCTTCGGGCGTCGCCTGGATCCGCGAGCCGGAGGACGAGTAGGACGGGTTCACGGGCGACGCGTTGTCGAGCCGCGCGCGGCCCTTGACGGGCGTCTCCGCGCGCCAGAGGTCGGTCCCGTCCGGCGCCAGCCCGACGTCGACGCCGCCCGGCGACGCGAGGGGCGGCGACAGCGGCGCGGGCGCGTCCGCGCCGAAGCCGGCGTCGTAGCGGCCCGCCGCGCGCGCGGCGCCGCTCAGCGCGACGGGGATCTTCGACGGCAGCGTCACGGGCTGGGCCCGCGGGAACTGGAAGGGCCGCGTCGGCGGCGCGAGGCCGCGCAGGCCCGGCCGCTTCTTCCGCTCGCGCGTGTCCTCGCGGAGTGAACTCGCGCGGCTCCGGCCCGCGGCCTCGCCCAGCGACGAGTCGTCGCGCGACAGGGACCGCGCGGCGTCGCTGTCCGCGCGGCTCCGCGACGGCCGCGGCGTCACGCTCGTCCGCGTCCGCGCGCCGGACGCTTTCGCGGTCGCCAGATCGAGGTTGATCGCGGACGTCCGCTCTCTGGAAGCGGCGTCGAGGCGCCGGAGCTCGTCGCGGAGCGGCGGCGCCGACGGCGGCGGCGACGACGGCGGCCGGGGGCGCGGCGCCTTCGGGGATGTCGGCGTCGCGGCCGCGCGCCGCTCGCCGCGCGGCGACGGGTCGCGCGACGGCGCCGCGTCGGGCCGCTCGCGGGGCGTCCGCGCGTTTCGCCGCGGCGACGCGTCGACGCCGACGTCGAGCTGGTGCGCGTCGAGGCAGGCGAGGGCCTCGAGGGCGCCGTCGGGCCGCGCGTCGCGCTCGCGGCGCCGCTCGAGCGACTCCGAGGCGTCGACGAGCTCCTCCTCGAGGGCCTCGATGTAGCGCTTCTGCTCCTCGACCTTGTCCCGGAGCCGGTCGACGTCGTCGCGGGCCCGCGCGAGCGCCGGCGCGAGGTGCCGCTGCTCGTGGACCTCGTCCCTTAAAAGCTGGTTCGCGTGCTCGCCGTCCTCGAGGGCCGCGCGCGCGGCCGCCGCGTCGTCGAGGGCGTCCCGCAGGGCGCGCGCCCGCGCGTCGTTCGACTCCTGGAGCTCCTTGTTCTCCGCCTCCAGGATCTCCACCATTTCTTCTAGTTCTAAAATCGCCTGGACGCCCGTGGGGCTCTCGGGCGCGTCTTTCAGCTGCGCCTCGAGGTCCTCGATCTGCGCCTCGGCCTCGGCGAGCTGGCGCGCCTGCTCGCGCGCCTCGCGCTCCTTCTCCCGCGCGTACTCGACGAGCGCGTTCAACGCCTCGCGGCCCGCGGCGCTGTCGAAGTCGAACTCGCCGAGGAGCGTAGAAGCCCAGCGCTCGAGGTGCGACTCGCCCGCGCGGTCCCTCTTGTCGATCTCCTCCTCGGCCTCCAGGAGGAGCGCGCCCTTCTGCCGCGACTCGGCGTCCTTCTCCCGGGCGTACTTGACGAGGGCGCTGAAGGCCTCGCGGCCCGCGGCGGACTCCATGTCCAAATTGCCCATGAGCGTGCTCGCCCAGGCCTCGAGCTGGCGGTCGGACCGCCGCGTCGGCGACGTCGGCAGCTCCGGCATGGTGCGGCAGATGTGTTCCGCGCGTGGGGTCGACGGCCGGCGCTCCCAGCGGGCAGCCCCAGCACACTCCAGACGATTCGTTTGACCGTCCTGTACAAGTTCGATAACGTCAAGGTGCACAATAAGTTGCACCTCTCTATTTGCCACGATGTGTAATCCTTGCGCCGGGCGCACCACGTCGCTGCGCTGAAGAGATGCATGAAGCGGCGCAACGCAGCGATGCACCGGGCGGCGGTGATGAAGCGCGCGCCATGACTGCGCGCCGGCGCTCGCTCCGGCGACGCATCGACGCCGTCGGCGCGTGCCGCTTCCTGCGCCTGGGCTTGGAGCTCGCCTTAATCACCACCTTCGCCGTGCTCGTCGTCTACCACTCGAAGGACGGCTGCCGCATCGCGCGGCGCAGCCGCGAGGGCTACCCCATGCAGTACAGCAACATGCTCTGCTGCCCGACGCCCTACGCGATCTCGAGCTTCGGCTACGGCGCCGCGGCGCTCGCGGGCGCCGTCGGCCTCGGCGCGAAACAGCGCGGCAGCTCCGTCGCCGCGGCCGCGACGGAGGCGCTCGGCGTCGCGTGCTGCTGCTGCCGGCGCCGCTGCGCCGCGGGCCCCCTCGCCGTCGCGTTCTGCGGCCTCATGCTCTTCGGGTTGGCCGTGCTGGCCCTCTTCAAGACCGGCGGCTGCGTGTCGTACTGGTACATGCACTCCGTCGGGTCGTTCTGTTTCTTCACCTTCGGCTTCGGGCTCCTCTTCGTCCAGGTCTTCGCGCGCCGCGGCGACGGGGCCGGCTGCTGCGGCGGGGCGCGGTGCGCCCGCGACCTCGCGTTCTTCGCGGGCTGGACGCGGTCCAAGGCCATCGCCGCGCTGGCGGGCCTCGCGTCGCTGGGCGTCCGCGGCGCGGACCCGCTCGCGTCCGAGTACATGCAGATCGCCGGCATCTTCCTCGGCGTCGCCGCGTTCGTCCGCGACGTCGACGTCGGCGCGGCGGCGCTCGCCGCCCGCGAGGCGGAGAAGCGCGAGCGCGCGCCGCCGGAGAAGAAGCTCGACGAGGAGGCGCCGGTGTTTCGCGACGACGAGGACCTGCGCTGGCACGCCGTCAACGCCGCGGCGGCCGACCACGACGCCGCAGGCGACGCCGACGACGGCTTCCTCGCCGACGACGCCGCGGGCGACGCGGACGACGGCTTCCTCGCGTGCGCCTGCGTCGGCTATTAGCTTTTATCTTTTTTACGGGCGCCTCACTTCTGTGGCGTGAAGGTCGGGAGGTCCGAGTCCTTCTTGGACTTGCCGCCGCAGACCTCCTTGAGGGACCGGCCCTTGGTGACGATGGCGCGGCGGATGAAGATGGAGCACGCGCTGAGCGCGGAGATGCCGCCGATCCAGTAGCCGAGGCCCGCGAGGACGAAGCCGCCGCCGATGATCGTCTCGACCTCGTCGTCGTCGTCGTCGTCGTCTTCCTCGGGCTCGTCGTCGTCGTCGTCGTCGTCCTCGTCGTCGTCGTCGTCGTCGTCCTTGCCCGCGTCGCGGTGGGCCTGCTTGTTCGCGTCGTGCTCGACCTTGGTCCGCTGCGGCGCGGCCCGGTGGAGGTGGCGCTTCTTCTTGTTCTCCGCGAGCTTCTTGGCCACGGCGGACCGCGCGCGCGACGGCCCGCCGCGCTTGTTCTTCGCGGTCCGCGACGGGATGCGGCGCCGGCTCCGGCCCTTGAGCTTGCGGCCCGTGGCGCTGCGCCCGGCGTCGTCGGCGAACTCGAGGTTCGAGCCGTCGTCGCCCTCGGTCTCCGCGAGCTCGGCCTCGGCGTCGTCGAGGTCGTCGGCGACCTTGGAGTCGCCGCGGCGGTGCTCGGCCGCCGCGCGGATCGCCGGGTCGACTTCGTCGGGCCTCAGGAGCCCGCGGGGCGTCTCCTCCGGCGGCGGGTCGTCGGACGCGGCCTCGGCGGCGGCCTCGGCGGCCTCCAGGAGCGCGGGGTCGAGCGTTTTTGGCGCGACCTTGGGGAGCGACGGTTTCGCGAGGGGCGGCGCGTCGTCGTCGGCCGCGGCCTCGGCCGCGGCCTCCGCCGCTTTCAGGAGCGCGGGGTCGATGGCCGGCGCGGCCTTGCGGGTCTGGGCCCGCTGGCGGTTCGCCGGGCTCGGCGCCGGCGCCTTGCCCTTGTTCCGCGCCTTCTCGACCTTGGCGGGTAAAGGGCGCGCGGCCTTGGGCACGGCCGCGCGCGGCGGCATGCCCGCGACCTCCGTCATGTCCGTCGTCAGGAACGCGCCGGCCCAGCGTTCGCCGGGGTTGTCGTCGCTGCGCAGGGGCTTCGCGTCCCAGCCCGGGGGGACCGCGAGCCAGATGTCCTTCTGATTGTAGGGCCAATCCCTCGCCATGTCCCTCGGCTTGAAGTGGACGAAGACGGACGCGTAGAAGTCGCCCTCGAGCGCACTGGACCGCCCGTGGGGGCACTTGGCCGACTCGTACAAAAGCATCTGGCCCGGCTTGAGGGCCACGCTGTGCCGCAGGCCGTCGTGGCCCTCGATCTCGATGGGCCACGGCTTCGCCTCGTCGTCGTAGGCGTGGTCGACGTGGAGGATGCCGGAGACGATGTGCGTGTCGACGCGGTCCGCGTGGAAGGCGAGGGACGCGCCGCGGTGGTAGGCGCGCATGCCGTAGGCCGTCACGGGCGTCAGGCCGCCCTGTACGGTCGGCACCCACGCTTCCATCGTCGGCAGCAATTCTTTGAGCAAATCGCGCTCGCCGTGGTTCACGAAGGTCGGCCCGTTGGCGCCGTAGATGCCCTGGACCTCGCCCTCCTTGCGCGCGCGCTCGAGGCCCGCGTGGAGGCGCGTCTTCAGGCGCTCGTGGAGAGCCGGGTCGATGTCGACGACGTCGAAGCCGTTTTTGGTGAAGTTGGGCACGGACCGGGTCTGCGTGTACTGGACCCAGTTGTCGAGGCGCTCCTGGTAGTGCTCGAGGCCCAGGATCTCCCGCTTCCGCTCCTCCTGGCGCTGCGCGTAGGCCGCGGGCTCGCCGGGGAAGGACCAGGTCCAGCCGGCCTGCGTGCGCATCTCCAGGCGCCGCGCCTCCTTGACGGACCCCCAGCCGCCCGTGAACCCGACCTCCTCCGCGCGCTTCAGCGGCCGCTCGCCGAGGTCCGCACACGCGACGGCCGCGAGCGCGACGAGCGCTGCTCGACGCATATTATTTGGCTGCATGCCTCGCCGGCGCCCCGCACAAATCCGGCGCCGCGAGGTCTGCAGCATCGCGATGGTGAACTCGTTGCAGCGCGAGCGGCAGCATGGGCGCGCCGCGCCTGCCCTGGTGGCTGCCCCTCGTCGTGCGACTGCGCGCCGAGGAGAGCGCCGACCTCCGCCTCCGGGTCGTGGACCCGGGACGCGACGCCGACGACGGCCTCGTCGTCGGCTCCGAGGCGCGCCTCGTGCTCCACTCCGTCGCGCACGAAGACGAGGCGCTGTGCCTGTCGATCAACGGGCAGCCCGACGTCTGCGCGGCGGCGCGGCCCGACGGCGGTTTCGACGACCTGCTCCTCTCCGGCTTCGCGCCGGGCACGCACGACATCGCCGCGCGCCTGGGGCGCCGGAGCGCGCGGCGCGCCGTCGACTTTTTGCCCGCGGCCGCCGAGGCGCCCGGCGGCGACGACCACGTCATACGGGACCCGCTCGCCCTCGCGCCCGACGGCGCCCGCGAACGGCGGCGCGTGTGCGTCCTGGCGAACACGCTCGAGCGCCACTCGCAGAACGAGATCTACGCGCGGCTCTCGCGGACGCTGCGCCGCGACCGGTGGATGTTGGAGTGGTTTCTACCGCTCAACGAACGGGACCGGCCGCCGGGCGACGGCTCCGTCGCCGGGGAGCTGGGCGGCGCGCCGGTGCGCTTCGTCGACCTCGCCGGCGCCGACTTTACGGCGCTCCGGCGCGAGCGATTACGGGGCGAGCGCCGCGCCGGCGCCGCCGCGTGGGCCGCGGCGAACGGCGACGCCGCGGCGGCGCTGGGCACGTGCGACGTCGCCCTCTACGCGAACACGCGCGACGACCGCGACGTCGCGGCGCTCGCGGAGCTCGCGGAGGCGCTGGGGCCGCCCGGGTCGAAGCGAGTCATGGAGCTGCCGAACCTCGACCCGCCGCGCGACGGCGCCGTCGACGCCTACGTGGCGCCGTCGGCCTTCGCGGCGACGCACGCCTCCGTCGCCGCCGCCGCCGGCGACCGGCCCCGGGGCGTCATCCCGCCCGCGGCGCTCGAGGCCGGCGCGTTCTCCGACGGCGACGGTCGAAGGGACGGGGCGTTCGTCGTCGCGACGCTGGGGCGCCTGAGCGTCGAGCGGTCGCCGGGCCTCTTCGTGCGCGCCGTCGCGGCGCTGCGGCGGCGAGCCACGTTCCGGAGCGCGCGGCGCCTGCCGGGCGAGGCGCGCGACGGCAAAGCGACGCTCCGAGCCGTCGTCTACGGCGACGGGCCCCTCCGGGAGCCCCTCGAGGCTTTGGCGGCGGAGCTCGGCGCCAACGTCGAGTTCCGCGGGGGCCTGGCGCGGGCGGACGTCGCCGCGGCGCTCCGCGACGTCGACGCGCTCCTGCAGCCGCGCGCCGCGGGCGAGACGTTTGGCGTCGCGAACGCCGAGGCGGCAGCCGCGGGCGCGGCCGTCGTCGCCTACGCGCGGAGCGGCGCGGCCGAGTCCGGCGGGCCCGACGCCTTTCTCGTCGACGGCCTGGATCCCGAGCTCTACGCCGCCGCCGTCGAGCGCGCGTTTTCGGACGGCGCGAGGCCCGCGCGGGCCCCGGCCGCGCGGCGCGCCGTCGAGGCCGCGTTCTCGCCGGCGAACTTCGCGGACCGCTACGACCGCTACCTCGCCTACGTGCTCGCGCCGCCCCTCGTCCTCGCCTACACGGACGCCGCGGCCTACGCGGCGCCCCTCGCGCGGCGCGCGCTCGCCGCGGCGCGCGGCCGCGCGGTCGTCGCGGCGCCCCTCGCGGCGGCGACGGCCGCCGACGTCGTGCTCGCGGGCTGCCTCGACGGCGGCTGCCGCGACGGCTTCGACGCGCCCTGCGCCGCGGCCGCGGCGGCCGCGGCCGCCGCCGCTCGGTCCCTGGGCGCGGCCGCGGCGCTCGTCTGCGGCGAGGCCTGGGACCTGGCGCCCGCGCGGCCGCTCTTCGACGCCGTCCTCGCGACGGCGCCGGGGCCCGGCGACGCCTACCTGCCCGTCGCGGCGACGGCCTTTGGGGAGCTCGCGGGCTTCGCGCCGGAGGATCTCGTCGCGTCGTCCGCGGCGCGCTTCGGCGGCGCCGCGGCGCTCTTCGCGGCGAAGCGGGGGGTGGGCTATCTCTACTACCGCTGCCGGGGCCGCCGCGAGGCCATGGCCGCCGCGCTCGCCGACGCCGGCGTCGCCGTGGACGCGCTCGGCCGCTGCCGCGGCGGCGGCGACGCCGCGCCGCGCGAGGCCCACGCGGGCGACCGTTTCGCGGCCAAATGGCACGACGCCGCCGTCGCCGCCTACGCGCCCCACGCCTTCGTCGTCGCCTTCGAGAACGACGACGCGCCGGGCTACGTCACGGAGAAGCTCGCGCTCGCGCTCCTCGCGGGCGCGGTGCCCGTCTACTGGGGCCCGCCGACGGCCATCTTCAACGAGGACGCGTTCATCCGCTGCGGCGACGACCTCGGCGCCTGCGCGGCGCGCGTCGCCCACGTGGCCGCGAACTTCTCGGCCTACCGCGGCCTCGCGGAGGCGCCGCCGCTCGCGCCCGGGGGGCTCGCGCTCCTCGACGGGGCCGCCGCCGTCGCCGAGGCGCTAGCCGGGTTACGACCGGACCACTAGATGGTGATCGTGTCCTTCTCGAGCTCGTCGTCGACGTCGTCCCGCGCGGACTTGGGCCTGAGGATGTTGAGCACGCGGCGCTTCTGGGACTTCTCCGTGCCCTGGATCAGCGCGTCGATCTTCTTCGGGTAGACGCCGTTGACGCCGACGATGTAGTCGCCGACGCGCAGGATCTCGTTCTGGTACGCGTTCGAGATGGACGCGGGCGCGTCCTCGTCGACGTCGAGCAACACGAGGGCGCAGTGCGGCGCCTGGCGCCGGCCCTTCTTGCCCCGGAAGAACATGCGCGACCCCGCGAGCTTGTCGACCTTCTCCACCGTGAGGCCCAGCGCGATGGGCGGCTGGCGCTTCTTGGAGATCTCCAACACGACGACCTCGAACGCCGGCGTCGGCGCGCCCTTGAAGTCGCCGCCGGCGCCCCCGTCGTCGTCGCCCTCGTCGTCGTCGTCGTCGTCGCCCTCCTTCGTGTCCTCGCCGCCGTCGCCGACCTCCGTCCCTAAACCCTCCTCCTGGAGCTCCTCCTCGATCTCCTTCTCGAGCTCGGCCTCCGCGAGCTCGCGCTCCTCGTCGGAGCCCTCCTCCTTGTCCTCGTCCTCCTTGCCCCCCAGCAGCTTCTTCTCCTTGGCCTCGGCGGCGGCGGCCTCCTGGGCGAGCTGCTCGTTGCGCGCCATGGCCTCGCGCGCGAGGAGGATCTTCTCGGTTTCCAATTTCTTCTTCTGCGCGGTGTTGTAGGACCGGTCGCTGGACCGCCACATCTTGCCCTCCTTCTGGTCCTTTTTTTTCCAGAGCACGTTGAGCACGGCGACCTTGAGCTTGCCGAGCTTGGCCTCGTCGACCGTGCCCTTGTCCCGGGGCGCGTCGTCGTCGTCGCCGCCCTTGGACCCGCGGCGCTTGTCGAGCTCCGGGTTGAAGGCGGCGACGAGCTTGCGGCCCGTCGTCTTCTGGTCCTTCGTGCCCTGGTCGCAGATCTTGCAGAGCTTGCGCCACTCGTCCTCCGCGAGCTCGAAGCTGCCGTCGTCGCGGTTCCGCCAGCCGCCGACGCCGATGTCGCCGTAGACCTCCTTGAGCTCCTTCTCGAAGTAGGGCTTGAGCTGCTCCAGGGGCGCGGGGATGGGCTCGTTCTCCTTGAACTTGCGCTGGCCCGGCCGGTGGCGGCCGAAGAGCGGGTGCGGCGGGCCGTCGCGGTCGCTCCTCCCGACGGCCTGGAGCGTGAAGACCTCCTTCTCGTAGGCCGTGATGATCTCCTCGTGCTCGTGGCCCTTCTTCTTCTTCGCGCGCGCCCGCAGGAACTCGCCGTACTCGATGGACACGGTCTCACTGAACCACGTCGCCTTGTAGTCGACGTCGCCACTGGCCCCCTCGCCCTCGTCGCCCTCGGCGTCGTCGTCGCTCGCGGCGTCCTCGGGCTCCACGGTGGCTTCGTAGACGAAGGTCATGTCGTCCTGGGGCTTGGACCCCTCGGGGAGCGGGTGGGGCTCGTACTGGTAGGGCACGTGCTTCGCGGCCTTTTTGCGCGCGCGCTCGTTGTACTTGCGCTTGAGGCGCACGCGGCGCTCGTCCTCGTCGATCTCCTTGTCCCAGTTCGGGTCGATGAGCGTGACCTGCTCCCAGCGGTCGAAGACGGAGCGGCCGACCTGGCAGTAGACGCCGTCGGTGTTGAAGAAGAACGCGTCGTCAGACTCGAGCTCGTGCTGCAGCTTCGTGAAGTTGGCGAAGAACTTGTTGCGCAGGAACTTGCCGTCGGAGGCTAAGGAGGCGTCGGCGCCGGCCTTGGCGCCGCTCCCCGGGAGCTCGAACATGAGGTCGATGGACTCCTCCTTGCCGCCCTTGGCGCGGTTCCGCAGGAGCAGGGAGAGCACCTTCTCCGGGCTCTTGTGCTGGAGCAGGTCCCGCAGGAAGGGCGAGTTGTAGCCCCGCGTGATCGTGTGGATGTCCTTGAGGCGCCGCTGCTTCGACTTGAAGCGGTTCTGCGAGAGCACGAGGTACTCGCGCGACCCGTCGATGCGGATCGTGCAGGGCACGAGGATCTTCTTCGAGTGGCTCCAGCGGCTCAATGTGTAGCCCTTGTTCAACAGCGTCGTCCGGAAGTCCTCGTAGGCCTTCCACTCCTTCTCCTCCTCGAAGTTCCGCTGCTTCTCCTCCTTCATCGCGATCCGGCCGCGGTAGCCCCGCCAGATGCGCTTGATCTTCGTCGCCTCGCGCTCCATGATCTTCACCTCGCCGCCGATGCGCCGCCGCGCCGCCGCGCGGCGCGCGTTGAAGTTGCGGATGAGGTTGCCGATCTTGACGGCCGCGTCGAACTCCTCCTCGGAGATGAGGCTCGGCGCGAGGGACTCGCGGATGTCGTAGTTGACCCAGTGCTTCGACGCGAGCTTGACGCGCTCCGTCTCGTGCTCGAGCTCCTCGGGCGTCGGCTCCTTGGGCTTGGGCACGTCGTCCTTCTCCTGGAGGCCCAGGAACTCGTAGAGGCTGTCGGACCACGTCGCGGGCCTCCGCGACTTCAGCTCGCTCCAGTCGTCGACGTTGCCCTCGGCCTCGGCCTTGGCGAGCGTGTAGGCGTAGAGCTCCGTGAGCTCCTCGATGCGCTGCCGCTCCGCCTCCTTCTCCCGCTTGCGCTCGGCGTCGTCGCCGACGTCGAGCTGGTCCGCGGCGTTGAACAGGCTCATTTTTGGCGCCGGGGCGGCGGAACCGTCAGCGCCGCGATCCCCGGGGCGGACGTCGAACGAGCACCGCCGCCGGGGGCTGCGCGTCGGCGGCCCCGCAGGAAAAATCTCCCTATCGTGCGGCCACGATTACTTGTGACACAAAAGGGCAGCATGAACTCGATGCCGTCGACGTGAAGACGCGGCCGCGCCGTTGAAGCTTGTGCCGAGCTCCGCGCCGCAACTACAGGCGACGGCCCGAGAACGCGCGCGCTCGCGCCAACCGCACGACCCAACGATGCGTCGGCGGCATCTGGCGCTCCTGGCGGCCGCGTGCCTCTGCGTCGAACTCGCATCTTCCGACCAGAACGACGAGATGAAGAACCTGCTGGACCGCGTGACGCTCCTCGAGGAGCGGCTGCGGCTGACGAACATCCCCGAGCTCACGGACGACGAGGCCAACGAGCGGAGCCTGCTCGAGATCTTCACGGACACGATCGGCGACTTCGTCATGCACAAGCTGCTGCCTCGGAGCGACGCGGCGTGTCGGTGGAATTACGCCAAGTCGGTATGCGTGCCGCGCTGCGACTGCTCCTTCCAGCACCGGGCGGGGGACCTGACGCCGGGCCGCGCCTGCCGGCTGCGGCCGCCGGACGCGCACCGGGAGGCCTGCGACCCGGACGTGTCGGGCGAGCTCGGGACGCTGGAGAAGGCCGCGACGCTCGTTCGCACCGCGTCGGCGCGGTCCTGGGTCGCCGCGAACCGGTTCCTCGACGCCGCGGCGCCGCCGACGGACGCCGAGTGCGCCTGGAACTGGCGCCTCCGCTCCTGCGACCCGCCGGGGCGCTGCGAGCTCCGCTACCGCTTCGGCGACTACCACCTGGGCCGCGCGTGCCGCCTCGCGGGCGGCGCCGCCTTCGACGACGAGGACCTCTTCGACGCGCGGGACGCCCCCTTCGGCGAGGCGGACGACGACCGCGACGCCGCGCCGGCGGCGGACCGGTTCGGCCGGCCGCGGCGCGACGCCGTTCGCCGACGACGAGGCGGACCGCTTCGACGCGCCGGACGCCCCCTTCGACGCGGCGGCCCCCTTCGGCGAGGCGGACGACGACCGCGACGCGGCGGCGGCGGCGGACCGGCTCGGCCGGCGGGTGGGCGACGCCGAGTTCGACGCCTTCGCCGGCGCCGCCTTCGACGCGCCGGAGCAGGACCCCTTCGACGCGCCGGACGCCCCCCTCGGCGAGGCGGACGACGACCGCGACGCCGCGGCGGACCTGTTCGGCCGGGCGGACGACGACCGCGACGCCGCGGACACGTCCTAATCACGTTACCGCCTTGGGCTTGCCGTCGAAGAGCGTGCCCGGCCGGATGCCGAGGAAGGCCTCGAGGTCCGCGTTGCACGCGTCGAAGAAGGGCCGCCAGAGCGCGCGCGTCTCGGGGAGGACCTTGGACGTGCCGTTGTAGCAGCCCTCGAAGTGGCCGACGTAGCGGTCCGCCTTGCAGACGTTCATGACGGGGAGCGGCGTCGGCACGGCGTCGACGCCGAGGAAGGCCTGGATCTCCGCGAGCGCGCCGTCGCGGTGGTTCCGGAGCGTCTCGCTCTCGAGCACGAGGACGCGGTCCCGGCCGAAGGTGGCGACGTAGGTCTCGACGAGGTCGTTGTGGCACCAGCGCGTCGCGAGGGCCGACGCCGCCGGGTTTCCGGCGGCCGGCGCCTTCGCGAGGGTCCACGCGTGGAACGCCGCGCCGTCGCCCAAATACTGGCGCGACATGAGCAGGTCCGGCTGGGAGCGGATCGCCAAGATCACCTTGACGTTGGGCGCCACCTCGTCGATGAGCTTCGCCGTCGCCCGGAACCTGGGGCGGTCGCCGTACTCGGGCGTCGCGTCGAAGCCCCACGGCGGCGCGCCGGCGCTTGGTACCGCCGGGAACTGGCGCCGGTAGGCCGAGGCGTCGCGGGGCCGCCGCGACCGGCTGAAGAAGCGGTGCTCCTTCGTCGCGCCGTAGTCGAGCTGCGGGTGCGACTGGAGGTAGGCCGCGAGGTTCGCACTGCCCGTGTGGCCCCGGCCGGCGAAGATGAAGACAGGGTCGCAGCGCAGGAGCGCGCCGTCCGCCTCGCAGCCGCGCTCGAGGATGTGGGCGCGCGTCACGTTCGCGCCCAGGACGTGCGTGTAGCGCCAGGCCTCGGCGGCGGCGCAGGCCCACAAGAGAGGCCACCATGCTCGCATGGCAGCCCCGAATCTTTTGAAGTCGGCGGTGACGAGGGCTGCATCGACGATGGTGGTGAATCAAAAGCGCTGGCTGCGCACGGCGGCGGCGAGCCTCGCGAGCTACGTCTTCTTCTCCGCGGCGCTGCACCGGCTCCACCTCCTCGACGCGCCGCCGCCGTCCCGGCCGCGCGCGCCGCCGCGCGCGCCGCGGCCGCGCCTCAGCGGCGGCGCCCTCGCGTCGGGGCTGGCGCAGTGCGCGGAGCCGCAGCGGTGCCGGCCGCTCTGGCGCCGCGACGGCGCGCTCGCCCGGGCCCTGGCGCCCATGCTCGGCGGCGCCGACGCGGCGGCGCTGCCGCGGTGGCGCGAGAGCCACTCGCCGGACCGCGCGCTCGCACGGACGCGGCCGAGGCCCGCGGCGGCCGCGGCCGCGCCGGCGCCGACCGCCGCGGCCGCCGCCTGCGTCGCGGGCATCGACGCGCCCTTCGAGGACCAGGCCGCCGCCGTCGCGCTGGAGATTCTGGAGCGCACGGGCACGAACGAGGTCGCGTTCACGGTTTTAGACGAGGCCTACGGCGACATGCTCCGCGGCGTGAGCCGCATGGCGGCGCGCAACGGCATGGGCGCCCACTTCTTCTACGTGTCGCTCCACCGGGCCACGGCCGAGGCCGCCTGCGCCTTCGGGGACCGCGTCGCGTACCTCGCGCCGTCGCCCGAGGCGACGAAGAAGGACGCCGTGTACGCGCGCCCGCGTTGCTCGCGCGCGGTCGCGCGTCCCACGGCGTTTTTCCTAGGTACATGGGCAAGTACTACGTGGCCATGCTCCTCTGCGCGGCGCGCGTGCGCTTCTTCTTCTTCGAGATGGACGTCTGGCTGCCGCCCAAGGGCCCCGCGACGGTGCTCGACGCGTTCCGCGCGGCGGCCGACAGCTGGAACGGCGGGCTCCATACGGCGGCGGCCTGGGCGCTCCACGAGGACAACCCCTACACGATCAACATCGGCCTCTACTACGTGCGGAGCGACGTCGAGCCGCGGAACTTCGACTTCTTCGCGACGATGTTGTCCTACGCGCGGCGCCACCCGCTCGTCTTCGACCAGGGTTTGTTGAATTGCGTGCTCAAGCGCATGTCGTCGAGCAAGCGCCTCACCTTCATCCGCGAGCGCGACAACTGCCGCGAGCACCTCGTCGACGTCAACGACACCGCGCTCGTCAAATTGATCGCGGCGGCGCGGAACGAGCCCGACGTCGCCGCGTCGTCGCGGTTGAGCCGCAACTACAACTTCACCATGGTCGACGCGGCGGCGGCCGTGTCCTACGCGACGCCGTTTCTTTTCCGCGACTCGCTGGCCATGCACGTGCTCACGTCCATCCCCCTGAGCTCCGCGCACGGCAAGAAGACCGTCGCCAAGGAGATGATGCTCTGGGAGGGCGACGACGGGTACTACGCCGTGGGCGGCGGTCGGCGCTACGTCATGCTCGACGGGTCCCTCGCGCCGCCGACGGGCGCCGACGACTTCCGGGTCCTCGCGGCGCGCGTCCGCGAGCTCGTCGCGTTCGCGGCCGCGACGAATCGGACCTTGGTGCTGCCGCCCGCGTGGCACCTCGCGCGGAAGCTGCCGAGCTGGGAGATCGTCGACACGAAGAGCCTCGACGAGATCGGCGTCGACTGGCGCGAGGCGACGTTCCTCGAGAACCCGCGGCTCGCCGTCGACGACGCCGCGGCCTTTGTGCGCGTCGCCGCGACGCCTACCGGCGCGGCGGTGCGCGACGTCCGTGCGGCGCGCGACGGCGCGGGCGGCGCGACGGCCTACTACGACGCCGGCGGCCTCGCGACGCGGTCCGAGCGGCTCCGCTTCCTGCTGGCGGCGCACGACGGCGACGCGCGCGCGGCGGCCGCGGCCGTCGTCCTGCTGGGCCTCGACGGCGACCGCGGCCGGCCCGCGCCCCCCGGCGACGGCGCGCCCCACGCGGCGCGGCCCCGGGACCCCGACGGCGACCCGGAGCCCTGGCTCGCGGCCGCGGAGCAGGCCGCGCGCTACTGCGGCTACAAGCATCGCGAGAAGCGGCGCGTCGCGCTCCTCGCGAGCCACCTCGAGTGCGGCGCGCAGCTCGCGACGGAGGCCAAGCTCCAGCGGCACCTCGCCGCGAAGCGCGCGGCGCGCCTCCGGAACAAGGAGCTCCGGGCGAGGGGCCTGCCCGAGGACGCGGACGACGAGGCCGCGGACCCCTACGCGGAGGTGCCGGGCGACGAGGTCGACGACGGCGCCAAGCCCGACATGCTCTCGCGGCCGGGCCGCCAGCGCCGGAGCGCGGCCTTCGCGGCGCGCCTCGCGGACGTCGTGTCGCGCCTCGCGCCGCCGAAGCCGCCCCACCGCCGCGTCTTCGGGCCCGTGCCCAGCGGCTTCGCGCGCGACTTCGGCTTCTGGCAGCCGGGCTTCTCCGAGCCCGACGCGCTCTCCTAACGACTCTCGGGGTGTTTTTTTTTCTACCCCGCGTATCGTTACGCCGCGGCCTTGTCGACGGAGCGCTTCTTGAGGTCGAGGAAGACCATGGTCTTGGAGCGCTTGCCGACGCCCGGGTCGCTGCCCTGGTCGTCGTTGAGCTCGTCGAGGGCGTCCTGGGGGAGGAGGGCGTCGGAGGCGATCTTCGTCATGGTCCGCGGGCTCAGGCGGCGCCGCGAGAACTCGTCGAGCGCGCGGCCCGTGAGGAGGCCGCCCTTCTCGAGGACGCCCATGCGCGCGCTCCGCCGCGCGTCGTAGGCGGCGACGCACTCCTCGAGGCTCAGGCTCGCGTCCACGACGACGCGGCGCTGGGGCGCGTCGAGCTTGAGCTCCATGGTCCGCCTGTGCCGAAAGGTTATTCTAGCCAAACTTCAAACCTCTCCAGCTCGGTCACATCGAAGTCGATTCGGCTGATTTTTGGACGAATCGATCGCTCCCATCGAGCTCTCCACGGAGATTAGACCAATTCGCGTCGGAACGGTCGCATACGCTCACATTGAAGTCGGGTGGAAGATGTGCGTTCGGCCCGGCGGTCCGCGGGTCCCAGACGCACTCGGGGAAGAACGGGAGGATCGCGAGCTCCGCGGCGTCCTCCGCGAACTGGCCGTCGACGAGGGAGATGGCCTCCGGCGGGAGCTGGACGCCCTCGAGCCAGTCGTTGCGCGCGACGGAGGACCCGGGCTCCGAGGGCGCGAGCGACTCGCGGTCGTCGTCGCCGCCGTCGTCGCCGCCGTCCGGGGGCGGCGCGGCGCCGCCGTCGTCGGGCGCCCCCAGGTCGTCGCGCGACGCCACGCCGAAAAGCTTCGCGAGCACGTCCTGCTTCGCCTCGGCCTCGTGCCGCGCCTTGGCCCGGTCCTCGTCGACGAGCCGCTCCGCGACGTCGCCGGCCTCGATCTCGACGCGCGACGGCGGCAGCAGCTCCTCGCAGGTCACGCCCCGCGCTAGCAGCGGCAGCCGCTCGTAGCGCATGCGGCAGATGTGGTCCCGGAAGTCCTTGGACGGCAGGATCGTCGCGCTGCAGCGCAGGTGCGTCCGGCACGACCGCGCGGCCTTGTCCTCGCTCACGCCGTCGCGCTTCCGGGGGTCCGCCCGCAGCGCGTCCTCCTCGCCCTGGATCTGGAAACTGAGGAAGATGCGGCCCGTCTTCGCCGCGAGCAGCTCGAAGGTCAGCTTCACGGAGACGCCCGGCGCGAGGCGGCCGCGCGGCGTCACGCAACGGACGTAGTCCGTCGTGTCGTTCAGCGCCTCCTTGCTCCGCTTCGTCATGAGCTGGATGCGCCAGCGCATGCCGCTGCAGCTCAGGTTCGTCAGCGTCTTGCTGCACTGGTAGCGGTAGCCCTTCTTCACCGTGCCGAAGCTGCAGTCCGGGTCGCTGAGCTTGAGGTTCAGCGCGAAGGCCTTCGTCGCCTCGAGGCCGATCATGGACTTGCGCGTCTCCCGGCTCCCCAGCGTCCCCGCGGACTGGCCGATCTCCGTCGCCCGCGCCTGGGACAGCGTCATGCGCGGCATGGCGGACGCGAGAGGGCGCGCCGCAGCGCGGCAGACTGTTAGCAGCCCGTTGTTGCCCTAGGCATACCATGCATCATGCACGGATCGATCCCTGTGTCCTTGAACGGTTTCTTGCGTAGAATCGGAGCCTGACGATGGGGGCAGCCCGGTGAACTCTCGCGTCCCAGCGCTCATGGCGTCGCTGGAGGGGAAAACCAAGAAGAATGGGTCCAACGGGGGGCTCGAGGCGAGCGCCAGCCCCCGCAGCCGCCGCAAGAGCGCGTCCAAGCGGGGTGTGACCAAGCGCAAATCTAAGAAGAAGAAGGGCACGAAAAGCCCCCGGTCCGCGTCCATGGGCGAGCAGGAGGGCGAGAAGGCCATGAGCGAGCAGGAGGGCGAGAAGGAGGAGGAATCGAGCTGGTGGTGGTGGTTCTTCTCGCCCGCGCCCGCGCCCGCGCCCCCGTCGCCGCCTTTCGTGGCGTTGGCTGTGTCGCTCGACGAGGACCCGACGCGGGATTCGCTCGACGAGGTGCCGATCTGGGGGGGGGTGGCGCGTTACGAGTCGCCCGCATCGGATGGGTCCCGGACTTCTCCGTCGAACAAGGAGATCGGAGATGACCTCGAGGCGCTCGATTCCTCCTTCTCCGGCGCTCACTTTTGCGTCGGCGGCGACGACGCCTCCTGCGGCGCGTCGTGCTTCCCAGTCCAGGACGTGTCGTGTACGGACGTGTACACGTTGCCGGAGATCGTGTCCTTCGAGGACTGGGAAGCCGTGTTCCGCAAACCGGGCACGAAGAACGCCTACGCGACGGCGGACCTACGACTGCAAAAGCGGGCGGTCTTCGAAGCGACGGTCCGGCGCATCAAACAGCGCAAGAGCAACGGCGCGTCGGGTCGGATCGGCGTCAACCAGTTCTCCGATTTGACTCCCGAAGAATTCTGGGCGCTCGCGGACGTCTCCAACGACGAACCAGCCGCGAAACCGAATTTTTTCTGTTTGGGTTCTACGTTGTGCGTAACCTGAGGAGGATAGGAGAGGGCAACGGCCAGAGGGCCTACCAGGGGGGGGCTGGCACTTCAGGATGGACTTGCCCTTCGCCGTCAAAGACTTCCGTCGAGGCGGCCTGAGACTCAGGTGCTGTAGTCGCAGGACTTCACGATTCCCGTTGTTGCAGTGCCCCGCGGGAGGCGATCGTGCTCGACCCAGCAGGGGCGCCCCAAACGACGTCGCGCGCGCCCCCGAACGTCGCGCGCCGTCCGCCGCGCGCCGCGCCGTCCGTTTCGCGCTCATGTCTCTCGCCACGGGCCGCCTGCGCGAGGAGCGCAAGGCCTGGCGCAAGGATCACCCCGTGGGCTTCGTGGCGCGGCCCCGGAACGCGCCCGACGGCTCGACGGACTTGATGGTCTGGGACGCGGTGATTCCAGGCAAGAGCGGCGGCCTGTGGGAGACAGTGTCGGCGCATAGGCGCCTACGCAGGCGCCTACGCGCCTACGTAGCCTCGTCCGGAGCCTACGGACGGACCTACGCGCCCTCGCAGGTGGGACAACTGCGAGCTCAAGCTCGAGCTCACGTTCGGCGACGACTACCCGGTGACCGCGCCCATCGTGAAATTCAAGCCCATCCTCTGGCACATGAACGTCTGGGCCGACGGCCGCATCTGCCTCAACCTGCTCAACGCCGAGGACGGCACGTGGCACGGCAAGTGGCAGCCGTCGATCACGATCAAGCAGGTGCTCCTCGCGATCCAGGAGCTGCTCGACAACCCGTTCCCCGCGGGCGCGCGGCCCGAGGTCCAGGGCATGTGGGAGAAGAACCGGCCCGCGTACGACAAGCGGATCAAGGAGGAGGCGGCCAAGTACCGCGCCACGAGCGACGTCATCGAGATCGAGTAAGGCGTGGGTGCGAACGGGGGGGGACACGGAACGCCGCCGACTCTTAGCGCGCGGTCCGCCGCGCGACGTCGAGGACGGGGGGCGCGTCGAGGACGTCGTCGGGCACGAGCGCCGCGGCGCGCTCGAGGATCTCGCGGACGCCCGCGTCGCCGCCCTTGGCGAGGGCGTCGACCTCGCGCTTGAAGCGGCCCGCGCCCGGCGACCCGTGGAAGAGGCCGAGCGCGGGCTTGAGGAGCGCGCGCCGCGGCGACCAGTCGGCGCGCGCGTGGTCCGCCTCGAAGGCTGCGGCGTAGGCCGCGTAGGCGCCCAGGAGCACGTCCCTCCGGCTCGCCGCCGGGTCCGCGTCCGCGCCGAAGAGCGCGGAGTCGACGTTCGCGTAGTACCAGGGCCTCTTGCAGACGTCGCGGCCCGCCATGACGCCGGCGACGTTCCCCTCCGACCGGTCGCGCGCGCTCTCGTAGGAGGATATCTCGCCGTTGGAGACGACGGTCAGCTCGGGGAACTCGTCGGCGAGGCGCGACACGAGCCGCGGCTTCAGCGGCGGCACCTTGCGGTTCTTGTCGGGCGACAGGCCGCTCAGCACCGCGACGCGCGCGTGCACGACGAAGTGCGCGCAGGTCCCGCGGGCCGCGACCGTCGACACGAAGTTGGCCAATCCCGCGTAGAGCGCCTCGTCGTCGTCGACCATGTCCGACACCGTGTCGCAGACCCCGACGCGGCACTTGACGGACACGGGCGCGTGCTCCGCGAGCGCGTCGACGCAGTCGGCGACGAGCGCCGCGTCGCGCATGAGCGCCGCGCCGAAGCAGCCCTGGCCCGCGACGCGGTCGCTCGGGCAGCCGCAGTTGAGGTTCACGCCCGCGTAGCCGCGGGGCGCCGCGAGCCGCGCCGCGGCGCCGAGCTGCGCCGGGTCCGCGCCCCCGAGCTGGAGCACCGTGCGCCCGGCGTCGTCGTCGTAGCCGAGCCAGCGCGCGCCGTCGCCGTGCCGCGGCGCGCCGGCGCCGTCGACCAGCGTCGCCGCCGTCACCATCTCCGTGTAGAGCACGGCCTCGCGCGACAGGAGCCGCAGCAGGTAGCGGAAGTGGCGGTCCGTGTAGTCCATCATGGGCGCCACGCTGAAACGCTCCAGGGGCAGCGGCGCGACGAGCGACGCGCCGCGCCGCGCGCAGGCGCCGAGCATGATGAGGATTGCGGCGCGCATCAATGGGCGGCAGCCGCGCCCACCATCGCCTGTTGAAGGTTTGGTTTAAAGTTTGAAGCAAAAGAGAGCAATGCTTGTGGCAAATCGTGCTGAGGCAGGCGCATTGGAGGCGCAGCGCAACCGATAAAACTCGCGCCGAGGCGCCCATGTGGCGCGCGCTCTCGCTGCTCGCTGGCGCGACCGCCCTCTACCGCGTCGAGATCCATATTGCGGGGCGGCAACCAAACAAAAAAGACTGGGAGGCCCAGGCCGTCGACGAATACGCGACGCGCCTGCGCGGCACCGTCGACGTGACGACGACGTGGTACAAGACCGGCGCGAGCCTCGAGAAGCGGCTCGGCGCGCTCGCGCCCGTCGTCTGCCTCGACCCGCGCGGCGAAAAAGCCGACAGCGAGCGCTTCGCGGAGTTGCTCTTCGACGGCCTCGACGCGGGCGGCTCGCGCATGCACGTCGCCATCGGCCCCGCCGAGGGCTTCTCCGACGAGCTCCGGCGGTCTTCGACGCTGCTGAGCCTGTCAGAGCTCACGTTCCCGCACCAGGTCGCGCGCGTGCTCCTCGCGGAGCAGATCTACCGCGCGGCCGAGATCCGCCGCGGGAGCGGCTACCACAAGTAACTAGGCGTCGGCGCAGTAGGCGCGCGCGCGCGCCGCGGCGGCCGCGCCGCAGCCCGGGAGGTCGAGGAGGTCCGCGTTCCGGAGCTCGCCGCACAGCGTCGACGCGGCCCAGACGTGGAGCGTCGCGTCGTGGCGGTTCCTGGGCAGCACAAGAGTGACTCAACGTCGCTTCAACGTGAGTGTTCCGCGCGCGCGCGTTACGGAAAACACATCCACGCTTCGAGACCGTTCCGAGAGATGATCGCTCGTCCAAAAATCAGCCGAAACGAGTGGAAACTGGCCGAGATCGGAGCCTTTGAAGTTGGGAATTTCGCTCTCTTGTGCTGCCCCGGGCGGTTCGCGTCGAAGGCGCGCCGCGCGAGGCCGTCGTCCGCCGCGAGGGCCGCGGCGAAGGCGCCGTACTGGGGCGAGTGCTGCGCGCGGACGCGCTCGAAGTCCGCGGCCACCAGGGGCACGCCCGCCAAACGCCCGAGCAGCGCGACGGAGTGGTCGAAGAGCTCGAAGACGCCGACGACGGCGAAGGTCCGCGTCGCGACGTCGATGGCCGCGAAGACGTCGTCGGCGCCCACGGGCGCCGCGTCGTAGGGGAAGCGGTCCTTGCCGAGCATGCGGACCTGCACGTTCTGGTAGTGCGGCATGTCTAAAAAATCCGCGAAGCTCGCGTAGCCCGCGTGGGTGGCGTTGGGCGGCTTCAGGTGCCACCGCTCGTCGGCGCGCTTCCGCTCGCTCCACTGCGTCGCGCCGGGCACGTGGAAGCAGTCCCAGTTCGGGTTGTGGCACCGGTAGTGCCACGCGGAGACGACGCGGCCCAGGGGCTCGCGCACCATGGTCACGGCGCGGATGTTTCGCGTCGACGGCCGCGCGGCGTACATGCGCAGCGACGGCTGGTGGCCGTGGCAGTTGACGAGCGCCTGGCAGAGGCGCGGCTTCGGCTTCGCGCGCTGGCAGAAGCCCGGGTGCTCGCAGCAGTCGCTCGTCGGGCCGTTGGCGACGCAGGCGAAGCGCCGCAGGGCCGCCGTGAGGGCCGAGCCGCCGCACTTGGGGATGTGGACGAAGAGGAGCCGCCGCGCGCCCTGCGACTCGACCCAGAGCCCGCCGCCGGCCGCCGGCTCCGCGGGCCGCGTCGCGTTTTCGAAGCATGCGGCCGTCGCCCGCGCGCGCGCGTCGTCGCCGCGCCGGTCCGGCGGCGTCGCCGGCTTCGTGCCGCCCTTGGCGACGGGGATGGACGCGAGCTTGAGGCCCGCGATCTCCGCGAACTGGCTCGCGACGCCGACGAGGACCGCGTTTGCGGCCGCCGGAGGCGCCGACGGGGCCCGCGCGGCGGGCCGCTTCGCGGCGACGGCGGCGGCGAGCGCCTCCCGGTTCAGCGCGGCGACGACGCGCGTCGCCTCGTCGCGCGCGGCGAGGGCCGCGTCGCGGGCGCGCACGGCCTCCTCGAACTCCGGCGACGTCACCCAGGACACGTCGCGCGCCGGCGCCTGGGACACGGCCGCGCGGTGCAGCCAGTGCTGCACGACGACGACGCCGACGACGAGCGCGCCGG
>NW_008705564.1:1064716-1121965 GCF_000186865.1 Aureococcus anophagefferens | reverse complement strand
GCCGTCGCCGGCGACGCCGAGGGCGACGGCGCCCGCGGCGGCGAGCGCGGGGTCGAGGGTCCGCGCCCACCAGTCGATGAGGGCGCGCTGCGCGTTGACCGCGTCGGCGGGCCGGACGCCGCGCGCGGCCGCGACGGCGCCGACGCGGCGCCACTCGGGCGGCGGCGGCCGCGACGCGCTGCGGACCCGCGTCGCCGCCGCGTAGACGTCCTGGGTCTTTTCGCCGCCCTCGCTCAGCATGGAGAAGCGCGCGCGCTGCTCGTCGAGGCCGAAGGCGTCGGGCGCCGGCACCCCGGGCGGCGGCCGAGGTGGGCAGCCCAAAATGGCTGGAGCCGATGTGTATAATCAATATCGATATTGGGTCGGCCAAAAGATGGTGAAGCCGAGTTTGCCCCTCTGCCACAAGCCCGATGGGTGCTCTTCGAGCACCGACGCTGCTGCTCCTCGTCGGCTGTGCACGCGCGCTGGTGCCACCGGCATCGTCGCGTCGCCCGTCGCTCGCGCTGGGCGCCACACGACAAACCCACGCGCTCACGTCCAGCGACGGCGACCGGAGCGAGTGCCTCGAGCTGCCGACCAAGCACGAGAACCGGCGCACCTTCGTCTTCCGCGGGTCGGCCATGCTGACCATCGAGACGTGTTCCTTCTACGAGGGCAAGCTCGGGCACGCGATCTGGCCAGCGGCCGTCGCCGCGGCGATCTGGGCGGGCGACCGGCCCGAGCTCTTCGCGGGCAAGAGCGTCCTCGAGCTCGGCAGCGGCGTCGGCACCTTCGGCATCGCCGTCGCGGCGCTGACGCCGGCGACGCGCGTCGTGCTGAGCGACCTCGACGCGGTCGACGAGCGCGACTTCGACGCGCCGACGGGCCTGCTGTCGGCGCAGCGCGCAAACGCGGCGAACAACGGCCTCGAGTCCGTGTCGTCGATGCGCCTGGACTGGGACGACGCGGGTTCCTGGGGCGACGAGACCTACGACGTCGTCCTCGCGGCGGACTGCGTCTACAGCCCCGAGGCCGTCGAGCCCCTCGCGCGCGCGCTCGCGCACCACCTCGCGGACGACGGCGTCGGCTACGTCCTGTCCATGGACCGCGACTGGTCCGACGCCAAGTACCCGCGCGCGGCGCCCGCGGACCTCGAGGCCTCGCTCCGCCGCGACCTCGCCGTCGCGCGGAGCGACTGGACGGCGACGACGGCGTCGGGCGACGCCGCCGCCGTGCTGCTCGAGGTGAGGAAGCGGTAACGTTTTTTGTCTTAATCCCCGGACTCGCTCACGCCGTAGTGCTCCTCGCGGAGCGCGGCCATGTTCACGTCCATGCTCGACGCGAGCTTCATGAAGCCGCGGCCCGACGGCGAGCTCCGGCCCGACTGGGCCATGGACGCGCGGCCGCTCTTGACCGCGACCGAGCTCCGCGCGCCGCGGTTCATGGCCATGGACGCGCGCGTCGCCGCGAGCGACTGGCGCGCGCCGCGCTGGGACGCGGCCTTGGCCATGGACGGGCGCGGCGATCCCCGGCCGGCGACGACGGACTGGCGCGCGGCGCCGCCGCCCACGGCCATACTGGCGCGCGCGACGTTGCGCACGGACTGGCGCGCGGACGACGGCGACGGCGACCGGCTCGGCGGCGCCGCGGCGTCGTCCCCGCGGCGCGTGCCGGAGCTCGGCCGCACGACGCGCGACAGCGTCGACTCCCGGCTGTGGACCTGGAGCTGGCGGCTCCGGTCGTTGCGGAGCGTCGACGGCCGGCCGCGCGTCGCCGCGGGGCGGAACGTGGACCGCGAGCCCCGGAGCGCCGCCGGCGACGCCGGGGCCAGCGGCCGGGGCTCGCCGCCGAAGCCCTTGGGCGCGTGGCCCGCGCCCGCGTCCGCGGACGCCGCGCCGAAGGCCTCGAGCCGGCTCCGCGCGTCCGCGCCGAGCTCGGACGTCGATTGGGGCTGCTTGTGCTTGGCGAGCTTCGGCGGCGCCTCGCCCGGGGGCTTGCGCTTGAGCGCGAGGTCTCGCAAATCCTCGGACCGGGCCTGCCCCCCGCGGCGCGCCGACTCCTCGTCGCCCCGCAGGGGCGACCCCGGCGCGTCGAGCGCCGCGATGTTGCGCACGATCTCCGTGATGCGCCGGTTCGACGCCTCGCCGGCCTTGGGGATCTTGTTCCGCACCGCGCGGTTCAAGTAGTGCCACATGCCCTCCGCGGGCGGCGCCGCGCCCTTGCCTCCGTCGCGGTTCTGGTCCGCCCTCAACAGCCGCTGCGCCTCCTTGACGATGACCGGCGACGCGTCCGTCTCGAGGCCGCTCTTCAATAGCAGCAACTCCGCCATGCGCAGCGGCGCGGGCTCGTGGTAGAGCGTCGGCCGGAGCGTCTCCTTGAAGGACGCGAACGGGCCGACCTTGTCGTCGTCCCACGACGCCGCGGCCGGCGACGGCGTCGCGTAGAGCGCCAGGAGGGGCACGGGCGGCGCCTTGTGGCCCGGCGCGAAGAAGTCCTTCTCCTCGCTGAAGCCGCCGCCGAGCGGGCCCAGCAGCAGGTCGCCGACGTGCGCGAGCGCGTCTTCCCCGACCAGCTTCCGCGAGACGTTCGCGCTCAGCCGGAAGTTGTGCTGCGAGATGCGCCGCGTCGGCTGGTCGCCCAAAATGGCCTCCTTGATCGTGCCGAGCCAGGTGGAGAACGTGAGCAGCACGTCCGCGTTCAGTAAATCGAAGCACCGGAGCTCCGACACCGCGCCGGCCTCGAGCGTGCGCCGCAGCACTAATAGCAAATCGTCGGCCGTCGCCCGGGGCGTCGCCTCGAAGACGTGGAGCCGCCGGCCGTAGAACTTCGCGAGATCCTCGACCGCGCGCCGCGCGGCGTTCGGCTCTAAACCGTCGCGCACGGGCATGAGCCGCCCGCCGCACCACGCGTCGCGCGTGCCCCCGACCAACGCCAGCAAGCTCCGGTGGCTCAGGGGCGTCAGGGTCAGGCGGCTCGCGGCGGACTCGTACTCGAGCGCGTGGGGCACGTCCCCGTTGCACGCCTGGCACCGGAGCGAGCACTGGCGCCTTCTAAGCTCCGCGTCGCGGTGTTCGAGATCCCAGGACCCGACCCAGCGGTGCTTCGGCCGGAACTTCCACTCGAAGTCGTCGACGGAGCCCACGTCGTAGACGCGCATGAGCTGGAGCACGTCGCGCTGCATGACGCCGTAGGCGACCAAGCCGGACGCGCAGAGCCAGAGCCGGCTCGCGGACGGCCGGCCGTTGAGGACGACGACGTAGACGGCGATGCGGTGGGACACGCGTCGTTCCAGGGTGTTCCAGAGCTTGGAGTCGACCTTGGACTCGCGGACGTGCGCGTGGCCGTGGTTCTTGGCGAGCGCGTCGGCCTTCTTGACCTCTAATTCATAAAGCTCGCAGGCCAGGGGCTCGTCCTTCTTGGAATCGTCGCTGTTCATGGACACGCCGCTCATGTGGCTGCCCACGGACGCACCGGACGGCCGCCGGTGCCGCTCGCGGTTCCGCGAGTCGCCCTCGCCCTCCTCGCGCCTCCGCTTCTCCACGAGCGACCCCACGGACATGAGGCTCTGGGCCGACCCCCGCCGGTGGCCCTTGCGGTCCGGCTGGCACGAGGCCATGATGTCCTTGGCGATGCCGCCGCCGACGATGAGGTGCTCGCGGTACGTCTTCGCGCACGGCTTCAGGCCTGGGCAGGAAAAGGGTGATTCAAGTTCTCTTCAACATGAGTGTTCCGCGCGCGCGCGTTCCGTAAAACACATCCACGCTTCGAGACCGTTCCGAGAGATGATCGCTCGTCCAGAAATCAGCCGAAACGAGTGGGAAATGGCCGAGATCGGAGCCTTTGAAGTTGGGAATTTCGCTCTCTTTTCCCGCACGGCGTCAGGCCGGACTTGCGGAGCGCGTCCTCGACCTCCTTCGTCCAGTAGGCCGACGCCGCGAGCACGGCGGACGCCGCCGGGAACGTCGACTCAGCGCAGGCCAGGGGCCAGGGCAGCGCGGCGCCGAGGCGCTGCGCGGCCTCCTCCGCGTCGCCGCCGTCGTCGTCCGGTGACACGCCGGACGACGCGCAGAGCGCCTCGAAGACGCCCTCGAGCAGGGCCCGCTTCAGGCCGTGGTGGATCTTGGCCACGTCCTCGGCGAGCACGCCCGTGACCTTGAAGCCGCCGTCGTGGAAGTGCAGCTCTTCCGTCGCGTCGGACGACCGCCAGCCGATGACGGACGTCGCCGTGACGGCGTCGGGCGCCGCGACCGCCGCCGTCGCGCGGGACCGGCGCCGCTCGGGCGAGGACGGCCCCTCCGTGGAGCCCCGGGGGCCCTTCGGGGCGTCGCTGTCGTCCTTCTTCTCGAACATGCTCTGGCGGAATTGCTGCGTCGCGCGGTGCGCCTCCGCCTTCACGGGCGGCCGCGCCATGGACAGGTGGCGCACGTTGGGGAGGAGCTGGTAGTGGATCAGATTGTTCACCTCGCTGGACACGGACGCCGGGGGCTGGCCGCAGAAGATGCCCCACTGCATGCACGCGTGCACGAGTTCCTCGTTGCCCAGCCAGAGGAGGCAGGGCGCGATGGACCGCTGCTCGTCGAGCCACTGGTTGAGCTGGGCCCGCGCGTCCTCGAGCTGGGACCGGCAGTTCGCGAGCGCGGACGCCGCGGAGGACGACGACCGCGCCGTCGACCGCGCCGTGCCCCGGCGGCCGCCGCCGCCGAGCGCGGTGTCGTCGAAGACGCCCAGCCGGCTCAGCCGCTGCACCTCGACGAGGCCCCTCTGTAGAAACGCGTAGCCGCCGTGGTACTGCTGGGCGATGGACAGCGGCGCGCGCACGCCGCCCGCGAACGCGGGCCGCAGTACGGACGCGAGCATGACCAGATCCAGGACGTCGTCGAGGATCGCCTCGGCGCCGTCGAGCTTCGCCTCCCAGCGCGCGGCGCCGGCGGCTAAAGTCGCCGCCGCGCGCGCCTTCGCCTTGCCGGAGACGCCCGGCGGCGCGTCCGGCGGCGGCTTCGTCGCCCAGGCCCGGACGGCCTCGCGGCACTTGACGCAGCCGAGGCGCAGGGGGCCCCGGGGGCCCGCAAAGTCCTGAAAATAAGAAACCTTCTCCGCTGCCGAGTACTGCAACACGGGCGCCGTCGACGTCGCGAGCTGCACGCCGCGGTGCGAGCCCTCGGGCCACGCGTCGTTCGCCGCGGCGTCCAGGTCGGACAGCGCGCGGTGGATCTCCGACTCGTAGACGACGGCGGCGACCTTGGACGCGTTCTTCACCAGACCGCCGTCCAGTAAATCGCCGACGTTGAGCTTCGCGCGCGCGCCGACGTCGCAGACGCTCAGGTGCTGCGTCGACGCGCCGTAGCGGTCGAGCGTGTCCTGGACGGGCTTGACGTGCATGCGCGACGGCGGCCCAGCGGTCCATGCCGTGGGCGCCCCAGAAGTAGCGGTCCGTGAGCGGCAGCGCCGACGCGAGCTCCCGCTTCGACCGGTCGATCGTCACGCCGAGGCGGAACCGCGCGGGGTTCGACGCGGCGCCGACGAGGCTCAGCTCCTTGGCCTCCTTGGACGCCGCGGAGCTCGCGGACTCGCGCGTCGAGCCGGAGACCTTGGACTTGTCCGCGACGGAGGACCCCTCGTCGTCGACGTCGTCGCCGTCGCCGCCGCCGCCGTCGCCGTCGTCGTCGTCGTCGTCGTCCATGGACGACGACTCGTTCGCGTCGCTCTCCTCCTCGGACTCGGACTCGCTCTCCTCGTCGGACTCGCGCATGACGGCGAGGCCGCCGCCGCGGATGCCCTGGCTGTAGGGGTACTTCTCCTCCTTCTTGTGCTCGCGCGTCTGCCGGAGCCAGGACCGCCGGTTCTTCGCGGAGTTCTCCGTGTCGCTCAACAATTGCTCGTAGGCCCGCTCGCCCTTGGCGATGGCCTCCTTGAGCAGGCCGTGGGGCGCGCCCTCGCCGAACTCCGCGTTCACGGGCGCGGCGCGCCACGCGGCGTGCGCGCGGTCGAGCGCGTCGAGCGCGCTCCACAATGTAAACTGGAGCTTGATGCGCTTCTCGGCGAACTGGAGGTTGACGAAGTGGTCCACGACGAGGGGCTGGGGCCCCTGGTTCGGGTCGTGGCGCGCGGTCTCGCGGCCCGCGACCGTCCGCCGCGGCGCCGCGGCCTCGACGCCGAGGTCGGACTCGGCGATGAACGCGCCGCGGTCGAGCGTGCCGCCGTGGAAGTGCGAGTTGTAGAGCTTCTGGTAGCCCACGAGCTTCGCCGCCTGGCCCCGGGCGATGCCGTGCCGCGTCGTCAGGTCCCGGAGGTGCGCGAGCGCGGCCGCGGGGTCCGACGCCTCCTCCCGCAGGATGCCCTCGTCCGCCGCGTTCAGGATGGCCCCGATGCTCCGGTGGAGCTCGCTGCAGCGGCTCCGCAGGATGGTCCGGAAGTGGTTCCGCCGCTTCGAGCCGTGGACGACGCAGTCCCGCAGGCTCAGGTCGATCTGCGACCACTGGTCCTGCAGCGCCGCGTGCAATTCGTCCTCCAGGCAGGTCGCGGCCTTGGCCGCGCGGTAGCCGACGCCCTGGCCGCCCTCGCGCTCGCGCCGCCCCCGCACGCCGAAGCGCACCTTGCTCTCTTCCAAAGACGTCAGCCCCTCCTCGTTGCCCACGAGCTTCACGTGCAGGTTCTTCAAAGCGCCGACCTCGTTCATGAGGCTCAGCTTCCGGAGGCACTGGTCGTAGGTCCGCCGCTTCACGCGCGCGTTGCGGTTCGACGTCATGCCCTGGGACTTCAGGAACTTGTGCAGCGACGCCGTCTCCTCGTAGGTCTCCTCGAGCCGGTCCCAGTCGCCGCTGAGCTCCTTGAGCAGCCCCAATTGGTCGAAGAAGTTGTCGAGCGTCGACGCGTGCGCCATGAGACGCTCGTTCGCCGTCGCCAGGCGCCGCGTCAGGTCGACGCACTGCGCGGCGAACAAGCTCGGCAACGCGCCCTGGAGCAGGTTCTGCGCCGCCGTCGCCGTCGCGGTCATGGCCTCGCGCGCGGACGTCGGCGCGATCGTCACGGAGCCGTTCAGCTTCGTGACGTCGCGGAGCGTGCCCGCGCGCGCGCCCTGGACCTGGATGGCGTTGACGAGGTACTGGAGGCGCCGCATGACCTCGGCCTTGGCGCCGTGCTCCGCGGCGACGCGCGCGTAGAGCTCCGCGCGCGCGTCGTCCTCGTCGGGCGGCCAGAGCGCGACGAACGCGTCCGTCGCGAAGACGATCGTCGGGTTGTCCTCCTCGCCGATGGAGTCGTAGTCGCCCTCGCCGCGCGCGAGGCCCGCGGCGGATTTTAAAGATGGACCGACCCGGCGCATCCAGGCCAGCAGCACGCCGTGGGCCTCGAGCATCTCGTCGTTCGACTTGAGGTTCTCGAGGACGAACGCTCTCAGCTTCGACGTCGCGCGCATCAACGCGGACCGCGCGTCCCGGTAGACGCCGTCGCTCGCGAGCACCGTGACCCAGTGCTGGCCGAGCCAGCGGCGGTCGCGCGGCACCTTGGCGGGCTCGCCGTCGGCCGCGGCCGCGGCCGCGGCGAGGCTCCGGAGCTCGTCGAGCCCCGTGCCGCGGACGTTCGCCGGGTGCTGCTTCTTCAGGGACCCTCTCGTCAAATTGATGGACGCCCGCGCCGTGGCGATCATGAGCGTCGACGACCGCTTGCCCTGGCGGTCCACGGTGCCGAGGTCGTCGGAAGTGGTCATCATCGACTGCATGATTTCCTCGGACGACACGACGAGCGACCGCAGGATGTCCCCGAGACCCGGCACCTTGCGCATGATCCAGAGCACCCAGCCGTCCCGGTTCCGCTTCGCCTCCTTGACCTCCTGGTCCTCCTTCAGCGGCGGCTTGCAGTTCATCGCGAAGAGATAGGCGAGCTGCTCGTGGCGGTCCAGCGTCGGCACCGTCGCCAGCGCGCACAGGAGCGTGTTCTGCAGCACCTCGAGCAGCTTCTTCAGCGCCTGGGGCGACGGGCTCAGCTCCATGGTGTGCTCCGCGTAGTCGCCGTCCTCGAGCGACGCGTCCTCGTCCTCCTCCATGCACCGCACGTTGATCGCGACCTGGGCAGGACAAGGGTGATTCAACGTCGCTTCAACGTGAGTGTTCCGCGCGCGCGCGTTCCAGAAAAAAAGCATCTACGCTTCGAGACCGTTCCGAGAGTTGATCGCTCGTCCAAGAATTAGCCAAAACGAGTGGAAAACGGCCGAGATATGAGCCTTTGAAGTTGGGAATTTCGCTCTCTTGTCCTGCCCTGATCGCGACCTGCAGCGGCGGGTAGATGGGCTCGTGGATGTCGAAGACGGGCTCGGGCTCCTCGCCGTCGTCGTTCGCGTCGTCGTCGGGCTTCTTGACGGTCTCGGCCTGCAATCGCAGGTCGTCGTACCACCGCTCGAGCTCCCTCGCGTAGCGGATCGCGAGCACGCGGTACGCGCCTAAGAACATGAACTCCACGAGCCGCCGGAACCGGCTCAGCTTCGTGATCAGCGTCCGGCGCCGCGCCGTGTCCGTGTAGTAGGTCGGCACGCCGCCCCAGGCCGCCGCGGCGAGCAGCTCGTCGTCCGTGAGGTCTTCTCCCACGACGGACGCGCGGACGACCGTCGACGCCGTGCTCCGCGCGGCGAGGTAGCCCGTGCCGCCCGCGAGGCGCATGCTCTGGCGCAGGCTCCGCTCCCGCTCCGCCGTCTCGTAGGCCGCGTGGGGGCTCGCCTTGCGCGGGTGGAGGCTGAGCTTCTGTTCGGCCAGGAGCGTCGCCGTCGCGTGCTTGATCACGGCCGCGAGGCGGTCCGACGTCGCGTCCGCGTCGCGCTGCACGCGCCGTAATACGGCGATCTGCGCGCCGACGAACACCGCGGGCTCGACGCCCTCGGCGAGCGACTGGTCCGCCAAGAACTTGACGCGGTGGAGCACGTGCGGGTCGACGTACTCCGCGGTGGACGCGGACGGCGACCCCACCGAACCCTGGGGGCTCAGCGCGGGCGCCTCGGCCTCGTTCAAAGCCGCCAGCGCGTCGGGCCGCTCGCTCGACGCCGTCGACTCGTCCGAGCTGTCGTCGCCGTCGCTGCTCTCGTCGGACGACGCGTTTTCCGCCGCGAACGCCGGGTTCGCCATCGCGCGCGGCGTCGCCGGCGCCGCGGCCCCGAGCTTCTCCGCCTCCGCCTCCCGCTTCCGGTCGCGCGCGTCCTTGTCCAAAATGCGCTCCAGCGCGTCGGACGCGGCCCAGGCGAGCTCCGCGCGCGTCACGTGGAGCGGCGCGTCCTCCAAGTCCCCGAGCTCCCACGTCGCGCGCGCCAGCGCCGCGACCAGCACGCCGTCGTCGAGGCGCGCGGCGCAGAGCGCGTCCCGGTGCCGCGCGAACCGCTGCCGCGAGAGCACGCGATGCCAGGCGCCGAACATGCGCCAGAGCCAGTAGTTCTTGAAGACGTGGAGCTTCTTCACGAAGTGGTAGAGCCGCGCCTCGCCTGGGCGGGAAAAGAGTGATTCACGTTCGCTTCGACATGAGTGTTCCGCGCGCGCGCGTTCCGGAAAAAAAAACATCCATGCTTCGAGACCGTTCCAAGAGGTGATCGCTCGTCCAAGAATCAGCCGAAACGAGTGGAACACGGCCGAGAGAGGAGCCTTTGAAGTTGGGCATGTCGCCCTCTTTTCCCGCCCCGCGCCTCGCGCTCGTAGGCCTCGAGGTCCACGAACTCGCCGGGCGTCGCCGTCAGAGCCGGCGCGGCGAGCGTCCGCGGCACGTCCCGCGGCGAGTAGTACATGGCGCCCGTGCTGCTCAGCGTCACGAAGCCCACGCCGAACTTGGAGAAGCCGAACTCGTCGGGCAACGCGCGCGCGCGCGCCGCGTCCCGCTCGTCGACGTCGAGCCCCTTGACGTCGAGCATCTTCTCCACGTTCGTCGCGGAGACGACGACGAGGTCGTAGGGGTTCCAGCTCGTCGGCTTGAGGCCGTTGAGCGTCGCGAGGTCGAAGCGCGACACGCCGCAGAGCGTCGTCTTCACGTGCCGGTCCCTCCGCGCGGCGACGAGCATGTGCTGGACCAGGGGGTCGAGCCAGCGCGGCTCGGAAAGCAGCACGTCCTCCTTGCGGATGACGACGCCGATCCTCGTGTGGTAGGACGCGTCCGTGGACACGGACGCGAGGCTCGGCACGCGCGGCACGCGCGCGGCGATCAAGAAGTCGTCCGTGACGTGCTTCTCGACGTCCCAGGGCTCGAGGAGGCTCGAGAGCTCGTCGTTGAAGTCCACGTGCTTCTCCTTCGTCGTCCGGCCGCGGAAGGCGTCGCCGGCCTCGGCGGCCGCGCGCGGCGCCGCTGTGCCCGGGCGGCTCGGCGGCCGCGTCCACCGCTCGACGGTGGGGCTCGTCGGCCGCGCGCTCGCGGGCGGGTCCCCGGGGAGGCGCCGCCGGAAGGCCTCCCACTCGAGGAAGCTCGCGTGCGTGCCCGCGGCCGCGGGGTTGTGCTTGCCGAGCCGCGGGTCGTCGCGCGGCACGGGCGGCGCGCCCGCGGGCGACGTCCGGGGCCGGTCGTCGTCGGTCTCCGGCCCGTCCACGGCGAAGCTCACGGCGGGCAGCGGCGGCGCCGCCGCGGGCCGGGGCCGCGGCTCGAGCGCGCCCGGCGGCGACGTCGCGGGCGCCGTCGACGGCCGCGGCTCGCGGTCGACCTCGCGCTGCAGGTGGGCGATCTTGCTCGCGCGCCAGCCGAGGCCGCGGCCGCCGTGGCTCTTGGGCCGCGACCGGTGCCGGTTGTTCTCGCGCATGAAGCGGTTCACGAGCTCGCGCGGCGTCGTCTGCCGCTCCGGCGCCGTGAACACGGGCCCGGGCCCGCCGCCGGCCGGCGCGGACGGCGGCCGGCCCTTGGCCGGCGACGGCGTCCCGTCGGCGTTGGCGCGCACGAGGCGGCCCTCGGACGTCGCCGGCCGCTGCTGCTTCGGCGCGCTCACGCGGAACGCGTTGGGCTGCCACGCGACGTGCTGGGATGCGCCGCCGGCCTTGGCCGACCGCGGCGGCTGGCCGGGCATCTGCACGTCGAGGTGCAGCGTCCGCGACGCCGAGCCCTGGCCATAGGTCAGGGTCGTCGAGTCGTCGCTGATGCCGCCCATGCTCCGCGGCGGCGCGTGGCGCTCCTATCAGGCCTTCATGCTTCCCGCAGCACCGGCGGTTTTGATGGCGGGGCTGGAGGGCTGGAGGTGACGGCACTTTGGTTGACCTTGACGCCGGCCCGCGCTTGGGAGAGGCTGGGCTAGTCGTCCAAGCCCGACCGCCGCGCCGCGCGCCGCGCCGCGACCCGCGCCCGGCTCGTCCCGACCCGCCACCGCGCAGCGCCGCGTCGGTTCGTAGCCATGGAAGATGTCAGTGACGATGACTTCGTGGATGATGTTGACGGTGACGACATGGCGAACAACATGTTGATGGCTGCGAAGGACGACGATCTCGCAACGCTTCGCGCGCTGATCGCGCGGGGCGGCGACGTGAACTGGACGTATTCCCTCAACGCCGACATGTCGCTGTTGAAATACGGCATCAGTCGGGACGCGTCTGAAGTGGTCGAGCTCTTGCTGCAGAGCGGCGCCACCGCGACCTTGGAAACGCGGGATAACGATGGCTGGAGACCGCTGCACATCGCGTGCGTGAACAAGTCGTTGCGCTGTGCTCCTATCTTGGGCGCCTTCGGAGCCGACCTGAACGCGAAGACGAATCGCGGCATCACCGGGCTTCATATTTTAGCCGCTCACCGCGACATGGAAAGGGCCGCGCTTGTTGTCGCAGCTTTCCTCAAGGCCGGCGCACGGCCCGACGAAGAGACCTCCGCCGGGAAGACGCCCCTGTGCTTCGCGCTCCAGCGAAACAATCACGACCTCGTCAAGATCCTCCTCCGAGCGGGCGCTAGCGCCGAGATAGCCAACATTCACGACCATCCCCTCCGCCACCTGCTGGACGGCGTCAAGGCCGCGGGCGACTGGAAGCAGTGGTGCTCGAAGCACCGCGGTGTGCTCTCCGGCCTCGTCGCCAAGCTCGCGCCGCGGCCGGGAAAGCCGGGAGCGCAGCGCGCGGGGCGCGCGCGGCGCGCCGCCGTGGCCCGGTCGTTCCCGCTCGACGCCGCGAGCCACATCGTATCCTTCTGGGTCCCAGAAGGTGGCTCCTAGTAAGACCATGTTTCTCATCTTCGCGGCCTGCCACGGCAAGATGAAGTGCAAGTGCTGAGGCATTCGACGTGCTCAGCTGACAGAGTGTGGGCCGCGTCTACAGGCGACCACGCGCCGCGCGCCACCCCTTCGGCGACACCGCGCCGAGCTCTTCGCGGGCCGCCGCAGCGCTGCGCCGCGCGGGGCGCCGCGCAGCGCGCCGTCTTCTACGACGCCATGGATGAAATACAAATGTTTGGTGCTCTTACGGATGATGACGTCGAGGCACTTCGGAGGCTTATAGAGCAAGGCGCCGATGTAAATGCGACCCATGTGGCCAACGGCCACATGTCGCTTTTACGTGCCGCTGTTGGTCGAGGGCGCGTTGAAGCGGTCGAGCTCTTGTTAGAGAGCGGAGCCGAGCCGTCCTTAGAAAGGCCGGATCAAGACGGTTGGCGTCCGCTGCATATCGCATGCTCTAATTTCACGGACAGCTGCACATTTCCTTGCGTTCCCGCCCTATTAGCCGCGGGCGCCGACGTGAATGCGAAGACCAACGATGGATCGTCCGCACTCTATCTTGTATCTGCTTGCCGCGACCTGAAAAGTGCTGCGTCTGCCGCCAACGATCTCCTGAAGTATGGCGCACATGCTGATGAGCCTACCACGGCGGGGCATACGCCCCTGCTCGTCGCGATGTTCCGAAACAATCGCGACCTCGTCAAGGTCCTCCTCCAAGCGGGCGCCGAGCCCGTGGAAATACGCAGAGACCGCAGAGACCACCCCGGGGCAGTGTTCTACCACCTGCTCGACGGCGTCAAGGCCGCCGGCGACTGGAAGCAGTGGTGCTCGAAACACCGCGGTGTGCTCTCCGGCCTCGTCGCCAAGCTCGCGCCGCGGCCGGGAAAGCCGGGACCGCAGCGCGCGGGACGCGCCCGGCGCGCCGCCGTGGCCCGGCCGTTCCCGCTCGACGCCGCGAGCCACATCGTGTCCTTCTGGGTCCCAGAAGGTGGTTCCTAGTAAGAACCATGCTTCCCTACCGGGCCGCTCGCTTGCACGGCAAGATGAAGTGCAAGATGCAGAATCATTCGACGAGATAGAGCTAGACGAGGTGGGCCGCGTCTCAGGGCGACCAAGGCGCCGCGCGCCACCCCTTCGGCGACACCGCGCCGAGTTCGTCGCGGGCCGCCACAGCGCTGCGGCGCGCGAGGCGCCGCGCAGCGCTGCGCCGCGCGAGGCGCCTCAGCAGCGCGCCGTCTTTCACGACGCCATGGATGAAATCACTGAACAAATGTTTTATGCTCTTGGGGATGACGACATCGAGGTAATTCGGAGATTTATAGAGCAAGGCGCCGATGTAAATGCGAGCCATGGCGATTATATTTCATCTTTATTTACCACCGTCGCTCTGGAGCAACATAGAGTGCTCGAGTTCTTGTTAGAGAACGGAGCCGAGCCGTCCTTAGAAAGGCCGGATCAAGACGGTTGGCGTCCGCTGCATCTCGCATGCGCTAACCGCACACACTCTTGCGTTCTCGTCTTACTAGCCGCGGGCGCCGACGCGAATGCGAAGACCAACGAAGGAACGTCCGCGCTTTTTCTTGCATCTTCTTGCATCGACAAGAAAAGTGCTGCGTCTGCCGCCAACGATCTCCTGAAGTACGGTGCACACCCTGATGAGCCTACCAACGAGGGGAATACGCCCCTGCTCGCCGCCATGCTCCGAGACAATCGCGAACTCGTCAAAGTCCTCCTCCGAGCGGGCGCCGAGCCCGTGCATATTCGCAGAGACCACTCCGCGACACCGTACTGCCACCTGCTCGACGGCGTCAGGGCCGCCGGCGACTGGAAGCAGTGGTGCTCGAAGCACCGCCGCGTGCTCTCGGGCCTCGTCGCCAAGCTCGCGCCGCGGCCGGCGAGGCCGGGGAAGCCGCAGCGGGCGCGGCGCGCGCGGCGCGCCGCCGTGGCCCGGCCGTTCCCGCTCGACGCCGCGAGCCACGTCGTCTCCTTCCTGTGTCCCGAAGGCGGCTATTAAGGTTAGCGCACCCCCTCACCCCTCCAGCCCCTGGAGCCCGCGGCTCGCCGGGTGCCAGCGGCAGTCGTCCTGGATCTCCGCGGACGTCGTCGGCTGGATGGCCTTCCGGGAGAGGATCTTCTCCGACGCGCGGCGCAGGACGTCGCGGTGGATGTGGGTCTGGAAGTCGAGGGGGTCGCCCGTCTCCGTCTTGGCCGTGAACTCGCCCGGGTACTGGCGGAGGTCCTCGGCGAAGTCGTGGGCCTCGACGTACTCGCCCTGGCTGAACATGGAGTAGGGCGGCGGCCGGAGCTTGACGGACTTGCCGCTCGGCAGCTTCGCGTTGCGCACGATCTTGAGCGCGCGCGACTTGACGGGCCCGTGCAGGATCTCCTTGTTCCGGTCCGTCTGGCTCGGCCGGTCGATCTGCAGGAAGTTGCCGACCTTGAAGTCGAGCGAGTCGACGACGACCTTGGACCGGAAGAGCGCCTCCTCCTTGCGCTTCGTCTCCGCGGCCTCGGCCGCGAGGCCCTCGCCGCAGAGGTGCACGGACCGCAGGTACTCCGTGTCGCCGTACTTGTCCTGGAGGATCGCGCCGCGGGGCAGCCGCGTGATGTCGCCCAGGTGGCTCCCGTCGTACTCGCGCTCGAACTTGGGCCGCCGCAGGCCCCCGAACTCCATGGCGCCGTTCGACGGAATCGTGTCGAAGTCGCGCGCCGGGTCCACGCGCAGCGACGGGTCGTCGGACCGGCCCAGGTCCGTGGCCTGGAACTCGTTCTCGACCCACTCCTCGTTGAGCTCGACGACGCGCGCGTCCGACGGCTTCTTCGGGTGCACGTTGTACTCCGCCGGCGGCTTGGGCGCCGGGTAGACGAAGCCCCGCTTCGTCTTCCACTTGGCCTTGGACTCGGCCGCCGCGTCCTGCTTCAGGCGCGTCTCGTCGACCAAGGGCACGGTCAGCGACAGGTAGTCCGCGTGCGCGTCGCTCGACCGCACGAAGAGGACGTTGCGCTCGTTGCGGAGCCGCGCGCGCTGCTCCGCCTTCTTGAGCTCCGTGTACTGGAGCTTCTGGCCGCTGTAGACGTAGGTCGCGGGGATCTTGTCCGCGGCGCGCTCCGCGGCGACGCGCGCCTTGCGCTCCTCGTACGCCGCGGCGGCCTCGGCGTTGGCCTCGCGGCGGAGGGCCATGTAGTCCTGCGTCGTCCGGTTCGCCAGCGCGTGGAGGAAGGCGTCGTTCTTCGTGTCCGTCGCGGCCTTGCGGCGCGTCGACTGCGCGGCCTTGGCGACGGCTTCCGGTAAATCCACGGAGACCTCGGCCGCGTCCTCGGCCGCGCCGTCCTTGGAGACGCGCCGCGACGCCGTGGGCGTCGCCGCCCGCGAGCCGTCGCGCGCGACGGCCTTCGGCGGCCGGCCGTCGATGTCCGTCATCGTGATCGGTTCGCCGAACTTCGATTCGACCTGCATGAGCATGTGGACCTCGGGCAGGCCGCCGCAGCGGTTCAGCGACAGCTGCTTGAGCGACGGCACGCGCCGGAGGTCCATGAGGCGATCCAGCGCCTCGAAGCACTCCGCGGAGACCTTGGTCCGATTGTAGATCTCCGGGCTCTCCGCGAGCACGGGCAGCGGCTCGCGGAGGCGCACCTTCTTCAGGTCCGTGTTGAAGGCCGTGAAGAGGCGCTGCGTGAAGCGCACGGTAGCGTCCGCGAGGATGCGGTAGGACCCGTCGTTGATGCCCCGCCGCGGCGCGGCCGCCAGGATCTCGGCGACGGACGACGCCAAGCCCTCGAAGACGACGGTGCGGCAGTCGGAGTCGATGACGTGGAAGCCGCAGACGACGTCGAGCTCGCCGGTCCCCGCGAGCTTCACCTCCTCCGGGCTCAGCTGGTAGCTCTTGAGCGAGCCCGTGATCGTCGCTCCTAAACTCCGCGTGTTCACGTCGTCGACGGCGCCCGTGATCGCCGTGAGCACGCCCGAGTCCGCGTAGGGGAACAAGATCGCCGCGCGGCTGAAGGGCGCCGCCGACGGCGCGAGGCGGTAGTGGATGGGCTCCTCGTGGAACGTCTTCGTCGCGCCGGAGTGCGTCGTGCCGCTCCCGACGGTGCCGCTCCCGAGCGAGCCCGTGCCGTCGAGCGAGTGGTCGTCGCCCCCGTCGAAGGCGGGCGCCTCGCCCTTGTCCGCGGGCGAGCTCTTCTCGCCGCTCGCGCCCGTGTCGACTGTGTCGCCGTCGTCGCCCTTCTTCTTCTTCCTGCGGTCCTTCGAGCCCTTCTTCAGCGAGCCCGCGGGCGACGCGAGCACGGGGAAGGGCTGGTCGCCCAGCGTCTTCTCCCAGAAGGCGCCGTCGAAGTAGAGGCCCTCCTTGAGCGTGCGCAGGGGCCGCTCGATGGCGACGACGAGCGCGACCTGGGCAGCAAAAGGGTGCGAAATTCCCAACTTCAAAGGCTCCTATCTCGGTCGTTTTCCGCTCGTTTCGGCTGATTTTTGGACGAGCGATCATCTCTCGGAACGGTCTCGAAGCGTAGATGCTTTTTTCGGAACGCGCGCGCGCGGAACACTCACGTTGAAGCGACGTTGAATCACCCTTTTGCTGACGACGAGCGCGACCTCGGACGCCGCGTCCGAGTACGCGCCGGGCCGGGCCGCGAGGCGCTGCGCGTCGTTGAGGCGCCAGTCGTCGACGCCGCCCTTGGGCGTCACTCTACGCTTCCGCGCCGTGACGTCCATTTTGGCTTCGACGACGGGCCGCTTCCGCAGCGACGGCGCGTAGTCCGGCAACACTTTTTTTTTCAGCGACCGCGCCGACGCGCCCGTCGGGGGCCGGCTACCGCCGTCGTCGCCGTCGACGGAGCCGTCCGGCGCCGGCTCCTCGCCCTCGGCCGCGGCGACGGGCGCCGGCGTCTCCTCGGCCTCCTCGACCTTTTGGGGCTTCTTCGCGCCCTTCTTCGCCGGCGGCGCGGCGACCTGGAGGCCGTTCGCCGTGCGGAACGCCTTGGACAGGGCCGCCGCGGAGTCCAGCAGGCCCTCGACGCGAAATTCGGCGAAGCCGTGGGCGTGGTCCTCGCCCGCCTTGGCCCAGGACGCCAGCAGCGCCTCGAGGTATAAGGCGTCGACCTCGAACGCGTCGGGGGGCAGGGGGATGTCGTCCTCCTTGGCGTCCTTGCGCGAGCCCGACGCCGTGTTCGGCCGCGACCCCTTCTCGGAGCCCTTGTCGCCCTCGTCGGCCGGCGCGTCGCCGTCGCCCGCCGGCGCCGGCGCCGCGCCGTCGTCCTTGCTCGCCGACTCCGCGGACCGCGGTCCCCCCCAGCCGCTCGCCCAGGCCACGGCCCTCTTCGCCTTCTCGAACTCGTCGCGGGGCGCCGTCAGGAAGGCCTCCCACTGCGCCAGGCACAGGTCCGGCGCCGCGTAGATGCGCTCCAGCGCGCGCTGCTGCTCCGCGTCGTCGCCGGCGTGGCCGTCGTCCGCGGGCTCGTCCGGCAGCAGGTCGCGGTCGTGGACTTCGACGACCACGGGCTTCGTCGCGAACATCTCCTCCAGGACGGCGCGCTCGATGGTGCCCGTGAGGTAGGCCACCGTGTGGTCGAAGGGGATCGACTCCGCGGAAAACCGCAAATCCGTCGCCGACGCGCGGCCGAGCGCGAGCGTCGCGCGGCCCCGCCGCGTCTGCGCGAGCTCCTCCGGGTCGCCGCCGGGCAGTAAAGGCGGGCGAAAAACCAAGAAGGCGCCGCGGCAGTAGGTCTGGAGCAGCGCGTGGGGCGACGGCTCGACGTACTTCTTCAGCGGCGCGCTGTCGGTGCGGACGCCCGGCAGCCCGCGCACCTGTGTCGAAATCAAATCTTCAACCCGACTTCAATGTGATCATATGCGACGGTTTCGACGCAAGCTCTTCTTCTATGCTTCGAGAACTCAACGAGAGCAATCGATTCGTCCAAAAATCAGCCGAATCGACGTCGATTTGACCGAGATAGAGAGTTCTGAAGTTTGGTGGGGACCCCCCAAACCAGTGGTTGATTTCCACACAGCCCCCGCACGGTGCCCGCGCGGACGCTCAGCGGGTTGTGGCGCCGGAGCATGTCCGGCGACATCAGCGGTTGTTGTTCGTTGGCGAGGGACACGGTGACCCGGAAGTAGGAGAAGAACTTGCGCGCCGCCGCGTCGCCGCCGGGCGCGCACGCGCGCGGCGCGTCCTCGGACAGCTCCGCGAGCGTCTCGTCGTCGGAGTCGTCGTCCCAGTGGGCCGCGCGCTTCGCCGCCGGCGCGGCGACGTCGGGCACGGTGCCCGCGTCGCGCACGGCGCAGACGGACGACTCGTTGACGAGGAACGCGGACAGGTCGACGTGGACGGCGTGCGCGTAGTTCACGTCCCGCGCGTCCTCGCCCTCGGCGACGTCGGCGCCGCCGCGCACGCCGAGAAAGAAGGCGACGACGGGCTGCTCGTTCAACGTCTCGAGCGCCTCGTCGTTGACCGCGATGTTGTGGTCCTTCGAGAGGCCGTAGACGACGGCGTCCTCGGGCGGGTCGAGGCTGCCCCGGTCCTCCGGGGCGATGCCGCCGCCGGGGCCCAGGGGCTTCCACTGGGGGTCCCCGCCCTGGCCGCCCAAAGCCGCGCTGCTCACCTGGTCCCCGTTGGCGAAGGTGTAGCGCACGAAGAGCGCCGGCGGCGGCTCCTCGGCGTCGTGGCGCGGCACGACCTCGACGGCGACTCGCAATCCCACGTTGTAGGCCTTGGCGCCCTTGGACGAGCTCGAGCTCGGCTCCTCCGCCATGGCGCGACGATGCTCCGGCGGGGCTTTTAGCCTCCGCGCGCCGCCGCCATAAGCCCAAAACCGCGGCGCTGCCGACAACAAGCTTCACGTATCCCGCGTTACAGATGCTTTACCGCAGCTTCGGCCAGAAGGCGCGTTCGAGAGGAGGTGCGCGGCGGCTCTCCCGGGCTGCCCGGGAGCGCCGCCCGGTAGGATGGGCGGCGCCGTGTCCTTCGGCTTCGGCGGGTCGTCGTCCAAGGGCAGCGGCGAGCGGCGCGGCTCCGGGTCCGGTCCGCAGCAGCTGAAGCAGCTCATGCGGTCGGCGTCGAGCCGCAAGGGCTTCGCCGAGGCGCTGAGCCCCGAGCCGCGGCTGTCGAGCGACAAGGTGGAGCAGGCGCTCCTGCAGAGCACGCGGAAGCGCATGTCCGAGAGCACGCGGAACCTGCTCCAGGCGCACAGCGACGACGAGGGCTTCATCGAACGGAACGCGGTCCTCGCGGCGGCGGCCGGCCGGCGGCCGTCGTGGCGGCCGTCGCCCAAGTCGTCGGAGAGCCCGGGCCAGAGCCCGCGGGGGTCCCTGGCGGACTGCATGCAGGTCCTGCGGAGCCCGCGCGCCGTCGAGGAGCACACGGACGCGTCGCCGCGGGAGCACGACGTCGAGAACGAGGACCCGCGGCGCGGGTCCGCGGACAGCGGCGACATCGCCGTCGTCGTCGACGAGGCCCCGGCGAAGCGGGTCCCGGGCCCGAGCTCGACGCCGCGGCGCCGGAGCTTCGTGAGCATGGGCGTCGGCGAGGGCCCGCGGGACCCCGAGCCGGCGTCGCCGGTCCGCGACGAGGACCTCTTCGAGCCCGGGGACCGCGTCGAGGACCGCTACGTCGGCGACGTGGACCCGGTCTACGTCGAGAAGTTCGTGGGCAAGGGGTCCTTCGGCTCCGTCTTCGTCGTGCGCGTCGGCGATCTCGCGCTCGAGTACGACGTGCGGCTCGCGGGGCGCCGGCTGCTGCGGAACGTGCCCGGCGACGCGCTCGCCGCGCGGTCGTCGTCGCCGCCGCCGGAGAAGCGGCCCTCGGAGAAGAAGCAGCGCGTCAACTACCTGTCGGCGACGTCGGCCTACAAGGCGCGCCGCGTGCAGGGCGCGCCGTCGTTGGAGCACGCGCCGTCGCTCTCCGCGCGCGCGTCGACGACGTCCCTCGCCGCGGGCGCCGCGGCGGGCCGGAAGCCGTCGGGCCGCAAGCTCGCGCGCATCGAGGACGCGGAGCGCGCGGCGGCCGTGGCCGCGGAGCTCCGGGCCCGGGGCGACGCCGTCTTCGACGTCAAGCAGGCGGTGCTCGTGGGCCTGCGGCGCCGCGGCGACGACCGCGACGGCGGCGACGGCGGCGACGGGTTCAGCGAGTCGTCCGACGACGACGCGCCGGGCGCGCCGCTGGACGCGGAGTTCACGCCCGCGCGCGCGGGCGGCTCGCGGCGCGTCGGCGGCGTCGTCGTCGCGCGGCGCGTCGCGTCGCTGCTGGCGATGAAGACCTGCCGGAGCTCGCTGCCCGTGAAGCGGCGCCAGAAGCTCGAGCGGGACCTGGCGCGGGAGGCGGCGCTCTTCGTGACGCTGGGCGCGCACCCGAACATCGTCTCGCTCCGGCGCTTGATCGTCTCCGACGAGGAGCGACTCTGCGTGCTCATCGACCTGAGCGGCGAAAATTTAGAACACCTCATGCACGGCGGCCGGCGCGGCAAGTACGACGGCCCGCTCTACGAGGGGCTGGGCACCGCCGACGGCGACGACGGCGCGCCCGACGCCGCGGAGCGGCTCGCCAAGGGCCAGGCCCTGCTGGAGTCGGCGACGCTCCAGCTCTACTGCGGCCTCGACCACATGCACCGCCACGGCGTCATGCACCAGGACATCAAGCCCGCGAACGTCATGATCCGGCGCGACGGCCTGGTGCAGATCACGGACCTGGGGCTGTCGTCGCGGACGTTCTGGACGGACAGCGACCCCCACACGACCTACAAGGGGCGCACGCTCGCGGCCAAGTTCATGGGGGGGTCCCGGGCCTACATGTCGCCCGAGCAGCGCCGCATCTTCGACGCGAGCCGCCGGGGCCCGCCGAAGCCGCGGTCGCTGAGCCGCCGCCTCGACGCGAGCGGCACGGCCGCGCCCCCCGCGGGGTCGCTGATCACGCCGGCGACGAGCGATTTGTGGGCCGTGGCCGTCGTCGTCCTCGAGATGTTCGCCCAGTGCCAGCCGGACCAGTACTGGGGGCCCGTCGACGACGGCCGGCCGGGCGCGCTCGAGCGCGCGATGCTCGCGAACTGCGTCGGCCGCGAGGCCGGCGCGCACGCCTGGGCCGCGCCCCGGGTCGCCGCCTGGGCGCGCGGCGCCCTGAGCGAGCCCGTCGCGGCGGCCATCGCGCGGGCCAAGCTCGACGGGTCGCGGCTGTGCTCCACGCGCGGCCGCGACTTCATGGCCGCGCTCGCGCAGCCCGACGGCCGGCCCTGCAAGCTCCTCGACGCGCTCAAGGTCGACACGGCCGTGACGCGCGGCGTCGCGCGCTTCGCCATGCCGTCGGTCGTCGCGGAGATGATCGCGTCTAGTTTGGCGGCTGCTGCTTCAGAACGCCCCCGGACCGCGTGCGACGCGCTGAAGCGCGTCGGCGCGCGGCTCCGGCCGCGCAAGTCGGAGCTGCGGGAGACGCGCGAGGTCCAGTCCATCCGCAACGCGCCGGGCGCCGCGTCGCTGCCCCGGGCCGCGCGGCGCCAGCCCGCGAGCCTCAGGGACCGCGAGGTCGCGTCGCTGCTCTCGGCGCTCGTGCGGCGGTCGACGAAGGACCGCGACGACGCCGCGCGGCTCGCGGCGGCGGCGGAGTGGTGCGGCATCTCCGGCGACGCGTCGCGGGACGCGGCGCTCGAGGCCTACTGCGCGGCGCTCCGCGAGGCGCGCTCGGACCACGCGCTCGACGTGTCTTTACGGAACCGGGGCGTCTGGCGCGAGCCGACGCGGGCCGTCTTCGACGCAGCGCTGGCGGCGGCGACGGGCTCCGGCGGGTTCCGCACGCTCACGGCCATCGACTGCTCGCACTGCCGGTCGCTGCGCGTGGACACGCGGCGTCTCTTCGAGGCGCTCGCGCCCGCGCCGATCCGCGTCGTCGACCTCAACTACGCCCACGGCGTCGCGGGCCCGCTGCCCGACGCCATCGGCCGCCTGGCGAAGCTGGAAATCCTGACGCTGCGGGAGTGCACGTCCATCGTCGGGCCCGTGCCGGACGCGCTCGGCGCCTGCGCGCGGCTCCGCGTGCTCCGGCTCCGGGGCTGCACGGCGCTCACGGGCGCGCCGCCGCCCTGCCTCGCGCGGTTGGAGTTGTTGGAGCACCTGGACCTGGGCGCGTGCGCGCGCCTCGACGGGCCCCTGCCGACGCTCGCGCGGACCTGCGGCAAGCTCAAAGTCGTGCTGCTCGACGGGTCGCCGCGCGTCGACGTCGACCTGGCGCTGGCGCTCGAGGAGGACGACGGCCTCGTGCGGGGCCTGGCGCACGGCGTCGAGGCCGAGGACCCGCTCGGCGGCGCGGGCTTCGAGCCGCTCGAGCCGCGGCGCTGGCGGCCGCCGGACCTGCTCGCGCTGCCGGCCCTCGAGCAGCTCGTCCTCACGGACTGCGTCCGCGCGCGGGGGCCCCTGACGTCCGCGGCGCTGCGGGCGCGCGACGAGGCGGGGGAGCTGGTCTCCTGCCGCGCGCTCAAGGTGTTGGACCTGCGGGGGTCGGCGTGCAAATTCGCGGACGTCGTCGCCGCGCGCGAGGCGAAGCGCCGGGGCATCCAGGTGCTCCTGAGCCCGGGCGACGAGGAGCTGCTGAGCCGCGCGCTGCGAGACGACGAGGACGCGCACCTCGAGCCGCCGAGCCCTTTGTCGACGACGGAGTCGCCGCTCGACACGGCGCTCGACGAAAAGCTGCGAAAAAAACAGAAGCTCGAGGCGCTGCGCCTGCGGCGCGAGTCGCGGGACCGCAAGAACCGGGCGGACCGGGAGCGCCGCGAGGCCGAGGAGGCCCAGGCCAAGTTCGCGCGGAGCCGGGCCCAGTCCATGGCCGGCCGGCGGCCCACGGCCCACGAGCCCGAGGTCTTCAACGGCCTCACGCAGGTCGGCGCGCGCCTCGGGCTCCGGGGCGACGCGTAACGTCGCTTTTGTGTGTCATCGTCGAGGCGGAGGGGGTCGAACCTGGCCCGGGCCATCGGCGCCGGGGTTTTGCGGTCCGGTAGATCTGTGAACCATCTGAAAATGCTCTATCAGCCTCTAATGGATTGAAGTGCCTCAAAAACCTCGTCACATTACTATCTTAAAGTACCCTTCCAACGAGACAACACTGCTCGTCGACATGGTAATACTCCTCGCCGAGCCGGCGGTGCGTCCGTGCTGTTGCCGCAGCGCGTCGAGTCTCCGCGACCTCGCGCCGCGCGCGTCGCTATCTGCGGCGTTCCTCCCGTGAGGCGGCGCGCCGGGGCAGCCTCCGCGGGCAGCGGCGGGCAGCGGCACTTCGAGTTGAAATCCTGCGACAGCGGCGGGATCGCGCGCGCCGGCACGCGGCCATGGGCGCGCAGGCGTTTCCCTTCGAGACCTTCCTCTCCTACGGCGGCATCGTCGTCGCCGGCGCCGTCCTGGCGGCCGCCGTCTACGTCTTCGTGTCGCAGCGGCGCGACCCCGATCCGCCCCTCGGGGCCGTCGCGGTCGTCTTCTCCGTCGCGTCCGTGTGCCACGCGGTGTCCTCCGGCGCCGCGGCCGTCGGCCTCGTCATCTTAGCCGCGGCCAACGCGGCCTGGGCCGGCGCGGGCTTCGCGGCCGCGGCCGCGGCCGCGGCGGCCGCGCTCGCCGCCGCCGCGGCGCTCGCGGTGGCCGCGCTCGTCTCCGCGGCGTCCGCGGCGCCGCCGCCGCCGCGCGGCGCCGACCCCGAACCGTCGAGCGCCGCGCGCCTCTTCCGCTGCGCCGCCGTCGCCGCGGCCGTCGCCATCACCGCGGGCGGCGCCGCGGCGGGCGCCGTCGCCGTCGCTTCTCCCGCGTCCCTTGTTTCCTCGAGCCGCGCCCAGAGGACCCCCTCCTAGGCCAACGCCGGCGCGACGGAGGCCGCCGCGTGCTCCCGGCGCGTCGACTGCGCGGCGACGAGCGCCGTCCGCGGCGCCGGGGGCCCGCAGGCGGCCGGCGCGTTCGAGGACTACGAGTCCTGCGACGGCTCCGAAAACAGCGCCTTCGTCGAGTGCGACGCGCCGCCGGCGACCTGCGCCGTCGAGTGGCGCGGCGCCGCCGAGAGCTGCGTCGTCGCCGGCGGCGCGCGGCACTGGGCGGTCCACGAACACTTCCGCGTCGCGGCCGGCCTCGGCTCGAGCCGGTGCCCGGGCGACTCCGGGAGCCCCTGCCGCGCCTTCGAGAGCCGCGGCGCGTGCCTCGACTACTGCTGGGCGGGGAGCGAGAGCGGCGACGCCGAGGCCTGCCCGGAGGGCTGCCGCACCGCGCGCGACAAGGTGTCGCGGCTCGTCGCCGCGACGATGGGCCTCGCGCTCGCGCCGCTGCCCGGAGCGATCCTTTTCCTTGTGTTGGTCATGCGCGACGCCGCCGGAGCGCTGGTGCCGCCGTCGCCGCGCGTCGCCCTGCGCCAGCTGTTCGAGCTCGCGGACCTGAGCCGCGTGGACCCCTGTGTGGAAATCAACTGCTGGTTTGGGTCGTCCCGACCAAACTTTGAAATTCTCTAGCTCGGTCACATCGAAGTCGATTCGGCTGAGTTTCGGACGGATCGATTGCTCGCATCGAGTTCTCGAAGCCCAGCCGAAGAACGTGTCAAAACATTCGAAAACGCGCACGTTGAAGTCGGGTTGAAGATTTGATTTCCACGCAGGTGGACCCCGTCGAGGCGCCCATCGCCGCGGCCGCGGGCGACGCGCCGCTCGCGTCCGCCGTCGCGCTCGGCTAGTCTACACAGGGAGTTAAAATCGACAGGGGGGGGAGGGGCAATGTGCACATGCGCATCAGAGCGCGCCCAGCGGCGGCGTGGAGATCGTCGCCGGGTCCACGAGGAGCACGGCCGCGGCCGCGAAGACCATGGCCAGGCGCCCCTGAAACAGCTCCGACTTGGACGCCAGCGCCCGGGCGCGCGCCATGGCCTCGTCCTCGGACGCCGCTTTCGCCTCGGGCCTCCGGAGGCGCGCCACCTCGCGGACGGCGAAGGACCCCGCGACCGCGAGCAGGGGGAACTCGACGGCGAGGTTCGGCGACGTCTGGAGGAAAGACGCCGCGGCCGCCGGGCAGCCGCAGCGCGCGAACTGGGAGAAGAAGAGGAGCCGCGGGTCCAGCGGGATGCAGGACAGCGTCGCGGCCATGAAGAGCGCCGCGCGGCCGTGCTCCCGTTCCGCCGCGGCGAAGAAGCTCCGCCGCGCGTCGATGCGCTGGGCGTAGCGCAGCGGGTAGCGGCCGCTCCCGTCGAAGAGCACGCGCCACGAGTCCGGCGACGGCGGCGGCGCGACGGCGACGGCGGAGGAAGGGGAGGTGGTCTCGCGCGTCGCCGCCGTTTGTACGTTTGAGCGCTGCTTCCAGCGCGCGCTCAGAAACTGGTCGTAGTACTGGCGCTTGTAGACGTTGGCGTCGAAGACCGGGATGTCGTCCTGCTGCATCATGGCGTCGTCGTCGACCCCGGGCGGCGGGCGCCGAGGAGCGGGCCTATTTGCCAAAGCGGCGGCGGACGCCAGGGAGAGCGCGGCGAGGAGCGCGCGTCTACGCGCCATCGAGGCGTGCGGCGCTGGCCGGGCCGGGCGAATGCGTGTGCGGCAGAGGCGACGAGAGTGATGGCAGATGACGAGGACTGATGTCGGCTTCGCGCGCCGAAGCTCCGCGCTGCTCGTGCGCTGGCCAAGCTTCGCTGAACTTTTCGTTGGCGGACAATGTCGACCCAGCATGCTTTACGCCCTCATCGCGGCTGCGCGTTGCTGTTGATGCTGACGAGCTGGAGCGTGTAGTCGAGCATGGCGTAGGGCGGCACGTTGCGCTTCGGCGCGCCCTTGTCGCCGAAGCCGAGCACGGGCGGCACGGAGACGCGGCGGACCTCGCCGACGCAGGCGCCGCCGAGCGCGGGATCCCAGGCCGCGGGGAACTGGCCGAGCGGCTGCTGGCCGAGCACGAAGTAGACCGTCGAGTCGCCGCCGCGGCCCGCGACCTGGTTGCCGCCGGCGAAGGTGATCGCCGACCCGTCGAAGAGCCTGCCGTCCGCGGCGAGCCGCCCCTCGTAGCGGATCTCCAATAAGTCGCCGCGCTCCGCGCCGCGGCCGCAGACCACGGGCGAATTGAGGCGCTCGACGACCAACGTCTGCGCCGTCGTATACGGGCCCGACGGCGGGAGGATGGTCGTCGCGGCGCCGCGCGCGCCGGAGCCGGCCTCGAGCGCTTGGGCGAAGCGCGACGGGTCGCGGAAGACGACCGTCGTCGGCCGCGGCGCCTGCTGGAGCTTCGCCGCGATGTCCTGGAGCGTCGCCTTCTCGACGTTCTCGCCGTCGACGGCGACGACGACCCAGTCGCTCTCGACGCCGGCCTTCGCGGCCTCCGAGCCGGGCCGCGCGCCGACGACGGCGACGCGGAACGACGGCATGGAGCCCAGCGTCGCCTTGGCGAAGCCGATGGCCTCGAGCTGCAGGCCCACGCTCGCCTCCTGGAACGTGACGGCGACCTCGTCGCTCACGATGGCGCCGGCCACGGCGGCCGCGGCGCGGCGCGGGGCCGCGACGGCGACGCCGGCCGTGGCTGCTGCGGCGGCGCCGTTTTTGGCAAAGTCGATGGCGCCGCGCCGCGTCGCGCGCAGCGCGCAGGCGCCGGTAGCGATCCACAAGGTAGCGCAGAGGCGCATGGCTGGCCGCATCGCAGGCACAAGTGGCTCGGTGGGTCAAAGCTTCCTGGATGTTGACGATGGTGCTGCCCTTTCAGAGATCTCTTTCAGAGACTCGAGTCGATGGCCCAAGAACCGAGGGCGGACCCCACCCCTTGGGAGAGTGTCCTCGATGAACGCGTGCGCGCCTTGCGCAGCGGGAACGACAAGCAGAAGGAGCAGGCCGCAGGCGCGCTCGCGGAATTCCTCGAGGCGTCTCCTGGTCTACACGACTCTTCTCCATTTGATCGCAGTTTAAGCGCCGCCGCTGCTCGTGGTCGGGTCCTCGTGGAGGCCGGCGCCGTCGCGCCCCTCGTGGACATCGCGCGGAGCGGCAGTGCGGACGCGAAGACTCAGGCCTCTCGCGCGCTGATGACCCTCGCGCTCGACAGCTCGACAGCGGTCGAGCTGGTGCGGGCCGGTTGCATCGAGCCGCTCGTAGAACTGAAGCGGAACGGCCCGCGTTCGACAAGTTGCTCACGCACCCGGGGATTTTCGTGGGGATGGGAAGACGCCTCGAGTAACGCCGGGCAGACGTTGCTCAACCTCCTGCCCTGGAAGAGCAGCACGCAGATTCAGGATGCGATTTGGGAGGCTCGCGGCATTCCGCCCCTCGTCGAGCTCGCGAGAGAAAAAGCTGAATGGGAGTTTTTGAATGCGGCCGTCGTCGCACTGGACCACCTCGCACGCGGCAACGCCAGGAATCAGGTTGCGATCGCGATCGCCGAAGGGGGTATCGTGGCGCTCGTGAAGCTCGCGCGGACCGGGATCTTCTGGGCTCCTGGCGTCGCAGCAAGTGTCGAAAACGCCAGAAGATTCAAATGCGCAGTCAGAACGGCAACTGCGCAGTCAGGACGGCTCTGGCGCGCCGACGCCAAGGCCCGGCACAAAGCCGCGTGGATCCTCGCGTTACAGCGCTTGATCATCGTCCGCAAGTGCGTCGGCGCCGTGCTCCCGCCCGAGATGGCGGGCCTCGTCGCGGCGTTCCTCGGCGTCTAAGCTTCGGTTACGCGCTTCAGTCGAGGTCGTGCCACGTGGGCTCGGCGTGGAGGGACACGTGGGCGTCGCCGCGGAGGATGGCGGCGACGAGGCGGTCGCCGTCGGCGGCGACGTCGTCGGGCTCCTGCTTCCGCTTGGCCCGGAGCCAGGCGAGGGGCGGCGGCCGCTCGCGCCGGCGCGCGAGCGTGACGCCCACGCCGAACTTGGCGAGCGACCGCCGGAGGTCCTTCGCGAGGGACTCCGTGAAGGCGTCGGACGCGCGGATGGCGGCGCCCGTCGAGTCGAAGGCCTCGGGCGGCTCGTCGAAGTCGCGCCACTTGTCGTCCTCGAGGCCGACGACGAAGCAGCACCGGCCGCGGCCGCGCTTGGCCATGTCGCCGCCGACGCGCCGCGCGAGGTGCGTCGCCGCGCGGCACCGCGCCTGGAGCGCGACGTCGGCGACGGAGAGCGCGTCGCGCGACGCCTTGCGGCCCTCGTCGAAGGCCGCCGGCGCCGGCTTCGGGTCGGCCGCGGCCGCGGCCGCGTCCGCCGGCGCGTCGGCCGGCGCGTCGGCCTCGGGCGGCGCGGCGCGCTTCGCCGCCACGGGCAGGTTGAGGAAGCGCTCCGACGGCGCGTGGATGAGCACGTCGAGGCTCTCGGAGACGTTGGCCTCGCGGAGCTTCTTGTACAGGGACCGGACGGAGCCGCGCGCGTCGTCGGCGAGGCCCGGGCAGCCGATGGCGACGCAGCGCGCGCCGTAGTCGGCCCGGAGCCGCCGCGCGAGCGCCTTGGCGTCGCCCTCGCGCGCGGACACGAGCGCGACGCCGTAGCCGCGCCGCGCGAGCGCCTCCGCGGCCGACGCGCCCAATTCGTCGCCGCAGCCGGTCACGAGCGCGAACGGCTCGCCCTCCAAGGGCGCCGCGCGCTGCTCGAGGCGCGCCTCGCGGACCGTGGCGACCAAGGCGACGCCGAAGCCCGTCGCCGCGCCGCACTTGATCGCCGCGCGCTGCGCGGGCGCCGGCAGCACCGCGAGCGCCGCCATCGCCGCCGTCGCCGGCGTCACGTGGCGCCGGAAGCGCTCGACGCAGAGGCCGAAGGCGCTCGTGAAGACCGCCGCCTGGGGGCCCGCCGCCCGCACGAGCGACAGCAGCGGGCTCCGCTCGTAGGTCGCGCGCGCCGCCGACAGCAACGGGCTCCACATCTTCCGCTCCTCCTCGAGCTCCTCGCTCTTGACGAGCGCGACGTCGGCGTTCGTGCTCGCGACGGCGTCGGCCGGAACGATGCGCGCCATCGGGAACGGGCCCCGCCGCGCCAGCGCGCAGGGCACGACGAGCAACAACAGTGGTCGGATTCTGATGGCCATCGTGCGACAGCAACCCTACCGGCCATTCAACAACCTCAAGACCGACCTCGCCCAGCGCGTTGATCGATCGATGGAGCCCCTCGGATGAGGATGGCTGCGTTGTCGCGCTCGTGCCGACACGGCAACAGATAAGACACGGTTTTAAAACCATGCCCAAGTGCCCGTGCTGCAAGCGGCGGGTCCACGTCGACCAGGAGGTCGACCTCGACGCCGACGACCTGATGAACGCGCCCGGCATCACGGCCCGCCGCGGCGCGAAGAAGGGCGCCGTCGTCGTCGCGAAGCAGGAGGCCAAAGCCGCCCGGGGCCCCGGCGCGCTGGGCCGGCTCTGCGGCGCCTGCGGCGCGCTCCGCGGCGGCGGCGCGGACAAGGGCAAGAAGGCCGGCAGGATCAGCGTCTTGCTCGGCCGGTCGCGGCTCGCGGGCCGCCACTACTGCCTCAAGCTCAAGTGCCGGCGATGCCCGGCCTGGTGCTGCGTCTGGCCCACGGCCTGCTGCCGCGAGGGCCCCGCGGGCGGCGACGTCGAGAACCCGCCGACGAACGAGGAGGAGGACTCGAGCGACGAGGAGGCCGAGGACACGGGCCCTAAAAAGTACTGCTTCGGCCTCATGCGCGAGGTGCCCGAGGACGAGCGGGACCGGGTCCTGTTCGGCGGCCTCGTCGAGGTCTCCGAGGAGCTGCGCGAGTTCGGCTGGGACGGCAAGGTCCTCGCGGTGCAGGAGTCGAACGCGCTGCTCATCGTCATCCTGGGGCTGACCTTCGCGGACCTCATCGTCACGGCGCTCCAGATGTACAGCCCGCTCATCTCCAGCGAGGGCTGCTCCGTCGTGCAGAAGACGGGCGACGAGCCGAACTCGGGCGGCACGAAGATCACTTCCGACTTCTCGGTGCTGAGCGAGGAGTCGTGCCTCGTCGCCGTCGCGTCGAACATCACGCTGGCCATCTTCACGGTCGAGATCTTCCTCCGGCTGCGCCAGTACGCCATCTGCAAGTCCTACACGGCCTTCTTCACGGACGTCTTCTGCGTCCTGGACTTCTCGCTCGTCGCCATCGACCTCGTCGTCATCGTGCTCACGGTGCTCCTGAGCAGCGTCATCGAGAAGTACCCGGAGCTCGCCGTCGTCGGCAAGTTCGCGTCGAACGCGCGCATCCTGCGCGCGGTGCGCATCTTCCGCATGATGCGGGCGGTGAGAGCCGCGCGCGCGATCGCGAAGCTCTCCGCGAACCAGGACCTCTTCGACGCCGCGGCTTCCGGCAACCTGGCCATGATCACGAAGAAGGCCAAGGGCGCCGCGCCGCCCGTCGCGTCCAAGGGCGGCGAGAAGGTCGACGCGGCCATCTCCGCGTCCGCGGCGCTCGACCACGAGCGGAAGCAGCTGTGGCGGCTGAACCCCAACGGCGAGACGGCGCTCCACGTCGCCGCGGCCTGCGGCCACGAGCGCGTCGTCAAGTACCTGCTGGAGCGCAAGTCCTGCGACGACGTGGACCCGCGCGACTGGTCGACGGGCGCGACGCCCCTGTGGAACGCGTGCCAGGCCGCGAAAAGGGCCGCGGCGCGCGTGCTCCTGTCCAAGGGCGCGGATTTAGATGTCGCGCCCCTCTTCGGCGAGCACCGGGGCGTCACGGCGAAGCAGCTCGCGGCGGCGAAGCACTGGGACGACCTGATTTTGGAGGCCGCGGAGATCCGCGCGGCGGAGGAGGAGCGGCTCGAGGCGCAGCGCGTGCGGCGGGAGAAGCGGCGGAACCGCGTCGCCATCGCGCGGGCGGAGCGGGAGCGCGTCGCGCGCGAGGCCGAGGAGCGGCGCCTCGCCGAGGAGGAGGCGTCGCGCGAGCGCGCGCGCCAGCGCGTGAAGCGCAAGTTCCAGGAGATGATCGAGCACGGCGTCCGCGGCGCGCTCGAGCATTGGATGGCCGCCTACTTCACGCCCGAGGAGCTCGCCCACGCCGGCACGAAGAAGGGCGAGGTTTTGGCGAAAAGAGCCAAGGAGGCGCGCCTCGACGCCGCGCGGCTCGCGCGGGACCCGAAGGAGGTCCAGCGGCGGAGAGAGGCCGCGCGCGTCGAGGCGGAGCGGAAGAAGGAGGTGCGCCGCCTCGAGGCCGTGCAGCGCGTCGCGAACAACGAGCTGCGGACCGCGTGGCGCGGCAACCCGAAGAAGCGGCCGAAGCTGCCCCGCGAGGAGCGCAAGAGCCGCGTGCTCCGCCAGGAGGCCGCGCCGCGCCACGGCTGGCCCGTGCCCACGGTGTCGCGGCGCATGGAGATCGACCTCAACGACCCGAAGCGCGACGAGCGCCTCAGGCCATGACCGAGAAGGCCGCGGCCGACAAGGCGGCCGCGGCGCTGAGCCCCAAGCCCGGCGCGCGCAAGCTCCCGGCCATCGAGGGCGACACGCGCCTCGAGGACGTGCCGTAACGTACGAAGGGTGGGTTTAGGGGGCGCGCGCCTACGCGGACAGCTCCTCGATGAGGTTCGCGATGAGCTCCGACTCGTCGAAGTCGTCGTCGTCGGCGTCGGCCACCTTCATGGCCTCGGCGACGGGGTCCGCCGGCGGCTCGAGGTCGACGTCGCAGAGGTCCTCGCTGCAGGCGAAGCCCGCGAGGCCCGTCGCGGCGCCGTAGACGACGTCGCCGACGAATTGCGGCTTCCCGCCCTCGAGCGCGAGGTCCGTCGGGCCCCGCGCGCACCAGCGCACGAAGCGGTCGAGCTTCTTCCGCGACCCCTCGGCGACGACCTTGACGGCGGCGCCGTCCGAGTCGACCGTGCCGGCGATGCCGAGGAACGTCACCATCTCGCGCCGGCACTGGTTCGCCCAAAAGACGGACTGCACCGTCGCGCCCGTGAGCGTCAGCTCGACGCGCTCCGCGTCGCCCGCGAAGCGCACCGTCGACACGCGGCGCGTGCTCGCCGGCGCCAGGAGGGCGCCGGCGCTCGCCAGCAGCAGCGCGAGAACGCAGAGCAAGCTCTTCGCCATGTCGCAGATCGGACTCTGCGGCAAGGTCGCGGCGAGGGCCACCTCAACGCGCAGCGACGCGACGACGTGCACCCGTACGCTCCGCGCCGCTCCCACCACTCCCGAGCAAAAAGGGGTGCAGTGATGTGGTATACGCCGCGGCCTCGTTGTGTGGCGAGACGCGGGCGGGTCGGGAGGGCGGCGCGGCGCGCCGCGCGAGGGGAGGTCGTGGTGTTGGCGCCCAGCCGCGGCCACGTCAAGACCGGCGGCTAGGCGAGGGGGTTCGCGTCGGGCGCCGGCGCCATGGGCGGCGGCGGCGGCTGCGGCGGCGCGCCGACGCGGGGGTCGCCGAAGGGCGCCGCGGGCTGCTGCGGCGGCGCGCCCGGGCCGTCCGGCGCGCCCGGCGGCGCGTCCTTGCGGCGCATGTAGCCCGCGCGGCCCCGCGCGCGGGACTCGTCGCACTTGGAGGCCTTGAGCTTGCCCGCGAAGGCGTGGATCGCGTGGAAGCGCTTGCAGCCCTTGCACCACTTGAAGTAGGCCTGCGTCGGCGCGTGCTTCCACGTGACGGTGTCGCAGATCTTGCAGACGTCCTTGTTCTGCGTCGGGATGATGACGACGTCGGGCTTGGCCGGCGGCGGGTCGCCGGGCTTGGGCGGCGCGCGGCCCTCGCGGCCGCACATGACGCAGTGGTGCGCGGCGCCGCGGCCCTTGGTCCGGTTGAAGTTGATCAGCGACTCGTACTGGGGCACGGGCAGCACGGGGATCGTCGCGAGCTGGGGCAGGCAGCCCACGTCGACGACGACGGACGCCTCGCGGTTCACGCCCGGCGCGGCCGGCGCGGGCGCGGCCGCGGGCTTCGGCGCCGCGGGCTTCGGCGCGCGCGCGGCGCCCGGCGGGTGCTTCGCCCCGGAGGCGAAGGACGGCGCGTCGCCGGACTTGGACCGGCGGCGCTTCAGCGCCGCGGCCGGCGCCGTGTGCTCGCCGCCGAACAACAGCGCCGCGTCGCGCGCCGACTGCCGGTGGCCCGGCGACTGGCCCGTGTAGGAGCCCGGCGCGTCCAGGACGCCGTCCAGCTCCAGTTCGAAGCCGCCCTCGTTGTCGCCCCAGTCCACGCGGCCCAGCGCCTCGTCGGAGATGTCGTCGCCGAAGAGCGGCGGCGGCGGCGGCCCCCCGGCGCCGTCCGAGGCGCCAAAATCCCAGTGCTGGGGCGACGGCCGCCGCGTGAGCTTGCGCGAGCCCCGGCAGGCGCGCTTCGGCGCGACGAAGGACCCCCGCGCGCCGAAGTGGGAGCCCGCGGCCGACTCGCCCGTCGAGTCCGCGCGCGCGCGGTACGACTCGCCCGCCGCGAGCGCCGCGGCGTGGGAGATGGCCTCGTCCCCGAAGGAGAACGCTGAGTCCCGCAGCTCGAGCAACGACGACCCGCGCAGCGAGCCCCGGGGGAACGAGCCCGCGTCCAAGTCGCCGACGGACGGCCGTCGCGCGCCAGCGGAGCCCGCGCCGCCCGCGCCGTTGTAGGACAGGTCCCCGAGCCCAAAGGAGAAGCGGGCCAGGCCGCCGGAGTCGGCGCGGCCCCGCGTCAGGGACCCCCGGTCCCCGAAGTTGCCGCCGCCCATGTCGTCGAGCGACATCAAATTCTGTAAGTCGTCGCCCAAATGCTGCATCGGGTCGGGCGACGCGTCGAGCGCCGCGGCGAGCGAGTTGCGCAGCAGCTTCTGCACGGGCGCCTTGTCCGCGCCCCCCGTGTTGTGGTAGCGGTCCAGGGCCTCGCCGATGCCCGCCGCGTTGTCGGGCGACGACAGGAGCCTGGCGGCGGTTTCGGCGGTTTCGCGCGCGCGGGTTCGGGGAATTTAGGGCGCCGCGGTCGCACGCGTCCTTGAGGGACCCCTTCTGCATGGCGTCGATCTCGCCGCGGGCCTCGAGCGTCGACAGCGCGCGCCTGCGGGGCCGCGGAATTCGGCGCGCGGATCGGAGATTCGGCGCGGCGCGCGGGAGCGAGGATAGACCGGGAGGCGCGCGAAGAACGGGCGCGGGGGCACGCACAGGCGCGTCGAGAGGGCCGGCCGCTGGGCGTCGTAGGACGTGCCCAGGCTCGAGTTCCGCGGCCGCATCTGCGTCGAGCCGCGCTTCGACAGCTGCGCCGCGATGCCGCCCCCCTCGCCCGGCGTCGTCAGGAGCACGGTGTCGGGCGACTCGTCGAAGGAGATGCCGAGCCCCCCCTGCTCGACGATGTCGCCCCAGGTGCTGTCCGGGAGCGACCCGATGTCCATGGAACTCATGCGCTCCATCGCGGTGGCTCGAATTCTTCGTTAAACTTCGCCGGCGGCGCCTCGCGCCGCGGTTTTTTGGTCGTTCGCGCGCGCCGTGCGTCCGCGGTGTGCGCCCCCGCCCCTCAGCCGGGGGATCAGACAGTTTCAGCTCTCGCGAGAGGCTGGCCTGTTTCCGCTCTTGCTGCTGTGAGACGCTCGAGGCTGAAGGCGAAGCACAGCCGGCCGAGCAGTGACGAGCGGATGCAATCTTCATCGTAATGGTTGAAGACGCGGAAGTTCATCGGACGCACAGATGTCGTCTCGGGCCTTGCCTCGGAGGTAATCTAGACGCAGGGGTGTCCACGGTGGAAACTCACGACCGTTAGAGCCCCGCGGCGAGCTCCAGCGACGGCGTCGTCTTCGCTCTCCGCCGCGCGGCGCGGGCGAGGGAGAAGCCCCAGTACCGCCAGAGGGCCCGCGCGACGCCGAAGCACGCGAGGATGGTCAGCGCGGTCATCAACGCCCAGTGGCAGACCCAGGGGAGGCCGCCCTTGCCCGCGATGTTCGACGGCGTCCCCGCGTCGAGCGCCAGGCACGCGCTGTTGATGCAGTAGCGCAACCCCGTCGGCTTCGGACCGTCGCCGAAGACGTGGCCGAGATGCGCGTCGCAGCGCGAGCAGCGCACTTCCGTGTGAATTAAGGCGTCCTTCGCGTAGGTGATGGCGCTCGCGTCGTAGGGGCTGTGGAACGACGGCCAGCCCGTGCCCGACTCGAACTTGGCCGCCGAGCCGAAGAGCGGCGCGCCGCAGCACGCGCAGCGGAACGCGCCGTCGCCGGTGCGTTTACTGTCGTATTTGCCGCTGCGCGGCGGCTCCGTCCCGCCCCGCAGGCAGACGGCTTTGAAGCGCGGCTCCGTGGCGTTCAACTGGTCGCAGTCGCCCCGCGTCATCTGTTGCGGGCCCGGCATGTCCCAGCCGCCGGCGGACGCCGACATGGCGGCGACGAAGCCGACGCAGCTCGCGGCGCCGAGCGCGTCCCAGTAGGGGTCCGTGTTGCAGCGCGTGGCGCTCGCCTCGTCGGGCTTCTCCATCGTGCACTCTTTCTTCGCCGAGGGCAGCTATCGCGCGCAGATACCCCTGAGCCCATGTTTGCCGGTTGCACTCGCTCGAAACGTCGAGCACGTTTTCGAGCGTGCGATGGAGAATCCATCAGCTTCTCAGGCCCACAGCCCAGCCATAATGCAACGACGTACCACGATCCCAGTGGCTTTGTTGACCGCGCGCGTACGGACGAGGCAACGGCGAAAACTCGACATCGAGCCGATTGCGGGGCGACGCGAACGAGAGGTTTTATGGGCTGGGATGGGGCGCGTTCGGCTTCCCCGACCCCTTCGAGCTAGATTTGAGCCCTCGCAGCACCAGAGATCGTTCGTCGTCACCCACGCATCGCCTCGGTGCAAGGGTTAGGTCGCGGGGCTCGATATGGTCGAGCTCGTCTGGTCGGGCTCGGGCGCCGCCGCGGCCCGCGGCGGCTCCCGTTACCGTCGAAACAGGGGCGAGATCGCTGGACCTAAAGCTTGGCGCCCCTCGGGGCACCGGTTCCGAGGCCGGAACCGCATTTAGGTCCAGCCGAAAGACTCTGTCTCGACCATACTCGGGCGGTGCGTCCCCGCCCGCGCCCGTCAACTCCTCTCGAACGCAGCCCAGCGGCAAGCTCTCCCGTGGACAAAATCGGTGGCGCGGCACGAGACACCGGATCCGATGCCGAAACGCGTAATTTGTCCACCGCTCAGAGGGTTCCTGGACCGCACGGGGGCTGCCATGCCGCCCCCTGGCCTTTTGGCGTCTCAGACGAAATTATCGACGCGAAGCGGCAACAGGGCTGCTTCATGCTCTGCACGACCAGCCTAAAAAGTATCTGCGCGCGATAGCAGCATCATCCACATTGAAGGGCTCTCGCAAGTGAGCATGGAGCTGGCGTCGGCCGCGCGCTGACATTGCCCTCTTGACACCACCATCGAGCGCACCGCGCCGTGAAATTGAGCGCTCACATTGCCCACTGAAAGCCGTGACATGGTCAAGGGCAACTGGCAGCACCGCGTCGAAAAGGCCGAGCGGCGCAAGGCCGAGCGCAAGGAAAAAAAGGAGCTGCGGGAGAAGGGCCTCCTCGTCGAGCCGCTCGACGTCCTCAACGCCCTCTTCCGGGGCGACCCCGACCCGGAGGTCTGGCTCGTCGCGCCGGAGCGGCCCAAGCTCTGCGCGGCGCACTTCTTCGACGACGGCTGCACGAACCGGCGGTGCAAGTGGTCGCACGCGGAGACGCTCGGCCCGTACACCGCGCGCTGCGCCGTCGCGGCGCCGACGGAGACGACGGCGCGCGCCGTGGCGCGGCTGGCGCGCGTCGACGAACAGCTCTTCCCCGCGCGCGTCGCGCCGGGCGGCGCGGCGGGCGCCTTCGACGCGCTGGCGGACGCGCTGCTGGACGTCGTCTTCCGCTTTTCGCCCGCGACGCGCGCCGCGGGCACCTGCCGGAAGCTCCGCGCCGCGTCGCTCGCGTCAGGCGCCGTGGTCGCGGCGAAGCGCCGCGCGCGGCCGGCGCTGCTGCTCGCGCGGCAGCGCTCGTTGCTGCGGCGCGCGAAGGACGTCGCGTACGCGGCGTCGGGCGCCGCGCTCGCCTTCGACGCCGGCGCCGACGACGTCTGGCGGAGCTTCGCCGGCGGCGCGGCGCCGCGGCCCCGGGCCCGGTCGCGCGGCGACTCCGCCGCGGACGAGGCCCGGCCGCGCGCGCCGTCGTCCGCCGCCGTTTTGGACGCGCTCGTGTCGAGCGAAAGGCCGTTCCGCGCGCTCCTCGCGTGCTGCCCCGACGCGTCCGCCGCGGGCCTCGCCGCGGGCTCGAAGGCGCTGCGGGCCGCGGCCAAGGCCGACCCGGCGATGCGCGCGCGCCGCCGCCGCGGCCTGGAGGCCGCGGCCGCGCGGAAGAAGCAGGGCAAGAAGAAGAAGCAGGGCAAGAGCTCCGGGGGCAAGAAGGACGGGTTCGCGCGGGGGCAATAAGACGAACGAGACGGATTACGCGGCGTAGGAGAACTTGTTCTTCTCGTAGGCCCACCGCTCCCGCGGGATCAGGTGCCAGCCGAGCGGGTGCGGCGCCGTCGCCGGCCCCACGCTCCCGTCGTCATCGAGGTTCGTGAGGTAGGCGCAGATCACGTCGCCGTCGAAGGGCGGCTTGAGGTCGACGGGCAGCCGCGGCGACACGTTCGTCGGCACGCGGAGCGTCGCCGCCCGCGTCGGCCCCATGCAGGCGAGCGCGGCGTCGCCGCCCTTGGCGAGGCCCCTGCACTCGCCGCCCTTGTGGAACGCGGCCCAGTCCTTGAGCTGGCACTCGCGGCCGCAGTAGGCGACCCTGGCGCAGCGCCCGCAGGCCTTGAGGGGCTCGGCCAACGCGGGCGCCGCGCACCAGAAGCAGGACGCGAAGGGCTTGCCCGCGACGGCCGCGCGCAGTTCGTCGGCATTCGCCGGCGCGCGCTCGACGGGGAAGTTGCGCTGCACGGCCGCGTAGGTGCCGTCGGTCGAGTAGGCGAGCACGGCGCTCTTGGCGGGCGCGACGAGGATCTCGTTCATGAAGAGCATGAGGTCGGTACGAAGCTGCGGCGCGACGTCGATCGACGCGACGAGCGCGGCGGCGTCGGGCAGGACCAGACCATCGGCCTCGTGGCGCGTGCCCGCGCGGATGCGCAGCGCGACGTCCGCGGCCTTCCGGGCGACGTCGGCCGGCAGGCAGGTGACGAGGAAGACGTGGCCCGCCGCCGCCGCGGGCGCGGCGCCCTCGGCGAGCACGAGCTTCTCGAGATCGGTGCCCTCCGCGTCGACGGCGTTTTTCAGCCGCGCGAGGAGCTCGGCCTGGTACGACGCGCTCGCGGCGCCGCGGTGGATCTTCGGGCCCATGCGCCGGAAGTCCACGGGCTTCTGGTCCGCGGCGCCGGACCCGGCGCAGGTGCCCAGGAAGAGGACGCAGCTGCGGGAGTCGTGCGTCAGGAGGTCGCCCTCGCGCTTGTTCTCGGCCATTGTTTTTTCGGTAGCGCGTCGGTCTGGCAACGCAGCTAGGTGGAGACGCGCTGCAGCGGTGCGAACAATCGTCGGGTTGGTGCGTGAGAGAGCATTGAGAGCGTCGCTAGAGTCAATTGAGCAGTGGGTGAAACGAGACGTCAATTTGCACTTGCCGATCCGAAACACGGCAGCCCAAAAGGACCAATAGGCAGCTTACGATCGCCACACACGATGTTCATTCGCGCGACCGTCGCCTCCGCGCTGCTCGCCTTCGCCGATGCCCAGGGCATGGGCGACGGCCTCGCCAAGTCGACACGCAGCGTCACACGCATGCAAACGACTCGAAACGCATGCCAATAGGTCCACCTACGCCTCCTCGGATCCGCTGCCCGGCCTCGAGTTCATGCTCAAGTACCTGCCCGTCACGGTGGCCATCGACTCCTGCCCGTCCAACGTGTGCAAGGAGGGCGCGCGCTCGCCCGACGGGGCCAAGACCCAGGGCAGCAAAAGAGGGCGAAATTCCCAACTTCAAAGGCTGCTTTCTCGGCCGATTTCCGCTCGTTTCGGCTGACTTTTGGACGAGCGATCATCTCTCGGAACGCTCTCGAAGCGTGGATGCTTTTTCCGGAACGCGCGCGCGCGGAACACTCATGTTGAAGCGACGTTGAATCACCCTTTTGCTGCCCAGGCCAAGACCCAGGGGCGAGCGCAGCTCGTCGAGCCCGGCTTCATCTACGACCGCAACTGCCACATGTACTCGTCCGTCGGCGACGCCGCGCCGAGCACGAGCGCCAAGGAGCCCACGGCGCTCACCTACGCGGGCACGCCCGGCGACGACTGCGCCTACACGACCGGCTCCGCCTTCGACGATTCGTCGTCGGGCGACGTGGCCATATACGCGACGTACGCGAACATGCCGGACACGTGCTGCAAGGCCTGCGCGGCGACGCCGGGCTGCGTCGCCGCGACCTACTTCGCCAAGCCCGGCCAGGACGCGCTGACCCTCGACGTCGACTTGGACGAAGTCGCGGCGGCGCGGCGCCTCCAGCCCGAGCGGAGCGAGGGCTTCGGCCTCCACCTCGTCGACGTCTGGTCCAGCGAGACGGCGGGCGGCCTCAACGTCTCCGAGGTCGAGGCCGTCTTCGCCGCCAAGGTGGCCAACTTCTCGTCGGGCGCCTACGACGCGTTCTTCGACTTCAACGTCGTCCTCTACGCCGCGGACCTCGACGCGTACGGCGACGCCTTCGCGAAGGACGGCGTGCCGACGCTGCGCTTCTCCTGGACGAGCGCCGAGGGCGAGACCTGGCACTCGCTCCTGGTCCACGTGCCCAAATCGCAGATGATCCTGGAGCTCGTGTCCCAGAATTCGAAGACGACGCCGACGCTGGCGATGGAGACGCGCATGAGCAACCGCACGGCCGTGCGCATGTCCACGACGGTGAAATCGACCTACAACAACCTGCTCTACGGCGTGGCCGTGACGCGCGGCGTCTCGGACCTCGCCGCCGTCGCGACGTTCTACGAGTCCGTCCTCGGCGCCGTCGAGGTCCTCGACGTCAAGGCGGCCGGCGTGGCCCGCAAGTGCTACCAGTGGGGCTGGGCCGGGAGCGACGTCTGCTTCGTCCAGCGCGACGACGACGCGAAGTTCACCGTCGCGGACCTCGAGGCGACGCTCTGGGCGTCGCACGCGGCGGTCGACACGTCGCCGTCCGTCCACGACAAGTGGGGCGACAACCACTACGCCATGGACCTGCCCGGCACGTCGGGCGCGTCCATCGTCGAGGCCTTCACGGCCAACTACGCGCGGATCTACCCCATCGCCAACAAGTCGACGACCTACGCCTTCTCCTGCGAGCAGCACTACATCATCGACCCGACGGGCTTCTCCATCCAGACCGACCTCGACTTCATGTCGGGCGGGTACCCCGGGTGCTCGGGCTACGACTACGCCGAGGACGCCTAGGGACGTGGCACCGATTTTAACTATTTTTTTATTGCCTTCACCTTGCATCGCTGACGGGCAGCGCGCGATGGCGCGCCATGTCGTCGTCGCGCTGCTCGTCGCGTGCCTCGCGCAGAGGACGAGCGCGTCGCTGGCCTTCGTCACGACGAGCGACACGCGCGGCCTCGCGCCGGGCCTCGTCGCGCTGCTCCGCGCCAAGGTCTTCTACGAGGACGCGCGGCTCTTCGTGGCCATGGACGCCAAGCACCGGGGCAGCCGCGAGGTCGCCGACGCCGTGGGACCCTACGCGGACGTCGTCGAGGTGCTCTGGGTCGACGTCGCCGCGAGCCCGCTCCTCTCCGCCGTGCAGCGGTTGCGCTACAGCAACAACGACCGCGCGTCGTTCTACAAGACGCCCTGGCCCGTCGAGTGCTACTTCCAGATGGTCGTGCCCGAGCTTTTATGGGCCCTGGGCATCGACCACACGGTCTGCATCGACTACGACGTCTTCACGAACGACGCGCGCCTCCTCGAGGAGATCCCCAAGGTCGAAGCCGTCGGCATGATCCGCCTCTACCCGAAGGAGTGCTGGCGCGAGTTCACGGCCTTCGAGATCGCCAGCGAGGAGAAGCGCAAGTACGGCATCGGCAACGTGCTGGAGGGCTACCCCGCGTTCCACGACGCGGCGCGCCGCGCCGCGCTCGTCAACGCGTCGCGCCCCCAGGGCTTCGCGTTCAAGGACGGCACGAACTACGGCGTCCTCGTCTTCAACAACCGGCGCATGGCGGCCATCGGCTGGACGGCCTGGTGCGCGAGGGTGGCCGTCGCGAGCGACGGCTACATGTCCGGCGGCCAGGATCTGATCAACCTCGCCGTGGGGCGCCGCGACGTCCACGTCCACTACCTGCCCGCGCGCTACAACGTCCAGCTCGCCTACCCCAAAACGAAGAACGCCTGGATGGAGGCGCCCTACTGCGGCTACGGCCAGGCCGTGCCCCTCGCCGCGTCCACGGGCGACCTGTCCGTCGTGACGTTCGCGCACTTCATCTGGCTGCCGAAGCCGTGGAGCCGCGCGATCGACGACGCGATCCTGGGCGTCAAGGGCGCCATCGACGAGGGCCACCGCACGGGCCACTCCTTCATCGCCTTCGCGACGCCCTGGTGGGTGAACAAATGGCGCGACTTCGCGCGGACGGTCAAGGGCCAGTTCTACGACCACGACTTCCCGCGGCTCCCGGAGTACGGCGCGGTGAACCTGATCTGGGGCACGGAGTGCCTCGACGCGTCCCACGGCGGCTTCGACCGGCCCATGGCCTGCGGCCTGCCGAGGAGCGAGCCCGACGAGCCCTGGCCGCCGGGCTACTCGTCGAACTACACGTGGCACCACGCGCGCCGCGCGCCGGGCAACTACCCCCAGTCCTACCCCTTCGGCATCTCCAAGGACACGTCCATCCTCCACGACGAACGGGGCAACAAGGTCGCCTACCCGGGCACCTAGACTAAGCGCCGCGCCACCGCGGTCCCCGCGGCGTCGACCTCGACGAAGAACGCGCGCGCGAGCTTCCTGCCCGTCGTCGTCTCCGCGAGGGTCCGCTCGCGCCGGAGCCAGGCCTCCGTCGCGGCGACGAGGGCCGCGGGGTCCCAGGCGGGGTCCGAGAGCAGTTTGAGGACCTCCTCGGACGGGCAGAGCGTGAAGCCCAGCGTCCGCAGGACCGCGTCGTGGACGACGGCGGCCGTCGACGGCGCGCGGGGCTTGAAGGCGTAGCAGACCGTCGCGCCGACCAGCGTTGTTTCGTCGAAGTCGCGCGGCGCGAGCACGAGGCGCGTCGCGCCCGTCATCGTCCTCGCCGCGAGCGCGTCCGCCTGGGGCCCGTCGAACATGAAGAGCGCGCAGGGCGACAGGGGCCAGGTCTCGGGGATCGATCGCCCGGCCCCGAGGCTCCAGGCCGTCGGGCCGAGGCCGACGAGCGCCGCGAGCAGCCGGGGGCCGCGGTCCAGCGGTCCGCCGCAGAAGCCCAAGACGTACACGGGCAGCGCCGTCACGAAGGCCAGGCCCACCTGGGCCGACATGGCGAGGAAGATGCCGACGTGCATGAGCACGAGCGCCGTCGTCACGTGGGCCCGGTAGGGCGGTGCTAAAAAGAGCGCCGCGGGCGCGGCGACGCACTCCAGGAGAAGCGTCGCGACGGCCGCGGGCGCCGCGAGGTAGGTCGCGACGAAGGAGGACAGGGCCGGCGAGAACGGCCGCGTCAGCGCCGACTTCGACTCGCGGTAGGCTTTGAGGTAGGTCCGCAGCGTCGACCCGCGGCACCACCCCAGTCCGCCGACCCGAATCTTCGCGGCGCCCGCGGACAGCACGAAGTGCGTCGCCGCGCCGAGGCAGGCGCCCCTGGCCCAGGCCGCCGGCAGGCAGCAGCCCCAGGCGCTGTAGAGCAGGCCGTACTCGCCGTGGCGCCGGCTCAGCGCCGTCTCGGCGGCGTGATAGAGCGACACGGCGAGCGCGGCGACGTAGCGCGGGAAGAAGTAGCGCGCGTTGTCGCCAAAGGCCGCGACGCCGAGCATGTAGGGCATGGCGAGGTAGACCGTCCGCCGCCGCGCGTGGAGCCAGACCATGAGGTTGCCCACGGAGTGCTGCGGCGGGCCCACGAGCCAGGCCGGCGACGTCGCGACGGACGCGTCGCCGAGCTCGTAGACCCACCGGCCGCCGGAGAGCAAGTAGACGAGGCCCCACCAGCAGGCCTGGCACGCGAATTGCAGCCGGTAGTAGCAGACATGGTAGTCGTACGATTCGTCGAGCAGCATCGTAATCAGCATCACTAAGTGAGCATGTCTCGAAGGAGTTGCAACTTACAGGGCAACTTGAAGCTACACACTCACCTCTTACGACGCGCACGCCTCGTCGGTTTCTCGGTGCTTTTCTAGTGTACGGTCATCACGCTGCTGCGCGCGACCAAGAACCCGCCCAGGCCCCGCGGCGGTCGTCCGCGCGGACCGGGCGCCGCGACCGGCAGACCAGCCGCCGCGGGGGCGACACCGCCGCGCTGACTACATGGAGATGTCGGTTACTCCGCGCGCGACGGCCCCGTCGCGGCCGTCGCGCCGTCGTCGCGTCTTTCGGAGCGGGGTCGGGGCCGCCTAGGCGCCGTAGCGCTCGTTGACCCAGTCGAAGGCGGGCTTGGTGAAGAGGACCTGGTTGGCCCAGAGCATGTCGGAGACGGTGATCTCGTCCTGGAGGCGGAGCTCGCAGTTGGGCAGGTTCGCCGCCGACTTCTCGAGGACGTCGTCCTCCGTGTCGTAGACGAGGACCGTCTTCTCGTCGGCGTCGAGGCCGAGGCCGGAGAGCATGGACGTGACGCTCTTCGTCTTGGGCGCGCCGACGAACTTGCCGGCGAGGGAGTCGACGACCGTGGCGCGGGCCGCCTTGTTCTGGATCGCGATGCCGATGGCGAGCTCCGCCTCCTTGCGGTTGATCTTCTTGTTCGCCCAGTCCTTGGGCTTGGGGCCGAAGACGACGCCGCCGCCGGGCTTGAGGGGCGTGCGCGTCGAGCCCTGGCGCGCGCGGCCCGTGCCCTTTTGCTTGAACGGCTTGCGGCCGCCGCCGCGGACCTCCGCGCGCGTCTTCGTGGACGCCGTGCCCTGGCGCGCGTTACGCCGCTCGTTCACGTATTTGCGGTGGACGACGTACCTAGAGCGGGGGGCGGGGTCAAAGCGGACGCGACGACGGGAGCGCGTCGGGGGGAGCCTCGCGGGGGCTACGCGGGCCCCGAGTTCGGGACGCGGCGACGCGCATGTCCTTCTCGCCCTTCGTCGTCTTCAGGGAGAGCGTCGCGGTTCCGGCGTCGGCGCCGTCGAACGACTTCACGGGAACTTCGGCAGTCGCGACGGCGAGGGCCGTCGCCGGCCGTCTGAGGGATGCGGGGGCCACGAGGGCCGAGGCCGTGGCGGCCAGCGCCACCAGAGCGAACTTCATCGCGTCGCTGAGTACGACACTGCAACCCAGGAGCTCCAGATGGGCGACGCCTTGGGCGTCACAGCCCCGGCGACGCGCCGCGCCTATCGAGGCGTCTATCGGACCACCTGCCAGCGCAAACCGGACCATTTCCCGGGGACGGTCGCGAATCTTCTTGGTGCTGGCGGAGCCAGCTTTTGGTCCGGGTCGGACATACTCGTGCCGGTGTTCGACCGCCGCCGGCGGCCGAATCACGGCAAATCAGCACCAGGCATCCACCACACGGCGTCCCGGCTCGACACCGCTGCCTTCGGCGCCCATTTCGACGAGCACGGGTCGCCGGGCGCGCGCGACCCCGCGGGCGAGTGCAACGAAAGGATTCCTGATGTTGAGCGTATGTTGGGGTACCCCAGCCGCGGACTTAGGAGAATCACAACGACCACTGCGACGACGTTCGCCTCGACAAGATGACCGCGCGCAAGATGATGAAAGTTAAATCGCATTACGGGAGAACCGGATGTTCGACGAGCCGCAGCCGCGCCGCGTGAATTCATTCGAGATGATCGCAACGCGAGACGAGATACCCGCAAAACCGTGGATTGACGACGAGCCCGAGATGTACAGTGGATGGATGAAAATGCTCGGCGAAAGTTTGGAGGACTTAGTGGCCCAGTCCAAGTCCACCGGCCCCTTGGGAAACATCCTTGCGCTCCTCGGCAGCTCATTTCTCGAATCGCGCGCGCGGCTTCTCGTCGAGTGCTTCGACGCCCTGCACGCCGCGGGCGTCGGCGTGCCCGACGAACCGCTCGCCGGCGACGCCGCGTCGAGCGCGATCCTCGAGGTCGCCGCGCACGCGCGCAACCCCATGGGCCGCGCGGAGCTCGCGCCGTCGGCCGAGTCGGAGGACGAGCCGCACCCCGAGCTGTTCGCCCCCATCCCGCCCGCGCGCCTCGGCGAGGACGAGCTCGCGCACCTCGCCGAGGACGCGTTCGCCGAGCTCGCCGCGCTCCGCAAGGGCGACGACGCGCCGCACTCGCCCTCGGACGAGGTCCCGCCCGAGGGCGACGTCGCGACGACGTGCGCGCTCGCGGAGACGGAGGCGCTGCTCGCCCAGGCGCGCGACACGAACGCGCGCCTCGCGGCGGAGCTCGACGACGCGAACGCGCGCCTCGCCGCGCGCGCCGAGCGCGACGCCGCGCCGCGCTGCTCGCCCCGGGAGGAACACTTCACCGTCGACGTGATGGCCGCGCTCGACACGAGAAACGCGCAGTACGCGGCGGTCACGAAGCAGCTCGAGATCTCGCAGGGCGAGGTCGCGCGCCTCACCGCCGCCGCGGAGCGCCACGCGGAGGAGCTCGCCGCCGCGGAGATGGCCGTCGCGCAGCACAAGGCGGAGCTCGCCGACGCGCTCGCCGCCGACGCGCCGCGCGCGGTCTCGCCGACGCCGCTCCTCGACGAGCTCGACTCGTCCGCGTCGGCGCCGAAGCCCGGCAGCACGCCCGAGGCGGCGGGCCGCGCGGACCTCGACGAGTCGGAGGCGCAGCGGCCCCCCGCGCCGTCGCCCAAGCCGCCGTCGCCCGCGAAGACGTCGCCGGGCGCCGCGCCGGCCCAGTCCGCCGTCGAGGAGTGCGACGACTTCGCGCAGCCGGACGAGGAGTGCGACGACGCCGCGCCGGCGGACCCGGCGGACGAGGCGTCGCCCGCGCCGGCGGACGAGGCGCCGTCCGCGCCGTCGCCCGAGGAGTCGCCCATCGTCGGCCTCGGCGCGGACGCCGCGCCGTCGACGGACGTCGAGGCGGAGGCGCGACGCGAGGCGGAGACGGCGGCGCTGCGCGACGCGTTTGAGGCGGCGGAGCGGGAGTGCGTGGCGGAGGCGCGGCGCCAGGCGGCGGCGCGCGAGGCGGAGGCGGCGCCGCTGCGCGACGCGTTAATGGCTGCGACGCGGGAGCGCGAGGCGGCCGACGCCGCGTACCGTTCGGCGCAGGCCGCCGCTACGAGCGACGAGGAGAAGGTGCGCGCATACTGGGTCGCAATCGAGAAGTGGGCGGCCGAGGACCTGGCGCGCCGCCGGGTCGTGGAGCACCGGTTCGACCTGAAGGAGTCCGGCGGCGGCACGGACGACGGCTGCTTCGCGCGGCGCCGCGGCGACGAGTGGCAGTTCTTCGCGGACGCCCGCGGCATCTTCGAGGCCTTCCGCGGGGCCGTCCCGAACTTCTTCGGGTGCGTGCTGACGACGAGCTACCAGATTGGGCCCGTGCTCCGAGGGAAGAACGTCATCCCGGGGTTCGAGGCGCGGCTCTGGCCCACGGACGTGCCCCAGGAGCTCGTCGAGAAGGCCGTCGCGGCCATGGCGAAGGAGTCGATCTCGAAGAAGCGGGCGGCCGAGGACTTGGCGCGCCGCCGGGTCGTGGAGCACTGCTACGACCTGAAGGAGTCCGGCGGCACCGCGGCCGACGGCTGCTTCGCGCGGCGCGTCGGCGAGGAGTGGCAGTTCTTCGCGAACGCCGGCGGCATCTGCGAGGCGTTCCGCGAGGCCTTCCCGAAACTCTTCGGGGACGTGCGGAAGACGAGCGCCCAGGTCAGGTCCGTGCTCCGAGGGGAGAAGCGCGTGGACAGGTTCGAGGCGCGGCTCTGGCCCACGGACGTGCCCCAGGAGCTCGTCGAGAAGGCCGTCGCGGCCATGGCGAAGAAGTCGAAGAAGTCGAAGAAGAGGAAGCAGTCGAAGAAAAGGAAGAAGTCGAAGGAGTCGAAGGACGACGGCGAGGTGCTCCTCCGCGCCGACGCGGCGCCGGGCGCGTCGATGGACGTCGACGGCGCGCCGTCGCCCCTGGCGCCGCCGGATTCGAGTGACGCCGATTCGAGCGACGTGCGACGCGACAAGAAGCGCAAGCCGTCGGAGCCCAAGGCCAAGCGGAAGCCGCGCGCCGAGCGATCGAAGTCGCCGCCGGAGCGCCAGGGCAGTTGGTCCGAGGAGGAGGAGGACTACACCGTGGCGCTCATCGGCGCGTTCACAACGGCATGCTCCACTGCTCGCGGGGCACGTTGCTTCGCCAGTACCTAGCAGCCAAGCTCCGGTGCTCCGACATGCGCATCACGAAGAAGTTCCAGTCCTTCAAGAAGTCCGACGTGTCCATCTCGAACGTCAATGGGAACGCGATCCAGTTCGAGCCCTGCGAGGACACGTCGGAGAACGCCAAGGAGAAGGAGCGCGTCCTCGCCGAGCTCGACAAGCTCGAGCTGCTCTTCGAGCGCGGCGTCAAGCGACCAAACCCCCGCGCCAAGTTCGACGAGACGGCGTTCGAGGAGGACATGAAGGCCCGCACCGACGCCTTCGCCGAGAAACAACGCGTCCTTCGCGAGACCGCGACCCCGCCGCCGACGGACGAGGGCGGGCAGCCGGTGTCGAAGGCGTCGGTGAGCGTCCAGAAGAGCGTCGACGACGCCGTCGACCGCTTGCTCGCGCGGCGGAGCCAGCGGCTCGCGCGGGACGCGGACGGGGACTCGGCCATGACGGACGGCGGCGACGCGGGCCCGGCGCGGAGCGAGGCGGGCGACGGCGCGGCGCCGATGGACGAGGGCCTCGACGACGCCTCCGTGGCGCCCACGGACGACGGCGCGTCGATGGACGAGGACCGCGACGACGCCTCCGTGGCGCCCACGGACAGCGGCGACACGGTCATGAGCTCCGACGGCGACACCGTCATGGGCGACGTCAGCGTCCCCGGCGCGTTCGCGTGCAACGCGTCCTGCAAGTCCGCGTGCTGCGACGAGGCCAAGTTCATGGCCCTCCACGCGCCCCAGGGCGACGCCACGAAGCTCAGCGACGGCTCGGACCCGCGGCCCCTCGCGGGCATGACGTTCCTGCTCACGGGCTTCTTCCCCGAGTTCGGCGACGGTTTGAAGCACGAGGATAGCCAGGCCCGCATGTCCAAGATCCTCGCGAGCTGGGGCGCCAAGGTCGACATGCGCACGGGCAACGGCGCCTGGCACGTGTTGCTCTGCGGCGAGGGCCGCCCCAACGAGCACAAGGTGGACAAGGCGAACGCGTGCGGAGACAAGGCGGTCTGGTCGCGGGCCGACGTCGTGCTCTGCCTGACTAACTTCCCGGAGAAGCCGACGGTGGTGGAGAAGACCCCGAGTGCGAGCTGGGAGGCGAGAAAGACGCGCTGGGCGTGCGAGACGACGACGTTCATGCCCGAGGGTACGGCGGTTTGCCCCGACCGCGAGTGCAACGACGACGAGTGCAAGCTGGGCCACCGCTGCACGGGCCTCCACGGCGGCCACCCGCCCGGAGCGATCATGCCGTTTCACTGGTTCGAGCGCGACGAGTTTCATCCCAAAAGCGACTGCAGAGGGCGGTCGCTTCAGTGCCACGCCTGCTTGGCCGCGGCGAGGGCCCGCTACGACGCGAAGAACGAGAAGCGCCGCGACGCGACGGTGGAGCGCCAAAAGAAGTGGGCTCGGATCTTGGCGGGCATCCCGAACCATCTGAGCGACGAGCAGCTCGAGCGTCACTACCAGGCCCTGAAGCAGAAGCTCAAGGCTATGATCGCCGCGCATCGCCGCAAGCGCGGCGACCCGCGGGCCTGGGTCTGTTTGCACGTGTACGAGACCAGCACGGGCTCGCAGACGTTCGTCGCCGAGGGGAACAGCTCGTCGCTGACGACCGCGTCCGCCGCGGCCTACGTCGCGATGTCCCGGGAGGACATCCATTTCATGCGCATGCTCACGGGGCCCGAGGCGACGCGGCTCGGCGACCCGGGGAAGTCGATCTTCGGCAACATGGGCACCGTGGACGAGGCGAAGATCATGGAGCGCATGGGCCAGGAGATCGGCCGCGAGCTCCGCGAGGAGGACGGCCGCATCCGGCTCCTGTACCGCCGCCTCAGCGCCGGCGGCCCGCAGGGCGCCGGCCCCTACGACGTGTCCGCGCGCCTCTGTCCGTTGGATGACGACGGCGAGTGCTTCCTCCTCGGGCCGCCGAACACGCGCATGCACCCCGACTGCTACCCCGAGTGAGTAAGGTAGCTGTTTTGCCACCGCCCCGTCCTCACGTGGACGGCGTTCAACGAGCTCGTCGCCGTCGACCCCCGGCCAGCCTATCGATATCGATCCCCGACGCCGTACGCGTCCTGGACTTCGTCCTGGACGCCGTCTTACATCGTATCACGCACGAAGACACCACCTCAGTGACAAACTTCCTTACGCCTGCGCGAGCCCCGCCCCCGCGGCCACGACCCCGACAGCCACGCCGGCCGCGGGCCCGGCCTTGGCGGCGGCCTTGAGCGCGGTCGCGCCGGCGCCGCCCGCGGCGGTCGAGAGCGCGTGCGACGCGCCGAGCATGGTCGTCAGGAGCACGAGCGAGCCGGCCTGGTGCGCCGCGGCGAGCTCGATGGGCACGTACGCGAGCAGCGTCGCGACGCCGAGCGAGACCTGGCCGACGACGGCCGCGGACCCGGCGACGACGAACGCGCGCGGCGCGAGCGGCAGCGCCGAAAAGGGCCCCGCGGCCGCCGACGCGGCCAGGGCGCCGACGGCGGCGGACGTCGCGTAGGCCAGGGACCGGTGGTCGAACTGGACCGTCGCCGTGTTCTCGAAGAGGTTCCGCCAGGCCGGCGCGAGCGCCGTCAACTCCTCGAGCGGCGGCGCGAAGGACGCGCCCTCGCCGACGTCGCGGTCGTCGATCATGTAGGGCCAGACGTTGTAGGCGCAGCCCGCGTCGTTGCCCGCGACGAAGGCGCCGGACAGCGCCGTCACGAACGTCAGGCCCGCGGCCGCGGCCGCGACGGGCGCGAGGCGCGCCGCGTGCGCGCGCGCGACGAGCGACCGCGCCGCCCGGCCGCCGCTCAGCACCTCCAGGCCGCACCACACGAGCCCCGTGTAGGACGCGAAGGCCAGCGACAGGTGCGTCGCGAGGCGGTACGGCGAGACGCGCACGTCCTGCCGCTGCTTCTCCGGCAGCAGCTGCGTGTCCAGGCCCGAGCGCACCATCCACCAGCCCACGAGGCCCTGCGTGCCGCCCAACCCCAGCAGGCCGAGGAGCCGGGGCTTGAGCCAGGGCGTGAGCCGCCCGCGGCTCCAAAAGTACGCGAGCGGCGCGCCGAAGGCGACGCCGACGACGCGGCCGAGCATGCGGTGGCCGTACTCCCAAAAGTAGATGAACTTGAAGTCCTCGACGGTCATGGACTGGCGCTGCTGCCACTCGGGGAAGCGCTTGTAGCGCTCGAACTCGCGCTGCCACTCGTCGTCGGTCTGCGGCGGGAGGCCGCCCTGGATCTTCCAGTCCGTCATGGACAGGCCGCTCCGCGTGAGCCGCGTGAGGCCGCCGACGGAGACCATGCCGGCGACGAGGCCGCCGCAGCCCAGGAGCCAGTAGCCCACGGGCTTGTCGATCGCCGCCGCGGCCTGGGCGGCGGGCGTGCGATAGTCGTAGAGGCTCCGGCGCACCACGGTCGGCGGCCGCGCGCGCTCCGTGACGACCGTGGACCGCGGCGCGGCGAGCGAGCGCCGCAGGGGCCGCGCGGCGCGCACGGCGTGGCGCGCGAGCATGGCGCAGAAGGTGCTTGGCTCGATTCCCTCGCCCCAGAGTTCCACGGCCACGCCGATGCATGCTCGCGGCTCCACAGATGCTCCAGGCACGATCGACTCATTGAACCAAAGGTTGAGGAAACACCTTTCGAAGCTGCCCCGCCGCTTTGAAACTCCTCACGGAAGCTGGGAGCTTGAGCTGGTCGTCGCCCGCCCGCGCTTTCGGGGACCATGCGGTCGCTCCTGTTGTTGGCCCCGGCGGCCCTGGCCACGGAGCTCGTGAAGCCCCCCGAGGCCGACGAGCGCGTCCAGGTCTTCGTGACCTGGCATCGCGGCTGGACGAACTACGGGGACGGCTACTGCAAGAACAACGAGGTCGACTGCTACGGCGAGGTCGAGGGGGCCCAGACGTCCGTCGCGTCCAACGACAAGACGCCCGAGTGGTACGAGACCGTCGTCTTCGAGCGGTCCTGCTCCGACTACCGCGACGTCACGTTCAGCATGATCGACAGCGACGCGACCGACAAGAAGGGCGGCGACGACGACCTCGTCGTCGAGTGCCGCTTCACCCTGGCGGACTTCGTGCACATGCGCTTCACGAAGCCCGACGCGGGGCTGCCCTACCACATGGAGGAGGAGCGGTGGGCGCTCGGCGAGTCCGTCAAGTCCAAGGGCTGCCTCGCGAAGCAGTGCGTCTACACGTGCATGGGGCAGCCCGCCGACGAGTCCAGCGGCTTCCAGTTCGCGCTGGCGGGCATGCGCTTCACGTCGGAGAACGGCTGCGGCGACCAGCCCTTCATGCCGGGCGACAACTACGATCTGGACAAGTTCCACGCGTATCGGAACCAGTCCTACAAGGACGGCGGCGCCATCGCCTGGCCGGAACCTTCAACCTTAACCCCCGTGGAGCCCACGGAGCTCGAGCTCGCGTCCGTCTTCGACTTCGCGTCGCCGCGGGCCTTCGCGGCTTATGATGTTGGTGATGTTGTCCCCATCGCGTGGCGCCACGACGGCGCGGTCAGCGAAGAAACGGTGGAGATCTACGCCGTGCCCGTGCCCGACGCCATGCCCAAGGTCGGCACGGCGCCGTCGCCCCGGGACCTGCAGCGCGAGTACGAGGACGCGGGCTCTATCCACGTCGTCGCGTGGCACGCGAAAGTCGGCCGCGGCGGCGTCCCCGGCGGCTGGACCGTGCCGGCGAGTATGAAGACGGGCACGTACCGCTTCCGCGCCTACCCGGCGAACATGTACCCGGCCTGGTCCGCCGCGTTCCACGTCACCGCGGCGCCCGACGACGACGACGCGGGCTGGGCGAAGCTCGGCGACGTCCGCGTCTTCTGCGCCGCCGCGTTATTGGCCGTCGTCGCCGCGACGATCACCGTCGCGGGCGCGGCCAAGATGCGCAAGCGCCGCCTCCCGCGGGCCACGGTCCTCGACGCCCAGGTCGCGCTCGTCGTGCCGCGGGCGCCCCTCGCGGACGCCAAGGCCGCGGCCGCGGGCCCGCCGCCGGTCTACTCGGAGGCGCCCGCGCTGCCCGCGTCGCCCGCCGTCGAGGTCACGGACAAGGCCGACGACGTCATCCACATCGACGTCACGGACAAGGCCGGCGGCGCGCCCGCCGCGGCCCCGCCGCTCCTCGCGCTCCCCCCCGCGGACGCGCCCCCGGCGCTCCCCGCCGCGGGCAAGCTCCTCGCGCTCCCCGCGCCGCCGCCCGAGACGGCCGTCGCCGAGACGACGCCGACGGAGTTCCTCTGAGCGTCGCGTCCCGCGCGCTCTCGCGCCGCGCGCCCCGCCCGTAAGTCCCCCTTCGTGTATGCACAGATATGTACGACGCGCGTCATCGTCGCGCGGGTCAGCCGAGGTAGAAGTGCGGCGCGCTGGCGTCGTCGTAGGCCACGGGGCACTCGTCCAGCGGGTAGAGGAAGCGGCCCCGGGGGACGCAGCCCGGCGGCGGCGGCCGCGGCACGAGCTCCCAGTCCGGCTCCGCGCCGAGCCCCAGCGCGCAGAAGTCGGACTCGTCGGCCTCGCAGGGCCGCTCGTCGAGGTGGTAGATCAACGGCACGCCCGTCGGCACCTTGAGCGCCCGGATCTGCGCCTCCGTGACCTGGCGCCGGAAGACGATGCGCAGCAGCGCGCGGAGCGAGTTCGCGTGGCCGACGACGAGCACCGTGAGGCCGCTCCGGACCGCGGGCGCGACGTCCGAGGTCCAGAAGGGCTCGAGGCGCCGCGCGCACGCCGCGAGCGACTCGCCCCTCGGCAGCTCGTTGGGCGACGCGTCGGCGTACCGCGGGTCGTCGTAGATGCCGCTCCAGTGCGGGTGGTCCGGCGTCATCGGCGGCGGCGACACGTCCCACGACCGGCGCCACTCGTCGACGAGGGCCGCGCCGTCCTCGACCGCGGCCTGGGCCTTGTTCCGCCCCTGCAGCGCGCCGTAGTGGCGCTCGTTCAGCCGCCAGCTCCGCCGAACCTCCATGCCCTCGGCCGCGCAGTGCTCCGTCGCCAGGTCCGCGGAGACCTACGAAGCATGACGAGTTCCCATCGTGGTCCCACCCCAAATCTCTCGCGGCCGCGGGACGCCGGCGGAGACCGTGGCCCGCGAGAGGAGCGACGTGAAGCACACGTCGACCCGCAGGTTCGAGTCGCGGAGCGTGCGGCCCGCGGCCTCGGCCTCGCGCTCGCCCTTGACCGTGAGCGGCACGTCGCACCAGCCCGTGAACCGCTCGTCGTCCTTCACGTTCCAGACGCTCTCGCCGTGGCGGAGCAAGACGAGCGTGGAGACGCCCGTCGCCGGCGGCGTCGACGCGACGTCCGCGGGCTTCTCGAGCAGGTGCCGCCGCAGCACGTGGCGGCGCGGCGGTTGTACGGGTTGCAGCCAGGCCGCTACGGTGCCAAGCAGCGCGCAGAGGACGCGCATGGCGAAGGTGAACGTTTGAAACAGATGCTCGTGGCGAATCTGCTCGTCGACGGCGAATTGGGTCGAATTGCGTGCGAATACGGTGCGAACTGCAAGCGACCGGGCCGGCGAATTGCCCGACGCCCGGTCGCTGGCCGCGGATGCTGCGGCGAACCTGCGTTGCACTTCGACGCGACGGCCACCTCGGATGGAATACTCAACCAAAAACGCGCAGATCAGCGAGCCAACGCTGCACACCTGCTGCACTGCGGCGAGCTCGTCGAGGAGGTGCTCAGGCGACTCGTCGTCGCGCGCCGTCGACGCCGTCACCCAGCCGGAGGCGACTCGCAGTCGCCGTCTCGCGAGACAGCATGTCGTCGTGGGAGGACGCCGACGAGGAGCGCACGGGCCCCGCGCCGCGCAACGAGGCCCTGCGCGGCCAGCTCGCGCGGGCGCAGCTCTCCGAGGAGACGCTGGCCCTCTTCGAGTCCGAGGACGTGGACCTCGCGCTGCTGCTCGAGCTCGACGGCGAGTCGCTCGACGAGATCGAATTCAAGGCCGGGGAGCGCGATCGGCTCGCGGCGTGGCTCAAGGCCGTCGTCGCCTTCCGGAAACGGTGCGGCGAGCTCGGCGCGAAGATCAACTGAGCGCCCGCGCGCGCGCCCTGGGGTGCCTAACCTTCGATGATGATCGGCGGCGCCTCGCGGGTTTGTTGTTTTTTGGGGCCGCTGCGCGGTTTCGCGGCCGCGCGGCGCGCGTTCGTCCGGCCGGCGCCGGGGAGCTGCGGGTCGATGCGCAGCCTGCTTCGAGCCGTCGTCGTTTGTGCCGACACCTGCCATGGACGCCGCAACAAATAGGGGCCAACTTTGCGTCAACATCCACAATTTCAGCGACCTCGATCCCACTGAGTCTGGGTGCGCTCCCCGGAGGAGCGCTCGGCTCGTCGCTCCAATGACCTGCGAGATGTCGTCGACGGACTTTTTATTCTGCGCGGCCCAGGCGTCGGGCAGCCGCGAGGTCGGCGGCGACGAAGCGCCGGCGACGCCCGTGGACCGCGACGGCCTCTGCCGCTGCGAGTTCGTCGGCAAGCGCTTCCCCGGCGCCGACAAGTACCTGGGCGGCGTGCGCAGCTCGTCGGGCGCCATCTACGCCATCCCGGGCCACGCGAAGCGCGTGCTGCAGATCGTCGGCGACGACGTGCGCCTCGTCGGCCCGGCCTTCGAGGGCAAGTACAAGTGGCTCCGCGGCGTCGCGGCCCGCGACGGCTGCGTCTACGCGATCCCCTGCCACGCGGAGCGCGTGCTGCGCATCGCGCCGCCGCTCGCCGCGGGCGAGGACCCGGAGGTGTCGCTCGTCGGGCCGAAGCTGCCGGGCCTCTGGAAGTGGCACGGCGCCGTCGAGGACCCCGCGAGCGGGCGCGTCTACGCGATCCCGCAGTCCGCGGAGCGGGTGCTGCGCATCACGCCGTCGGACGCCGTCGACGACGACGGGCGGCCGAGGGAGCCGGCCGTCGAGCTCGTCGGACCGGTGTTGCCCGGGCGCTGGAAGTTCTACGGCGGCCTGTACTCGTCCGGCGCGATCTACGGCGTCCCGGCGTGCGCGACGGGCGTGCTGCGCATCGGCCTCGACCCCGCCGAGGCCGCCGACGGCGCGCTCGAGGACGTGTCGCTCATCGGCGACGTGCCCGCGGGCGGCTGGAAGTGGCACGGCGGCTGCGTCACGGCCGACGGCTGCGTCTGGGGCATCCCGTCGAACTCGGCGTCGGTGCTGAAGATCGCGCCAAAGTCCGGGGTTGGTGGCGCGGACGTCGTCGCGACCGTGACCGGGCCGAACAACCTGCCGCTGCGCGGCGGCCGCCACCGAACCGACGACAAGTACAAGTACCTCGGCGGCGTCGTCGCCAAGGACGGCCGCGTCTCCCGCGGCGTCGAGCGACGTGTTTTTTTCGCGCGAACGTAGATGGGAAGACATCCGACCCCGTCGCGCTCCGTAGGTCTACTGCATCCCGTCGGACGCGGACCGCGTGCTCCGCATCGACCCGGCGACCTCCGAGGCGACCTACGTGGGCCTGGACCTGTCGCACCTCGCGGACGGCCAGTCGCGGGGGCAGAACAAGTGGCAGAACGGCTACTGCGCGGCCGCGGACGGCTGCGTCTACGCGATCCCGCTCAAGTGCGAGACCGTGCTCAAGATCGACCCGACGAAGCCGCCCGACGACTGCGTGTCGACGGTGGGCGGGCCCTTCCCGGGCCTGAACTTGTGGGAGGGCGGCGTCGTCGGGCTCGACGGCGCGCTCTACTGCATGCCCCTCAAGTGCGACCGCGTCATGCGCATCGCGCCGCCGGGCACGCCGCCCGCGGGCGGCGCCGCCGGCGGCGGAGCCGACGCCGGGCCCTGGTGGTCCGCCATGGTCGGCTGCCTCTAACCTTAGGTCTCGGAGAGGCGGCGGCGGACGTGGACGACGCCGGGGTGGCACCGCGCGTGGCCGTCGGCCTTCGCCTGGCCCAGGGGCCCCGTGGAGACGACGTAGTCGTAGACGGGCGCCGCGAGGTAGTCGCCGCAGGCGCCGGGCCCGGCGTCGACCGCGCAGGACTTGACGGCCGCGCCGGCCGCGTTCCGGACCCACGCGGGGACGGCCGCGTCGCCGCGCTCCACGAGCACGAGCGCGGACACGGCCGCGGACCCCAGGAGCTTGGCGCGCCAGCCCGTGTACTGGGCCTCGGCGGTCTCGCGCGCGGCCGCGAGGCCCGGCGACCGCTTGAGGAGCTGCTCCGCGGCGCCGACCTCGCCCGCCGCCCACTTCGCGCGCGAGTTCGCGCGCGCGATTGCCTTGAGCCGCGCCTTCGCCGCGTTCGAGTAGGACTGGGTCTTCTCGTGGAAGACATGGACGCCCAGGGCCGCGTAGAGGCCGAAGCCGAGCCGCCGCGCGCGGACGGCCCAGTCGTTCTCCTCGCCGTAGCCGCCCGGGTACGTCGCCTCGTCGAGCAGGCCGACGGCCTCGAGCGCCTGGCGGCTCACGAGCATGAGGAACCCGTTGAGCAGGCCCGCCGTCGCCTTGCGCTTCGCGCCCGCGAGCCGCGCGGCGCGCGCCATCGTCTCCACCGACCACCGCGGCGGCGGTTCGACGACGTTCCAGCCGGCGCGCCGCCGCTTCGTCGGCCAGGGCACGGTCTGGTAGGACGCCGCGTTGCTCAGGGCGCCGACGGCGCCGGCCGGCCAGCGCGGGACCAGGCCGAGGTCCGTCAGCAGGTCCCGCGTCGCCGACGAGCGCGCGCACGTCCAATTCCGGCCGTCGCAGCCGCGGACCGTCCGCGTCCGCGGCCCCGGCGGGCAGGCCTCGGCCCAGGTCAAAGCCCCGTCGCCGTCGGCGTCGAGGGGCGCGAGGAGCGACGCGTAGCGCGGCGCCTCGCCGGGCCGCAGGCCGTAGGCCGCGGCCTCGGCCGCCGTCACGAACCCGTCGCCGTCCGCGTCCGCGAGCCCGAAGGTCTCCGCGAGCTCGTCGTCCGCCGCGAGGGCGTCGTTGGCCGCGAAGAGCGCCGTGCGGAGCCCCGCGAGCCAGCCCGCCGACGGCGCCGCGTCCGAGTTGAGCAGCGCGACGGCGTCGTGGCGGTCCCGCGCCGCGAGCG
>NW_008705564.1:1051928-1064666 GCF_000186865.1 Aureococcus anophagefferens | reverse complement strand
GCGCCGCGCGGAGCCCCGCGTTCGCCGCCTTGGAGTAGCTGCTGAAGTTCGTCTCGAGGACGACGTCGCCCGTGCGGCCGTGGCTCGGCGCCCGCAGGGCGGCCGCCGTCGCGGCGTCGCAGGCGTCGAGGACGACGTAGAAGCGGAAGGCGTCGGCGGGCGTCGACGCGACGACGGCGTCCAGGCAGCGCCGCGTCGCCTCGAGCGCGCCGTGCACGGTGATGACGATCGCCGTCGTCGCTTTCTTCGTGGGCGTGGCGAGGGCGGCGAGCGCCAGCGCGACGAGCCGCAGGGGCAGCCCCATCATTGTCCTGTTCAACAACTTGCGTTCTTGAAGGGTGGACACGATGGTGTGAGCATCCCCGGGGGCTGCCCGGCCATGCGAGCCATGCCAGCCTTCGCCGTGTTGGCGTCCGTCGCCGTCGCCGCGGCCTTGCCGCCCTTCGTCGTGCTGTCGAAGGCGCGGTCCGGCACGACCTGGTTCCTCGAGCTCCTGCGCCAGCACCCGCAGGTCCGCGTCGAGGGCGAGATCCTGCTCGGCGCGTCGACGAGCGCCGAGGCCATGGCGCGGCTCGAGGCCTTCGGGCGCGAGAAGCGCCGGGGCGCCGCGCACGTCGCCGTGGGCTTCAAGCTCCTCGACGGCCAGGGCGGCGAGGCGCTGCGGGCCGGGGCCGGCAACGGCACCGTCGCGGCGTGGCTCACGCGGCGGCGGGCCAAGCTCCTCGTGCTCGAGCGCGAGGGCCTCGCGCGGCTCGTGTCCATGCGGAAGCACGACGCCGCCGTGCGCGACTTCGACGCGCTCCTCGCGGCGGGCGCCTTACGCTCGAAAAGCGAGAAGTACAAGTGCGTCGCCGCGGACTGCGTGGACCGCGCGCGCGCGCGCGCCGTGACCCTCGACGCGTCCCGCGTCGTCCGGGACCTCGACCGCGAGTACGACGCCTGGACGCAGCTCCTGGCCTGGGTGCGGCGCTACACCTTCGCGGACGTGCAGTACCACGCGTACCGCGACCTGAGCCGGGACCCGAGGTGCGAGATGACGCGCGTCTTCTCCTTCCTCGGCGTGCCCCGATTCCGCGTCGCGGCCAACGAGTCGACGCTGAAGATGGGCGCGGCGACGCCGCGCCTCGACGTCGCCAACGCGGCGGACGTCGAGGCCGCGCTCGCGGGGACGCGGTGGGACGGCGAGCTCGACCGGAGATTCGCCTAATCCGGTGTTTACGTGGCCGTCCGCTTCCGCGCCTTCTTCTCGTCGACGACCGCGGCGGCGCGGCTGAGGCCGTCCCCCGACGGCGTCCGCGCGAGCCGCGACTCCGGGATCCGCCGCCACTGGTAGTAGAAGAGGCCCAGGAGCGCCGCGGTATACCCGTAGATCTGCCGGGGCGTGCGCCGCTCGCGGTAGACGACGTGCGACGCCGACGCGAGGACGACGTCCTTGACGATGCCCGAGAGGACGAAGGACACGGCCCGCAGGCGCCGGATGACGACGAGGCCCAGCCCGTTGAGCGCGAACGCGAACGCGCAGTTGAGCGCGAGCACGCGCAGCGGCGGCGTCGCGTAGCCCGCGGCCGCGAAGGCCGTCCACTCGCCCGTGGCGACGGCCACGAGGAACAGGCCGACGGCGTTGACGGGCGCCACGTAGTAGAGGTACGTCGTCGGCGAGAGGACGATGTGCCGCGACGCGAGGAGCTTCTCCATGGCCGCCAGGCGGAACCCCTCGACGACGATGCCGCTAAACGCCAGGAACACGCCGTAGGTCGAGCAGCCCGTCTTCGGCCCCTCGACGCAGGCCACGGAGACGCCCGCGACGATGAGGAACAGGTTCGAAAAGTCCAGCAGCGAGAACGTCCGCAACCCCAGCACGAGGCACGCCGCGTAGGTCCAGACGACGTTCGTCGACTTGATGACCTGGGCCAGGGACACGGAGCAGTGGCGGTACGACGAGTTGACCAGCGACAGCGACGCGACGGTGCCGAGCGCCGCGGGGAGGAAGCCGTAGAGAACGATGCGCCGGTCGACCTGCTGCACGAGCGGGTCCTTCGGCCGGCCGCAGCGGCGCGCGACGAGGACGACGCGCACGAGGCAGGCGTTCGACGTCATGTGGAGGCACGCGAGGAGGCTCGGGTAGGGGAACGCGCGCCGCACGAGGCCCGCGTTGATGAGGATCATGCTACCGGAGACGAAGATGTACGCGAACGCGAGGAGCGCGTTCGCGCAGGTCCCGCCCTCGCCGCGAGGCCCTGGAGCGCCGCGCGCGACGCCGGCCTCCTCGTCGACGGGGTCCCGCGAGCCGCCGGGGCGCCGCTGCGGGCTCCGCACGAGCGGGAAGACGGACGTCGCGCCTCTGTCCTTATTGATGGGCGAAATGTGCGCGAAGACCGACGCCGCCGGCTCCATGGACGTCATGGCGAGAAGTCGCCGAGTCGCCGAGAGGTCGCGTCGAGGCGTCGCCACAGTCGTGCGCGTCGACTCACAGCGATTTGGACGAAGGCAACATCGTAGTGTTTGAAGCGCCTCTTCTCGAGGCCGATGGCCGCGCTCGGCAGCCCGTCGTGCTACAGCCGGCTGGAGACGCTCATCGCGAAGGTGATCTTCCTCGCGACGGGCGTGTGGTGGGGCGTGGGCGTCCAGCTCATGGTCTACGCCGGGATCGCCGCGGAGCCGTCGGCGCTGCTGCCGAATTTCACCTGGTACGCGCCGCAGCGTCGCGTGATGCTTTGTTCGCGCAATTCGCGCCGGGACACGGGGAAGCGATGCGACCCGTGGTAGGTACGCGTCCATGCTCCTGGGCCTGCTGCTCAGCGAGCGGTTCGTGCGCGTGTCCTGCTGCGACGGCGCCGAGGAGCCCGCGGGCTGCGGCGTGTCGCTGGGCTGCCTGCTGCCGCGCGGCCGCGCGGCGGCCGCTGCGGCCAAGGCGCGGCGGTGCGCGTGGTGGCGCCTGCCGCCGGCGCGCGGCCTCGTCGGCGACCGGGACCTCGTCGCCGCGGCGCTCTGCGACTACTTTGGCACCGTCGCGACGGCGATGGGCCTCACGCTCGCGGGCTCGGGCATCTTCGGCATCATCTACTCGTCCGTGAGCTGCTGGGCGGCGCTGTTCTCCTACTGCATCCTGGGCCGGCGGCTCGTGCCCCTCCAGGTGCTGGGCATGGCCGTCGTCGTCGCGGGTTTGGTCGTGTCGTCGCTCGAGAACGACTTCGCGTCCGACGGCGGCCGCCGCGTCGCCGCCGGGTCCGTGGCCATCGCCGTGGGCACCGTCGCCTACGGCCTCGAGTACGCGCTCTGCGAGCGCTTGTTGAGCGCGTCGGACGCCGCCGGCGAAAAGCCCGTGGCGTCGGCGACGGACGAGCGCGACGCCGCGGAGCCGCGGCGGGCCTCGGGCAACGAGGCCATCGTCGAGATGATGTACTACATGGGGCTCTGGGGCCTCGGGCTCTCCGCGCTCTACACGGCCGTCGTCGTCGCGCCGCGCTGGGACTACCTCGTCGCGGCGCCCGTCCGCGTCTCCGGCGCGACGCCGCGGTACCTGACGGCGCTCGTCGTGTCCCACACGTTCTCGAACTGGCTCCACAACCTGTCCTGGTTCATCATCTGCGACCGCGAGGGCTCCGTCGCCACGGGCCTGCTCCAGGGCCTCAAGGCCGTGCTCCTCTTCGGCGGCTCGTCCTTGGCCTTCTGCGACCGCCAGGAGTCGCAGTGCATGACGCGGCCCAAGGTCCTCGCCACGGCCATTGTCGTCGCGGGCACGGCCATCTACTACCTCGCGCCGACGACGTCGCCCGCGGACCTCGCCGCGGCGCGCGACGCGGGCAAGGGCGCGGAGCACACGACGGCCTACGAGCTCGTCGCCAAGCCCCCGACGGGCGGCGCGTCGGACCTCGAGCTCGAGGACGACGACGAGCTCGAGGGGGACTGGAACTAATCCGCTAGAACGGGAAGGCCCGCGGCGGGAGCGGGCCGCTGAGGAACTCGACGAGGTGGCGCGCGAGGGGCCGGCAGTCGAAGACGCGGCGCCGCGCCGAGCCCGCGTGGTCGGCGCGCGGGCCGACGACGTGGAGGCGGATCCGCAGCATGCGCCGCGCGAGGAGATTCGCGCGCCGCTCGGACCAGAGAAGTTCGGCTTGTACCAGGACCCCTGCGTCTACAGCGAAACAATCGACGTGCGACCATGCGAAATAGGCGGGGTAATGATGCGTGAGCATGGCCATGAGTTCAAGAAGCGAGTGTTTCACCAACGTCGATGCACCTCCGTTATTCAGGATGGCACGACACACGTTTCTGTCGATGACAGCACCGTGTGAGAGCAGCACAGACACATCACTAACATCAATGGCCTGCCGACAAGCGATGCATAATGGGCTTGCTCCGCCTTGGAACCCCAAATCAACGTCTGCGTCGCGGTCCAGAAGCACCTTCGTCAGTTCAAAGCGCCGGTGATGGCTCGTGAGGCCGAGCGGCACGACAAGCCCGGTGCCACGCGGGTGTTCCTGAACTTGAGGATCGCTCGCACCCCACTGATCGACTCGGGCTCCAAGGTCGAGCACAAGCGAAAGCGACTTTGGACTACCACCGCGACAATTACCGAAGAGTGGCGTGTTATAGCGCTGATTAAGATTGCTCTGACTGATCGATGCGCCTCGGGCAACTAGGAGACCAAAGACGTCAAACCAATCTTTGGAATTAGTGACAGCATTGAACAGCGGAGTGAAACCCATGCCGTCGACTTGCTTCGGGTTGGCGCCCTCGTCGAGGCACCGCCGCACGTCGACGATGTCGTTGCGCCTGATGGCGGCGTGGAACTCACGATTGAGCTGCGAGAACATCGTCGCCGGGGCCAGCGGTGAGCGCGAGCCGACGCTCTATGTCGATCTCGAGCACGACTCGGGTGCCAGTTGAGCGCGGAGCCCCGGAGGGCCGACGCTCTATGAACTTGCCTGGGCCGCCCGCATGCGCCGGCCGGCTCGTGAATCGCGCCGAGCTCCTGTGTGCACCGAGACTGTGCACCGGCGGCACAGTGTCGCAGATGTTGCACAGCATCGTGCCTCGGTGAACTCGTTGAAGCAGCCCTGGTCGCCATCCCTCGCCTGGCCGTCGCCCCCACGCTGCGTCGGTCGCGGGAATCTGCCGGTCCCGCGGCCATGGTCCACGCGGAGCACGCGCGGAAGCTGGCCCTCCTCGAGGCCGAGGTGGCGCTCCTCCGCCTGGAGCTCGAGGGCCGCGACATCGTGCGGGCCAGCGGCGGCCTTTTGCCGGCGCTCCTGCGGCTGCTGCTGCCCGTGGCGCTGGCGGTCGCCGGGGCCTGGGGCCTGCCCGCGTTCCTGCGCTGCGTGGAGCGGAAGCTCGCGGAGCGCCACGAGGGCGCGGCCGCGCGCGGCGACCTGAGGCGCCAGGCGCTCTACCGCCTGGACCTCTGGTTCAGCACGAACCCCTACAGCAAGATGCAGGCGCTCGCGGCGCTCGCCGCGGCGCTCGTCGTCGCCGGCGCGCTGCTGCTCTTCGCCGTGTCGGACACGACGCCCACGGACGCGCTGTGGGAGTCGCTCGCGGGCGTGGGCATCGCCTGGGACTGGGCGTCCGCCGCGGGGCGGCTGGACCCGGGCAGCGCTAGGGGCGTGCTGACGCGCGTCGTCGCCGTCGCTGTGTCCCTCGGGGGCATGTTCGTCACCGCGCTGCTGCTGGGCATCGTCAGCGAGCAGATCACGGAGAAGGTCTCGCACAGGGCAGGAAAAGAGAGCGAAATTCCCAACTTCAAAGGCTCCTATCTCGGCCGTTTTTCACTCGTTTCGGCTGATTTTTGGACGAGCGATCATCTCTTGGAACGGTCTCGAAGCATGGATGCTTTTTCCGGAACGCGCGCGGAACACTCACTTTTCCTGCCCAGGTCGAGCACTACCGCAAGGGCAAGTCGGACGTGCTCGAATCCGGCCACACGGTCATCTTGGGCTGGAGCGACAAGCTCTTCGGCGTGCTGGAGCAGCTCTGCCTCGCCAACGAGTCGCTCGGGGGCGGCGTCGTCGTGCTGCTGAGCGACAAGCCCAAGGAGGAGCAGGAGGACGCGCTCGCGCAGCAGGTGCCCGAGACGCGGGGCACGACGGTCATCTGCCGCCAGGGGTCGCCCCTCGTGCGCGAGCACCTCGACAAGGTCTCCGCGGAGCACGCGCGAAGCGTCGTCGTCCTGAGCGACGACACGCTCCGCGCGGACCTGTGTGGAAATCAACCGCCGGTTCGGGACGTCCCCACCAAACTTCAGAACTCTCTATCTCGGTCAAATCGACGTCGATTCGTCTGATTTTTGGACGCATCGATTGCTTTCGTCGAGCTCTCGAAGCACAGCGAAAGAGTCTGGTCCAAATCGTTCGATTACGCGCACATTAAAGTCGGGTTGCAGATTTGAGTTCCACGCAGGCGCGGACCAGGCGGACGCGCGGAGCCTCCGCGTCGCGCTGAGCTTCGTGAGCGAGGCGCGCCACTGCGCGCCGGCGTCGGACCGCTGCATCGTCATGGAGATGCAGGACGTCGACAACGAGCCCCTCGTGCAGCTCGTCGGCGGCGACCACGTCGAGACCATCGTCACGCACGACCTCATCGGGCGCCTCATGATCCAGTCCGCGCGCCACCCGGGCCTGGCCCAGGTCTGGTCCATGCTCCTGGGCTTCGACGGGTGCGAGTTCTACATCAAGCACCACGCGGAGCTCGACGGCGTCTCCTTCGGCGACGCGTTCCTCCGATTCGACGACGCGGTGCCCATCGGCGTCATCCAGGGCTCGGGCAAGGACGCGACGATCTGGGTCAACCCCGAGGACGACCTCGTCTTACGACCGGGCGACAAGCTCATCGTCATCGCCGAGGACGACGACACGTACGCGCCGCGGACCCGACCCTTGGAGGTCGAGGTCGCGTCGCCGTCCGACGGCGACCTCCGCACGTTCCGCGACGACCGCGCGCTCTCCATGGACGACGATAACGCGGAGCGGCCCGAGTGCGTCCTCTTCTGCGGCTGGCGCCGCGACATGGACGACATCGTCCAGGTGTTGGACGAGTTCGTCACGCCGGGCTCGGAGCTCCACATTTTCTGCGAGCTGCCCGCGGAGGCCCAGGCCGAGCGGCTCCGGGAGCAGCGGGCGACGCGGAAGCGGCCGCTGGAGCTATCCAATTTAACGGTCTACCACAGCGAGGGGCTCCTGTGCAGCCGCCGCGACCTCGAGGAGAAGCTGCCCATCTCGTCGCTGTCGTCGATCGTGATCCTCGCGGAGGAGTCGGAGGACCTCGACGCGACGTCCAAGGACTCCCAGGCGCTCACGACGCTGCTCCTGTTGCGCGACATCCAGTCGACGCAGCCCCCGGCGCCGGGCGGCGCGCGGCCGCGCGCGGCGACGACGCCCGCCAAGTCCGTCGACTTCGTCTGCTCGTCCGAGTCGCCGGACCGCCCGAGGCGCGCGTCGGTCTGGGACTCCTTCTCCCAGAGCGCCTGCGACGCCACGGACGCCGTCCACGCGGCCGTCGCCGACGCCGTGCTGAGCCCGCGGTCGCTCGACTCGCCGTCGCCGCGGTCCGTCGAGGCGCCCGCGTCTTCGCTGAGCCCCTCGAACTCGTCGGGCGCGCTGAGCCCCGGCCGGTCGCCCCGCGCCCGGACGTCGTCCAAGGCCATGCGCTGCCACTCGTCGCCGACCTGGTCCCTGCTCCGCAAGCAGAAGGAGAAGTGCCAGATCATCTCGGAGATTTTGGACTCGCGCACGTCGAAGCTCATCGCCGACGCGCAGATCAGCGACTACGTGCTGAGCAACGACCTCGTCGCGAACGCGCTGGCCATGATCGCCGAGGACCGGACCGTGAACAAGCTGCTGAAGATTTTGATGGAGAGCGAGGGGTCCGAGTTCTACATCCGCCGCGCGGCGGACCTCGTCGACGTCGGGCGGAAGCAGTCCTTCTTCGACGTCATGCGCGCGGCGCGCCTCGCGTTCCGGGGGCCCGAGATCGCCTTCGGCTACGTCCGCGCGGGCGAGGAGCCCGTGCTCAACCCGCCGCGGAAGCGCGAGCTCAAGCGGTGGCTCAAGACCGACAGCTTCATCGTCCTCGCCGAGGGCTGAGGGGCCGTTACTCCCGAGGGGCGCGGGCATGTCCGTCGCGGGTGTCGACGGGGGGGGGCGGGGGGCACAGTCGCGGGGCGGGCGCGCAGCTCCCGGGGCACGTCAGACGACGAGGGCCAGGAGGCTCTCGAAGGACGGCGGGCTCGCGAGCCAGACGCGCCTGGACGCGTCGTCGACGGGCGACAGCGGGCTCGGCGGCTCGTCGAGCGCGAGCCAGCACGCGGACGCGACGCGCGGCAGCAGCGGCGGCGTGACCTCCGCCGGGGCGACCTCGAGGGGCGCGTCGTCCCAGGCGCGCGGCGCCTCCGGCGCCGCGGCGTCCCCGGGCGCGCGATCCGCGGCGTAGCGCGCGAGCACGTCGCCGTAGAGGCAGTCGCGCTTGTGCGAGATGAGGTCGCAGGCCGCGCGCGACCGGACCGCGCGGCAGAAGGGGCAGCGCAGGACGCCCTCGCCGGGCACGGGCAGCCACTCGAGGTCGCGGAGCAGCGCGAGCTCGACGGCCCGCGCGTCGACGGGCGCGGCGGCGGCGGCGCCGCGCGGCGCGGCGCCCGCGGCGCGCCGCGGCGCCGCGCGCGGGCGCTTCCGCGACGGCGGCGGCTTCGCCGGCGGCTTCGCCGGCGGCGCCGTGTCGACGGGCGGCGGCGGCGGCGTCCTCGGCGCGCGCCGCGCCGGCTTCTTCCGGGGCGCGGTGATCTCCGCGAGGAGCTCGTCGCGCGACTTCGCCGCGGGCGCGTCGTCGCCGGGCGCGAGGCGCCGGCTCTCCGTCGGCGAGCAGCCCGCGAGGTCCGCGTGCGCGCCGACGTCGGCGCCGACGGCGACGCGGAGCCCCCGCGCGAGCGCGCCGGCGGCGAAGTGGACGACGAACTTGCAGAAGCCGTCGCCGTCCGTGACGAGGGGCGTCGACTTGTCGACGACGAAGCTCTTCGGCGGCAGCGCGGCGCCGTCGGCGCCGACGGGCGAGGCGACGAGCCGGCGGCCCGCGAGCGCGGTGTCGCCCCCGGCGCGGCCGGGCGGCCGCGAGTAGTCCACGAGCGCCGCGTGGAACGCGTAGGACGCGAAGGGCTGGGCCGCCGGCGCCGGGAGCCGCCGGCACTTGAGCAGCAGGACCTGGGCCCGCGACAACACCAAAGGCGCCGACACGCCGCGCGCGCCGTCGGCCCGCGTGACGGCGACCGCGACGGCCGCGCCCGGGGGCTGCGACGCCGGGTCGAAGCGGAGCTGGCCCTCGAAGCACGCCGACCCGCCGGCGAAGACCAGGGCCTTCTTCGTCGTCGCGTGGAAGGCCACGGGCCCGCACCCGGCGAGGGGGCGACCGGCGAGGGGCGACGCCAGCGCGCCCTCGGGCGCGACGGCGAGGACCTCGACGGCGAGCGCCTGCCGCTTCGGGGCTGCCCCGGAGGGCGCGCCGTCGGCCGCGGTGACGCGCACGTCGAAGGGCTCGTGCGTGAGCACCTGGGCGTTCGCCACCTCCACGCGCAGCGCAGGATACGCCATCGTCCTCCCTTCGATGCGCGACAGAACGCACCCAATCCTCAAGGTGCGATGCACACAGCACGCCGCTGTGCAGCTTTCCTTTGGGCTTTGTGTCAATCGATCGTTGCTACAGCTTTTGATCGAGTCCGCAGCGTGACGGCGTTCCGCGGCGCCGGCGCGCGGGGTTCGGTGCGCGCGTCGCCCTCGACGCGCGCGCGACCGCACCGCCCATGGCGCCGCCGCCGGAGTCGCCCTACACGCGGGCCGTGGAGAAGGCCGACCAGCTCTTGGAGCGGGGCCTCATCGACCCCGGGCGCTACCGCGACATCGTCGCCGGCGACGCCCAGTTCCACATCGAGGCCGCGCGCTTCGAGCGCGACGCGGCGCTCCGGCAGCTCGAGGACCTGAGCCCGGAGAGGGCGGCCGCGCCCCGCGACGTCGTCTTCGAGCTCGCGACGCCGCCCGCGGCGCCGCGCGACGTCCACTTCGACCTCGTCGGCGAGCGGCTCCACACGATCAAGGAGAACGACCGGTCGTCGTCGGCGCGGAGCTCGAGCGCGTCGTCCGACGCGCCGAACCCGCGCGCGGCGCCGCTCGGCGCGGCCCTCCAAGCGAACATGCCCGTCGCGCGCGTCATCGGCGGCGCGCCGGCGAAGCCGCGCCGCAAGCCGTCCCTCCTCGCGTCGCTCGTGCGCGGCGTCAGCCGGCGCCTCCCGTCGTCGAAGAAGGCGACCAAGCTCCGGGCCTGGGAGACGGCCGCGCTCCGGGCGTCCGCGGCGCCGGAGCCGGCGGCGACGCCGCGCGCGGTCGCGCCGCCGCGGCCGAGCGCGCCGCCGCGGCCCCGGGGCCGCATCAGCGAGCAGCCCTTCTCGCCGACGGACTTCGAGCGCCAGCGGCGCGTGGGCCGCGGCGGCTTCGGCGTCGTCTACCTCGTCACGAAGCGCGCGGAGCCCGACGCGGGCGCGGCCTACGCGATGAAGGTGCTGGACAAGAGCCGGATCCTCCGGGGCGGCGGCGCGGCCCAGGCGCGCCTCGAGCGCGACGTCCTGCGCGTGCTGCGCCACCCCTTCGTCGCGCGGCTCCGCTACGCGTTCCAGACCGAGACGCGGCGCGCCCCCGCGCGGACCTCGAAGCTCCGACCCGACTTCCACGTGCGAGCGTTCGACTGGGTCGACGCGCGCACGTCCGCCGCGCGTTGAGCACTCGACGAGAGCCATCGATCCGTCCGACCGTCGGCCGCATCGACGTCGACGGGGCCGAGCGAGAGACGTTCAAAGTTGGGACGTCCCGAACCGGCGGTCGATGCGCGCGCAGGCTCTACCTCCTCACGGACTTCTACGCCGGCAACTCGCTGTCGCGGACCCTCCGGGGCGAGGCCGTCGACGTCCCCGCGGCGACGTTCTACGCCGCGGAGCTCGCCGCGGCGCTCAACTACCTCCACGGCAAGGGCGTCGTGCATCGCGACGTCAAGCCGTCGAACGTGCTCGCGCGCGCCCGCGCGGCATGCGGACGCTTCGACGCGGCGTCGACGCGCGCGTCGTCGGGACGCGTCGGCCGCGCGCGCGACGAGCGCCGTCGACGCGTCCGGGCATCGAGGGGCGGCCGGACCTTCCGACCGCGTCGGCTCGACGGTCGGGCCCCGCGCAGGTGGACCGGCGCGGCCACGTCGCGCTCTGCGACTTCGGCATCGCCGCCGTCGGCGCGCTCGACGGCGACGACGGCGGCGGCGCGACGCCGCGGCGCCGGTCCTTCTGCGGCACCGTCGAGTACATGGCCCCCGAGCTGCTCCGCGGCGAGTCGTACTCCAAGGCCGTGGACTGGTGGGCGCTCGGCGTGCTCTTCCACGAGCTGCTCGCGGGCGCGACGCCCTTCGGGGGGGCCGGCGTCCGGCCCCGCGACCTCTTCCGCAACATCCTCCGCGCGGACCCGCCGCCGCTGCCGGCCGCCGCGACGCCCGCCGCGGTGCGCCTCGCCGCGCGCCTGCTCGACAAGGCCGCGGCGAGCCGCCTCGGCACGGAGGGGGCCGTCGCCGACGAGCCCCTCTTCGCGGGCCTCGACTGGGCCGCCGTCGAGCGCAAGGAGCTCGCGCCGCCGGCCGTGCCGCGGCTGCCGCCGTACTTTGCCTTCGACGGCGACGGCCGCCTCCGCTGCACGGAGCGCGGGCCGCTGCCGCGCCTCGACGACGACGGCGAGTCCGACGACGACGACGACCGCGCGCGCGACCGCCGCGCGCGCGCGCCGCCCCGGCCCGACCACTTCCGCGGCTTCGCCTTCGCCGGCGACGGCGCGCCGCGCGCCGCCTGACCGCGCCCGCCTTTTAGTTCCAACCCTCCGGCCGGCCCTTTGGCGGCGACCGCGCGACCGGGGGGGCGGACGCCCGCCGCCCCGGGGGGCGGAGCGACGCCGGGGCTCGAGCGCCCGGGGGCGGACTTGCCAGGGGGCCCAGGCGTCGAGCCGCGCGCGGGACGACGCCGCCACAGACCTAAAGTTCTCTAGGGGCTCCAGTGCACTGGGAAGCCGATCCGATGGGCAGCGCCCGACTTTGACGGCCGCGTTCGGCGGCTCGGTCCGCCGGGCGCCCCGGCAGCCTTCGAGCCCGCGCCGCGCCGGCGGGCGATCTTCGACGCGCCGCTCTCGATCTCGAGAGACGAGCACGATTTCGGGGCGAACGGGGCCTCTGGATCCGGGCCATTTCGACGCGTCGAGGGGCGATATGTCGGTCCTGGTGCCAAAAAAACTCGGCCGCGCGCGGGGAATCGCGAAGGTATAGTGTCGCGATGGGATTCCCCGCGCGCGGCCGTGTTTTTATCTCCATCATCACGCGCGCGCGCGTGGCAGCCCCGGCGGTGCGCGTCGAGCGCTCCGAGTGGTCGTGGCGGTCAGCGCCGGGCCCAGAGGACGATCTACGCGGCTGAGGCACTCGAGGGGTGTCTGCGAGGGTCTCGAAGCGGTCGCGGGTGTCCCCAATGCGCGTTTCTCGGGTCGTTGACCAGGTTTGAGCCGCGGCGCGCGTCGTGCTTGGCAGCCCGTCCACAGCCGAGTTTCGGCATGGATGGCTGCTTTTCAGCTTTGGTCCTCCAGAGGACATGTTGGACGGACCCCTGATGCGCTGGGGTCCAGCGGGAGGGTCGCCAGGGGGTGTTTTGGCGCCCACCATAATCACTGTTCATGACTACTCAGAGAG
>NW_008705564.1:1048363-1051060 GCF_000186865.1 Aureococcus anophagefferens | reverse complement strand
GGACGATCTACACGCGGCACAAGATCGACATCTGCTCCACGATCACGAGTTGCTCCGCGGGCTACGAGCCGAGCAGCGACGGCCAGGACTGCGACCCGAGCCCGACGCCCGCGCCGACCACGAGCCCGACGCCCGCGCCGACGCTGGCGCCCGCGCCGTCGATCGCGCCGACGCCGTCGCGCGCCCGGCGTCCGCGCGCGCGCGCCGCCCCGGCGCCCCCCCCGAAACCGCCGCCGCGCGTCGCAGGCGCCCGACCGCGCGCTGCGGGACCGTCGCCTTCGCCGAGCGCGTCGTCGACGATGACGCGGGCAGCGCGTGGTGCGTGGTCGCCGCCGACGTCGACGGCGACGGCGACGTCGACGCGCTGGCGGCGGTCTCCTCCTACGACACCGTCGCGTGGTACGAGAACGACGGGTCGCAGTCCTTCTCGGAGCGCGTGATCACGACCTACATGACCAGCACCTACGGCGTCTTCCCGGTCGACCTGGACGGCGACAGCGACGTCGACGCGCTCGCGGCGTCCACGGACGACGACACGGTCGCGTGCTACGAGAACGACGGGTCCCAGTCCTTCGCATTTCGCATCATCACGTACTCGGCGACCCACGCCCACTCCGTCTTCGCGATCGACGTCGACGGCGACGGCGACGTCGACCCGCTGTCGACGTCGGTCATGGACGACACCGTCGCCTGGTACGAGAACAGCGGGTCTGACTGGTCCTTCGCCGAGCGCATCATCACGACGCTCGCGGGCTCGGCGCGCGCCCTCTACGCGATGGACATCGACGGCGACGTCGACGTCGACGTGATCGTGGCGTCGAGCTGGGACGACACCGTCGCCTGGTACGAGAACGACGGGTCCCAGTCCTTCACCGAGCGCATCATCTCGACGCTCGCGAGCTCCGCTCGCGGCATCTACGCGATCGACGTCGACGGCGACGGCGACGTCGACGCGCTCTCCGCGCGCGAGGGCGACGACACGGTCGCCTGGTACGAGAACGACGGGTCCCAGTCCTTCACCGAGCGCATCATCACGACGCTCGCGGACTACGGCTACGCCGTCTACGCGGTCGACCTCGACGGCGACGGCAACGTGGACGTGCTGTCGGCGTCCACCTACGACGACACGGTCGCCTGGTACAGGAACGACGGGGCGCAGCACTTCACGACGCGCATCATCACGACGCTGGCGGAATACGCCAAATCCGTCGACGCGATCGACGTGGACGGCGACGGCGACGTCGACGTCCTGGCGGCGTCGTCCAGGGACGACACGATCGCCTGGTACGAGAACGACTGCGGCGGGCCACGGCCCACGACGGCGCCGTCGTCCAGCGTCGCGCCGACGGCCTCGAGGCCCCCGATGGCGCTGCCGACGACGTCCCGCGCGCCGATGGCCGCCCCGACGCCGCGGCCGACGGTCCCCCCCCCCCCCCCCGGCGCCTCTTTGTCGCTCCCGCCCCCGACTCCCGCGCCGCGCAGGTCTCTTGCGACAGCGTCTCTTTCGCTATGCGCGTCATCACGACGTCGCTGGCGGACAGGGTCGTCTCCGTCTTCGCGATCGACGTCGACGGCGACGGCGACGTCGACGTGCTGTCGGCCTCCTACAATGACGACACGGTCGCCTGGTACGAGAACGACGGGTCCGAGTCGTTCACCGCGAGGGTCATCACGACGCTCGCGAGCGCCGCCTTCGACGTCTTCGCCGTCGACGTCGACGGCGACGGCGACGTGGACGTGCTCTCGGCGTCGTCCGGCGACCACACGGTGGCGTGGCACGAGAACGACGGATCCCAGTCCTTCACGATGCGCGCGGTCACGCTGACGGCGGTCAAGGTCCGCTCGACCGTCGCGATCGACGTCGACGGCGACGGCAACGTGGATCTGCTCTCGGCGTCGTCCGCCGACGACACGGTCGCGTGGTACGAGAACGACGGGTCCGAGTCCTTCACGCAGCACACCCTCTCGGTCCTGGCCATGGGCGCCTGGTCCGTCTTCGCCATCGACGTCGACGGCGACGGCGACGTCGACGTCCTCTGGGCGGGCTGGTACGAGGACACCGTCGCGTGGTACGAGAACGCGGGCGCCGGCTCGTTCTTCCCCGCGGCGCGCGTCATCACGACGCTCGCGTCCTACACCTACGCCGTCTTCGCCGTCGACGTCGACGGCGACGGCGACGTCGACGCGCTTTCGGCGGACGAGGGCAGCGACGAGGTCGCGTGGTACGAGAACGGCGGGTCCCAGTCCTTCACGAAGCTCGTCGTCGCGAGCGACCGGGACGGGGCCTACGCCGTCTTCGCGATCGACCTCGACGGCGACGGCGACGTCGACGTGCTCTCGGGCTCCCCCTACGACGACACGGTCGCCTGGCACGAGAACGACGGGTCCCAGTCCTTCACGGAGCACGTCCTCACGACGCTCGCGAACCTCGCGACGTCGGTCTACGCGATCGACGTCGACGGCGACGGCGACGTCGACGCGCTGTCCGCGTCCGCCGACGACGACACGATCGCCTGGTACGAGAACGACTGCGAAGCGTCGGACCCGTCGCTCGTCGCGCACTACTCCTTCGACGACGGCACGGCCGCCGAGGACAGCGACGGCAGCCTCGACGGGACGATCAACGGCGCGACGGCGACGACGGGCCGCGACGGGAGCGGCGCGCTGGCCTTCGACGGGACGGACGACTACGTCGAG
>NW_008705564.1:1046635-1048313 GCF_000186865.1 Aureococcus anophagefferens | reverse complement strand
CCGCCGGCACTTGAGCAGCAGGACCTGGGCCCGCGACAACACCAAAGGCGCCGACACGCCGCGCGCGCCGTCGGCCCGCGTGACGGCGACCGCGACGGCCGCGCCCGGGGGCTGCGCATGCGGGTCGAAGCGGAGCTGGCCCTCGAAGCACGCCGACCCGCCGGCGAAGACCAGGTCCTTCTTCTTCGTCGCGTGGAAGGCCACGGGCCCGCACCCGGCGAGGGGGCGACCGGCGAGGGGCGACGCCNGCGCGCCCGCGGGCGCGACGGCGAGGACCTCGACGGCGAGCGCCTGCCGCTTCGGGGCTGCCCCGGAGGGCGCGCCGTCGGCCGCGGTGACGCGCACGTCGAAGGGCTCGTGCGTGAGCACCTGGGCGTTCGCCACCTCCACGCGCAGCGCAGGATACGCCATCGTCCTCCCTTCGGAGTGTCGCGACAGAACGCAGGTGAGATGCAACAGCACGCTGTGCAGTTTCACTGCAAGGTCGAGGATGAATTTTGCGACTTTGTCCATATATAATATGCGTGAGTTGTGCGTGCCGGTTCCCCCGCCGTACGGAAATTAAATGGCTGTCGTCGCGCGAGCGGTGCAGAGGGAAGCATTGACACGGGAATGAGTGGCTCAGCTCGCGCGAGCGCGCCCGAAGGGCGCGCTCTCGCCGCGCCGCAGGCAAGCCCCCCCGGCAGGGGCAAGATGCCGTAGGCGTCTTGTGTCAATCGATCGTTGATAGCTCCAATCGATTGCCAGCAGCGTCCGTGGCGGCGTTCCGCGGCGCCGGCGCGCGGGGTTCGGTGCGCGCGTCGCCCTCGACGCGCGCGCGACCGCACGGCCCATGGCGCCGCCGCCGGAGTCGCCCTACACGCGGGCCGTGGAGAAGGCCGACCAGCTCTTGGAGCGGGGCCTCATCGACCCCGGGCGCTACCGCGACATCGTCGCCGGCGACGCCCAGTTCCACATCGAGGCCGCGCGCTTCGAGCGCGACGCGGCGCTCCGGCAGCTCGAGGACCTGAGCCCGGAGAGGGCGGCCGCGCCCCGCGACGTCGTCTTCGAGCTCGCGACGCCTCCCGCGGCGCCGCGCGACGTCCACTTCGACCTCGTCGGCGAGCGGCTCCACACGATCAAGGAGAACGACCGGTCGTCGTCGGCGCGGAGCTCGAGCGCGTCGTCCGACGCGCCGAACCCGCGCGCGGCGCCGCTCGGCGCGGCCCTCCAAGCGAACATGCCCGTCGCGCGCGTCATCGGCGGCGCGCCGGCGAAGCCGCGCCGCAAGCCGTCCCTCCTCGCGTCGCTCGTGCGCGGCGTCAGCCGGCGCCTCCCGTCGTCGAAGAAGGCGACCAAGCTCCGGGCCTGGGAGACGGCCGCGCTCCGGGCGTCCGCGGCGCCGGAGCCGGCGGCGACGCCGCGCGCGGTCGCGCCGCCGCGGCCGAGCGCGCCGCCGCGGCCCCGGGGCCGCATCAGCGAGCAGCCCTTCTCGCCGACGGACTTCGAGCGCCAGCGGCGCGTGGGCCGCGGCGGCTTCGGCGTCGTCTACCTCGTCACGAAGCGCGCGGAGCCCGACGCGGGCGCGGCCTACGCGATGAAGGTGCTGGACAAGAGCCGGATCCTCCGGGGCGGCGGCGCGGCCCAGGCGCGCCTCGAGCGCGACGTCCTGCGCGTGCTGCGCCACCCCTTCGTCGCG
>NW_008705564.1:1040543-1043294 GCF_000186865.1 Aureococcus anophagefferens | reverse complement strand
ACGACGTCGACGCGCTCTCCGCGCGCGAGGGCGACGACACGGTCGCCTGGTACGAGAACGACGGGTCCCAGTCCTTCACCGAGCGCATCATCACGACGCTCGCGGACTACGGCTACGCCGTCTACGCGGTCGACCTCGACGGCGACGGCAACGTGGACGTGCTGTCGGCGTCCACCTACGACGACACGGTCGCCTGGTACAGGAACGACGGGGCGCAGCACTTCACGACGCGCATCATCACGACGCTGGCGGAATACGCCAAATCCGTCGACGCGATCGACGTGGACGGCGACGGCGACGTCGACGTCCTGGCGGCGTCGTCCAGGGACGACACGATCGCCTGGTACGAGAACGACTGCGGCGGGCCACGGCCCACGACGGCGCCGTCGTCCAGCGTCGCGCCGACGGCCTCGAGGCCCCCGATGGCGCTGCCGACGACGTCCCGCGCGCCGATGGCCGCCCCGACGCCGCGGCCGACGGTCCCCCCCCCCCCCCCCGGCGCCTCTTTGTCGCTCCCGCCCCCGACTCCCGCGCCGCGCAGGTCTCTTGCGACAGCGTCTCTTTCGCTATGCGCGTCATCACGACGTCGCTGGCGGACAGGGTCGTCTCCGTCTTCGCGATCGACGTCGACGGCGACGGCGACGTCGACGTGCTGTCGGCCTCCTACAATGACGACACGGTCGCCTGGTACGAGAACGACGGGTCCGAGTCGTTCACCGCGAGGGTCATCACGACGCTCGCGAGCGCCGCCTTCGACGTCTTCGCCGTCGACGTCGACGGCGACGGCGACGTGGACGTGCTCTCGGCGTCGTCCGGCGACCACACGGTGGCGTGGCACGAGAACGACGGATCCCAGTCCTTCACGATGCGCGCGGTCACGCTGACGGCGGTCAAGGTCCGCTCGACCGTCGCGATCGACGTCGACGGCGACGGCAACGTGGATCTGCTCTCGGCGTCGTCCGCCGACGACACGGTCGCGTGGTACGAGAACGACGGGTCCGAGTCCTTCACGCAGCACACCCTCTCGGTCCTGGCCATGGGCGCCTGGTCCGTCTTCGCCATCGACGTCGACGGCGACGGCGACGTCGACGTCCTCTGGGCGGGCTGGTACGAGGACACCGTCGCGTGGTACGAGAACGCGGGCGCCGGCTCGTTCTTCCCCGCGGCGCGCGTCATCACGACGCTCGCGTCCTACACCTACGCCGTCTTCGCCGTCGACGTCGACGGCGACGGCGACGTCGACGCGCTTTCGGCGGACGAGGGCAGCGACGAGGTCGCGTGGTACGAGAACGGCGGGTCCCAGTCCTTCACGAAGCTCGTCGTCGCGAGCGACCGGGACGGGGCCTACGCCGTCTTCGCGATCGACCTCGACGGCGACGGCGACGTCGACGTGCTCTCGGGCTCCCCCTACGACGACACGGTCGCCTGGCACGAAAACGACGGGTCCCAGTCCTTCACGGAGCACGTCCTCACGACGCTCGCGAACCTCGCGACGTCGGTCTACGCGATCGACGTCGACGGCGACGGCGACGTCGACGCGCTGTCCGCGTCCGCCGACGACGACACGATCGCCTGGTACGAGAACGACTGCGAAGCGTCGGACCCGTCGCTCGTCGCGCACTACTCCTTCGACGACGGCACGGCCGCCGAGGACAGCGACGGCAGCCTCGACGGGACGATCAACGGCGCGACGGCGACGACGGGCCGCGACGGGAGCGGCGCGCTGGCCTTCGACGGGACGGACGACTACGTCGAGTTCCCGGCGGCGGTGACGGCGGACATTCAAGGGAGCAGTTCGCGGACCGTGTGCTTGTGGGCGGTGATCAACGCCTTCGCCTGGGGTACGCTGTTCTCGTACGACTCGAATGCGGATCAGAAGCGGTTCGGCTTCATGACGGAGTCGACGGCGGGGGAGTTCCGGCTGCTCGGGTACGGTGATGACTACGACTTCTTAAACATCGCGGTGTCCGGCTCCGACGATGGCGACTGGCACCACTACTGCCACACGTACGACGGAACGGACTGGCTGCTGTACTTCGATGCGACGCTGGTTCACACCGAGACCGTGGCCCTCGACACCGGCTCCGACAACCCGCTGACGCTCGGAGTGCGCTACTCGGCAGGCTTGAGCGGCTACTTCGACGGCTCCATCGACGAGGTCTACGTCTACGCGAGCGCGCTCGACGCGGCCTCGATCCAGGTCCTCTACGACGTCGTCACGGCCGCGCCGACGGTGACGCCGCTGCCGACGTCGAACTTCTTCCAGGCCACGCTGGTCGCGCACTACTTCTTCGACGACGGGACGGCCGCCGACGACGGCGACAACAGCCTCGACGGCACCATCAGCGGCGCGACGGCGACGACGGGACAGTACGGGATCGGCGGCGCGCTGTCCTTCGACGGGACGGACGACTACGTCGAGTTCCCCTCGGCTGTGACCGCGGACATCCAAGGGAGCAACGCGCGGACCGTGTGTCTGTGGGCGGTCATCAATTCCTTCAGCAGCGACGGTAGCGAATACGACCTCGGCGCGGGCCTCTTCGACTACGGGGATTACTCCGACCTGGAGAACTTTGCGCTTCGAGTACACGGCACGGACGGCAGCCTCAGAGTCCAGCTCTGGGGCGCCGACACGGACGTCGCGCTGTCGGGGTCCGACGACGGCGACTGGCATCACTACTGCCTGACCTACGACGGATCGGACTGGGCCCTCTACTTCGACGGGACGCAGGCGGCGACGGGACCGAAGCG
>NW_008705564.1:1030694-1040493 GCF_000186865.1 Aureococcus anophagefferens | reverse complement strand
GTCTCGACGACGGCCATGACTCTCGACACGCAGTCGACCAACGCGCTCCGCGTCGGTGCGTACTTCGGTGGTTGGGTGTTCACGGGCTCCATCGACGAGGTCTACGTCTACGCGAGCGCGCTCGACGCGGCCTCGATCCAGGTCCTCTACGACGTCGTCACGGCCGCGCCGACGGTGACGCCGCTGCCGACGCACGTGTCCCACTCGACGCTAGTCGCGCACTACTCCTTCGACGATGGCACGGCCGCCGAGGACAGCGACGGCAGCCTCGACGGGACGATCAACGGCGCGACGGCGACGACGGGCCGCGACGGGAGCGGCGCGCTGTCCTTCGACGGGAGCGACGACTACGTCGAGTTCCCTTCGGCCGTGACGGCAGACATCCTCGGGAACAGCGCGCGGACACTGTGCTTGTGGGCATTGATCGACGACTTCGACGGCGGCGCGCTCTTCTCGTACGACTCGAATGCGGATCAGAAGCGGTTCGGCTTCATGACGGAGTCGACGGCCGGCGAGTTCCGGCTGCTCGGGTCTGGCGAGGACTACGACTTCCTGGACGTCGCGGCATCCGGCTCCGACGACGGCGACTGGCACCACTACTGCCACACGTACGACGGAACGGACTGGCTGCTGTACTTCGATGCGACGCTGGTTCACACCGAGACCGTGGCCCTCGACACCGGCTCCGACAACCCGCTGACGCTCGGAGTGCGCTACTCGGCAGGCTTGAGCGGCTACTTCGACGGCTCCATCGACGAGGTCTACGTCTACGCGAGCGCGCTCGACGCGGCCTCGATCCAGGTCCTCTACGACGTCGTCACGGCCGCGCCGACGGTGACGCCGCTGCCGACGTCGAACTTCTTCCAGGCCACGCTGGTCGCGCACTACTCCTTCGACGACGGGACGGCCGCCGACGACGGCGACAACAGCCTCGACGGCACCATCAGCGGCGCGACGGCGACGACGGGACAGTACGGGATCGGCGGCGCGCTGTCCTTCGACGGGACGGACGACTACGTCGAGTTCCCCTCGGCTGTGACCGCGGACATCCAAGGGAGCAACGCGCGGACCGTGTGTCTGTGGGCGGTCATCAATTCCTTCAGCAGCGACGGTAGCGAATACGACCTCGGCGCGGGCCTCTTCGACTACGGGGATTACTCCGACCTGGAGAACTTTGCGCTTCGAGTACACGGCACGGACGGCAGCCTCAGAGTCCAGCTCTGGGGCGCCGACACGGACGTCGCGCTGTCGGGGTCCGACGACGGCGACTGGCATCACTACTGCCTGACCTACGACGGATCGGACTGGGCCCTCTACTTCGACGGGACGCAGGCGGCGACGGGGACCGAAGCGTTGGACACGGGCTCGGACAACGCGCTCCGCCTCGGGCAGTGGAACAGTAATTACTACCTCGACGGCTCCATCGACGAGTTCTACGTCTACGCGAGCGCGCTCGACGCGGCGTCGATCCAGGCCCTCTACGACGCCGTCACGGTCGCGCCGACGGTCACGCCGCTGCCGACGTCGCACTTCTTCCAGGCCACGCTCGTCGCGTACTACTCCTTCGACGATGGCGAAGCCGAGGACGACTACGGCGAACTCGATGGGACCATCGAGGGCGCGACGGCGACGACGGGCCGCGACGGGAGCGGCGCGCTGTCCTTCGACGGCGTCGACGACTACGTCGAGTTTCCCTCGGCCGTGACGGCGGACATCCTCGGGAACAGCGATCGAACCCTGTGTCTGTGGCTGCAGCGCGACACGACCTCGTGGGAGGACGGCACGTTCTTCACCTACGGAGACGACGGCGTCGCCTACGGGTCCTTCGCGCTGAGGAGCAACTGCTGCTCGGAGAACGTCCTCGTGGAGCGCCACGGCAACGACGACAACTGGGACCTGTCGGTCTCCGGTCTCGACGACGGCGGCTGGCACCACGTCTGCATGACGTACGAAGACTCGGTCGGTACGAAAGTGTACTTCGACGCGTCTCTGGTCTCGACGACGGCCATGACTCTCGACACGCAGTCGACCAACGCGCTCCGCGTCGGTGCGTACTTCGGTGGTTGGGTGTTCACGGGCGCCATCGACGAGGTCTACGTCTACTCGAGCGCGCTCGACGCGGCCTCGATCCAGGTCCTCTACGACGCCGTCACGGTCGCGCCGACGGTGACGCCGACCGCGATACCCTCGGCGTCGCCGAGCGCGGCTCCCACGTCCAATCCCTCGTCGCCGTCGCCGAGCGCGGCTCCCACGTCCAACCCCTCGTCGCCGTCGCCGAGCGCGGCTCCCACGTCCAACCCCTCGTCGTCGCCGTCCGCCGCGCCGTCGCCGTCGCCGAGCGCGGCTCCCACGTCCAATCCCTCGTCGCCGTCGCCGAGCGCGGCTCCCACGTCCAACCCCTCGTCGCCGTCGCCGAGCGCGGCTCCCACGTCCAACCCCTCGTCGTCGCCGTCCGCCGCGCCGTCGCCGTCGCCGAGCGCGTCGCCGAGCGCCGGGCCGTCGCCCCTGCCGACGGCGTCCTTCGTCGAGATCGCGAGCATCGGCACGGAGTCGACGTGCGTCTCGCTCGTCGAGTGCGACCTCCTCTGGACGTATCGCGGCGACCCGGGCGCGTGCGCGACCGTGTCCGCCGTCGTCGCCGACCTCGAGGGCAGCGTCGTCGCCTCGGACTCGCTGGACAACGACGGCGAGGACGTGCAGGTGGTCCCGGGCGACGCGGAGGTCAACGAGTACACGCTGACGCTCGCGTGCGACGACGACGCCACCGTGACCGATTCCATCGATTTCCAGGTGTCCTACACGCCCGCGCCGACGATGGCGCCGACGACGGCCGCGCCGAGCGCGGCGCCGTCCTCGTGTCCGAGCGCCGCTCCGAGCGCGGCGCCGTCGGCGCCGCCGAGTGCTGCTCCGAGTGCGGCGCCGTCGTCGTCGCCGAGCGCGGCGCCGTCGACGCCGCCGAGTGCTGCTCCGAGTGCGGCGCCGTCGTCGTCGCCGAGCGCGGCGCCGTCGTCGTCGCCGAGCGCGGCGCCGTCCTCGCGTCCGAGCGCCGCTCCGAGCGCGGCGCCGTCGGCGCCGCCGAGTGCTGCTCCGAGTGCGGCGCCGTCGTCGTCGCCGAGCGCGGCGCCGTCGTCGTCGCCGAGCGCGGCGCCGTCCTCGCGTCCGAGCGCCGCTCCGAGCGCGGCGCCGTCGGCGCTGCCTAGTGCTGCTCCCAGTGCGGCGCCGTCGTCGTCGCCGAGCGCGGCGCCGTCCTCCGCGCCCGCGCCCGCGCCAACGGCGTCTCCGACGACGCATGCCCCGTCGACGTCGTCGCCGAGCCGCCCGCCGACGCTCGCGCCCACCGCCGCGCCGACGCTCGCGCCGAGCCGCCCGCCGTCGCTCGCGCCGACGCTCGCGCCGAGCCGAGCGCCGACGCTCGCGCCGACGACCCCGGCGTCGTCGGGCGCGCCGTCGGCGCTCCCGCTGCCGTCGCCCTCGTCGACGCCGACGGTCGCGTCGCCGGAGCCGTCGTCGGCGCCGACGACGTCCGCGCCGTCCTCGTCGCCCTCGCCCGAGCCCGCGCCCGCGCCGTCGCCGGCGCCGACGCCGCGACCGACGCCGGCGCCGTCGCCGGTGCCGGGGCATCCCACGGCGTTCCCCCTGCCCCCCACGGCGTCGCCGAGCGCGGATCCCACGTCCGAGCCCTCGTCGCCGCCGCCGAGCGCGGGTCCCACGGCCGGGCCGGCGCCGTCGCCGTCGTCGCCGCCGAGCGCGGCGCCGTCGCCGGCGCCCTCGACGTCGCCGACGCGCGGCCTCATCGCCCTCGAGATCAGCCTCCACGCGGCGGCCGCCGACGGCGACTACGACTCCGCGGCCGCGTACTGCGCCGCGTACTACGCGCTCGGCGTCGACGCCGCCGAGGAGGCCGTCCTCGAGGCCTACCTCTACGACCTCGCCGCCGCGGACGGCGTCGCGGCGTCGGAGGTCGACCCGATCCTCGAAAGCGTCGGCGCGTCGTGCGACGCGAACGCGACGGCCGACGACGCCGCGGGCGTCAGCGCGCAGTTCGCGCTCTCGATCGTCGGCTACGCGTCGTCGCTCGTGGCGCGCGGCACCGACGTGCACGACGTCGCCGCGAAGCTCGACGACTACTTTGGCGCCAAGGTCGACGGCGGCAACTGGACCGCGGATCGCGTCGCCGCGGCGGCCGGCCGGCGGCGCCTCGACGACTCCGCGGCGTTCATCTCGAGCCAGTCCGTCCTCAGCTACGACACCACGGTGACCGCGACCGTGCATCCCACGACGGCGCCGAGCGCGGCGCCGTCCTCCGCGCCCGCGCCCGCGCCCACGGCGCCTCCGACGACGCGCGCGCCGTCGACGTCGCCGCCGAGCCGCCCGCCGACGCTCGCGCCGACGCCCGCGCCGACGCTCGCGCCGACGACCCCGGCGCCGTCGGGCGCGCCGACGACCCCGGCGCCATCGGGCGCGCCGTCGGCGCTCCCGCTGCCGTCGCCCTCGTCGACGCCGACGGTCGCGCCCGGGAATCCCACGCCGCGCCCGACGACCGCGAGCCCGACGACCGCGAGCCCGAGCGCCGCGCCGACGCTCACGCCCTGCGAGCTCCTCGATGACGTGCCCGCGCCGCCCGAGCCTGTGTGGAATTCCATTGGTTCAGGGGTCCTGACCAAACTTCGAAATGCTCGGCTCGGAAGTCGATCGCCCGAGTCATTTTCTCTCGTCGAGTTCTCGAAGGACTGCAGAAATGCTCGCGTCGAGAAGCCTATATCGCGCGAATTGAAGTCGGTTTGAAGATGCGAAATCGTCGCAGGCCCGAACTCGCGCTCGCGCTCTTCTCCGAAACGGGCGCCGAGGTGGTCTTCGGCTTCGACTCGTTCACGGACCGGGCCGGCCTCTCCGCCGGGGTGTATTTCGGATGCGAAGCGCTGTTGGACTTCGCCGACGTCGACGAGGCCTCGTGCAATTGGGTGGACTCGCGCTACGTCCACGCGTCCGTGTCCTCGGCGCTGGGTTTCTTGCCTTTCGGGAACGTAACGCTCCTCCCGGGCCTGCTACGCCGCGCCTGCGACGCCGACGTCGAGCGCTGCGACTGCGAGTCCGCGGCGAACGCGTCGACGACCGTCATCCTCCCGCCGGACGAGCCGCTGATCCCCACCGCCGTGCTCCAGGGGCCCGAGGTCTTCTCGGTCTGCGAGGCGTCTGGATTGCAGGTGACAAACCGGGCGTCCCATGCCCCCCCCCCCCCCCCGTGCGATGGGTTGATCTGAGGCGTCGCGTCGTAGGTCACGTCGGACCAATCGACGGGCGGCGGCGGCCGCGAGATGACGTACGTCTGGAACGCCTCAGTTCCGCGCGGGGAGGCTGCGGGGGCGAACGCGACGGCGATCGCAGCCGCGCTCGAGGCTCTCGACGCGGCGGCGACGCGCTCCGCCGAAACCTTCTCGGCGACTGCCGATGAGATGCAGACCGTCTCGTTCGCGGGTTTCAGTGCCGTCGAGCTGACGTCGAGCCTGTGTGGAATTCAACCACTGGTTTGGGTGGTCCTGACCAAACTTCAGAATTCTCTAGCTCGGTCAAATCGAAGTCGATTCGGCTGATTTTTGGACGAATCGATTACTCTCATCGAGTTATCGAAGCACAGCGGAAGTGCTCGTGTCAGTACATTCGAATGCGCTCACATTGAAGTCGGACTGAAGATTGAATTCCACACAGGCTCGAGCTCGAGAATTTCCTCGGCGGAAATTCGGAGTCGGACGCGTTCGTCGTCGCACTCTCCTCCGAGACACTGCCGTCTGCGACGGCGTCTAGGAAATTCGTCGCCTGCCCGATCGCCTGATTCCGCGCCGCGCAGGTCCGTGTCGATCATCGGCGGCTCGGACCGCGAGGTCGCCGTGCATCGCGCTCTGAGTGTCGAGGCTGACGCAGCGGCGACGACGTGCGACGGCCGCTCCGCGAAGGACTCTGGCGTCGAATACCTCTGGCAGATCTACCACCTCACGGATTGGTCGAACACCGGCGCCAATCCGACGGCCAAACCGCCGCTCGTCGACGTAAAATCTACCTCGAAGAACCCGAAGTTCTTCAAGCTCGACGCGAACGCGCTCGAGGCCGGCGAGGTCTACGGCCTTCGTGCGGTCGTCACGGACTCGGTCACGGGCTTGAACAACACTGCGGCCGATACTCAGCGTCCTGGGGCGGCCGTGACGGGTTGCGAGAGGTTTTGACCGGAAAACCGAAGAAAAATTGTCACCGATGCACCTGGTACCTAGGCAACGCTCCTGCGCGTCACGTCCGGTAACGTCGTCGCGATCATCGACGGCGGCGAGCGCGTCGTCTCCGTCTCCGACACGCTCGTGCTCGACGCGAACGCGTCCTACGACGAGAACGGAGCAAGCGACCTCGCCTACGCGTGGAGCTGCGATCGCGAGGACGTGATCATTCCGTCGTCGCCCGTCGTCGCGCTCGACGTCTCGGGCCTCGCGGGGCGTGTCGTCTTCGCCGTCAACGTCTCACGCGTCGGCGGCGTCGGCGGCGACGGAGCGTCGTCGGCGGCGAGCGTCATCATCGAGCTCGTGGCGTCGGACCCGCCGCGGACCGCCGTCGCCGCCGACGTCGTGAGCAACGTCAACCGCGCGCTCAAGCTGACGCTCAAGGGCTCCGCGTCGTATGACTGGGAGACGGACCTCAACGGCACGTGGCGCGTAGACGGCGAGTTCTACGGCGGCGCGACGCTCGGCGCAGTCGCGCGCACGCCGCTGCGGTCCTACGCCTACACGACGTACCTCTCGTCGGAGCTCGTCATCGAGCCGTACGCGTTGATCGCGGGCGCGCACTACGAGTTCTCGTTCTCCGTCGTCTCGCCGGACGCGGAGGACGCGGGGCGGGCGGCCATCACCCTCTACGTCTCGAGACCCCCTTCCGCGGGCGTCCTCGATTCATCGCCGCGGACGGGCAGCTCGCTGACGACGCGCTTCACGCTGACGACGTCGCTATGGGTTGCGGACGAGCTACCCCTGGCGTACCGATTCGAGGACGACGACGGCGACATCATTCGCACGGCGGCGGCTTCGCCCACGGCGACGGGCATCATCCTGGCCGCGGGACACGCGCCGAACGTCACGGTCGCCGCGGTCGCCGTCGACGCCATCGGCGCCGAGGCCGCGGCGTTCGCGCACGTGACGGTCTCGGAGGTCTCACTCTCCGGCGCTGCCCTGGCGAACGCCACGCAGGACGCGCTGGACGAGGCCTTCGCCGCGTCGAGCCTCGACGCCGTCTGCCAGGTGGCCTTTGCGGTGGACACCGCCGACGATCCCGACGTGGGGGCGACGCTCGTCTCGGCGCTCGGCGCCGCCTCCGATGCCTTCGTGGACGTCGACGCGGGCCTCGTGGAGCAGACGCTCGGCGCCCTCGTGGGCCCCGTGGCCGCGAACCCCGGGGCCCTCACGGACGACACGGCGCGGGAGGCGCTCGAGCTCGTCCGGGGCCTCGCGGAGGGGTCCGAGGCCGCAGGCCTGGGGCAGGGCACCACGAGCACGTCGACGTCGACGGCGGACGTGCTCAGCGGCCTGCTCGCGTCGCCCCTCTTCGAGGGCTACGGCAACGCGACGCGGCGCCCAGGGCAGGGAAAGGGTGCGAACTTCCCAACTTCAAGGGCTCCTCTCTCGGTCGCTTTCCACTCGTTTCGGCTGATTTTTGGACGAACGATCATCTCTCGGAACGGTCTCGACGCGTGGATGCTTTTTCTGCGACGCGCGCGCGCGGCACACCCGCGCTGAAGCGACGTTGAATCACCCGTTTCCTGCCCAGGCGCCGCCGGCTCTCGAACGCGACGGCCGGCGACGACGCGGCGCTGTCGGCGACGGCGGACTCGCTCGCGGCCGCGCAGCTCGCGACGCTCGCGGCGGGCGAGGAGGCCGTCGGGACGAACTCGAGCCTCTTCAAGTCGTCGAACCGCGTCACCACGGGCGCGGCGACGCTCGAGGCCGGCGCGAGCGGCGCCGCCGTCGCGGCCGCGGGCTCCGTGTCGCTGAGCGAGTTCGGCGTCGACCCGCACGGCGGCTCCGCGGCGACGGTCGCGCGCTTCTCGTCGACGGCGACCGCGGCGACGCTCACGCTCGCCCTCGCCCCGGCGTCGCGGCGCCTCGGCGCGGGCAACGCCACGGTCGACCTCGAGTGCGCGCGCGGCTTCGTTGGCAACGCGACCGGCTCCTGCGCCGCGGCGGGCTTGAACGTGTCCGCGGCGTGCGACGGCGTCGCCAGGACCGTCACCGTGACCTGCCCCGAGCTCGTCACGTCCTGCGCCGTCTGGGACGGCGACGCCTGGGACGCCTCGACCTGCGAGACGCTCGACGCGGGCGGCGGCGCGGCGACTTGCGCGTGCAACGTCACCGCGGACGCACCGGCGGACTACGGCGCGACCGAGGGCTACGGCCTCGCCCAGGCCTACTCGAAGGAGTTCCTCGTCGCCATCGACCCGAGCCGGTCCAAGGAGATGTTCGTCGTGCTCGCCGCGCTCTTCGCGCTCGTCGCGGTCGCCGCCGAGGCCGGCCGCCGCCAGGACGCGCGCGAGCGCGCGGACTACGAGGCGCCCGAGGCCGCGGACGACGACGACGGCCTCGTCGACTGCTTCGCCGAGGTCCGGAAGTCCGCGGACCGCCGCGCGGACCTGCGCAAGGCCGCCAGGCAGGGCGCGTTCGACGACGCGCGCGTCCAGGAGTACGTCGACGACCACATGGTGCCCTACCAGGCGACGGCCCAGACGCTGCTGCGCGCGCTGCGCTACAACCACGGGCTCTGCTCCATCCCGGGCCGCTACGACCCGCTCTGCACGCGGCCCGCGCGCTGGTTCGCGTTCGGGTTCCAGTGCGTCATCTTCCTCGCGGAGCTCGCCTTCGCGCTCGTCCTCGCGTACCCGAACCCGGGCTGCGACCGCCACGACGACTACGTCGCCTGCCACGACGAGACCCACTTCCTCGACGGGTCCCAGGGCTGCGAGTGGGAGGACGTGAGCGGGGGGACCTGCGAGTACCGCGAGCCCGAGGGCACCTTCACGCTCGGCCACATGCTCATCATCATCACCTGCCTCGTCGTCTTCGAGCCCATCCGCATCGTCGTCGACGGCGCGGTGCACAACGTGCTCTGCGTGTCGCCGCCGCCGCTCCGCGCCCTCTTCGCGGCGGGCGGGCCCGCCGCGGCCGACGGCGGCGACGGCGGCGACGAGGGCGACGCGCGGGCCCTCGCCGACGACGACGACGGCACGGACCACAGCTCCGTCGTCATCACCTTCGACGGCGGCGGCGCCGACGGCAAGATCGCCGCGGACCTCGAGATGGACCGCCTCGAGCGGGACCACGCGGACGGCGACGCCGCGACGGCCGGCGGCGGCGCCGTCTGGGACGAACGAGCGGCCGACGACCCCGCGGACGCGGCGGACGCCGCCGCGCCGCCCCCGGCGGCCGCGGCGCCGGAGCCGGCCGCGGCGCCGGAGCCGACGGACGCCGCGGCGCCGGAGCCGCCCCCGGGCGAGCCGTCGGGCGCCGCGGTCGACGACGGCGACGCCGCGCCGGGCGCCGCGCCCCCGGGCGAGCCGTCGGGCGCCGCGGTCGACGACGGCGACGCGGCGCCGGGCGCCGCGCCCCCGGGCGAGCCGGCGGGCGCCGCGGTCGACGACGGCGACGCCGCGCCGGGCGCCGCGCCCCCGGGCGAGCCGGCGGGCGCCGCGGTCGACGACGGCGACGCCGCGCCGGCCGCGGTCGACGGCGGCGACGCCGCGCCGGGCGCCGCGGCGCCCGACTCGCGCTCGCCG
>NW_008705564.1:1021632-1022419 GCF_000186865.1 Aureococcus anophagefferens | reverse complement strand
AGGACGCGACCACTTCGGGTTGAAGACGTTCGCGCCTCGCACGCGGTCGTCGGCGCGCCGCAGGTGCACGCCGACGTCGCACGTCTCCTTCCCGAGGATGGCGTGGACGCGCTTCGCGACCGCGCGCGACGGCGCGAGCAGCCAGTCCTGCAACGCGCCGAATTCGACCCACGGCGACCCGCCCTTCGTCGGGTGCAGGTTCCAGCGACCGCGGAGATGCGAGCGCCCAGCCCCAGTAGAAATAGCCGTAGGTGCACAGCACGCGGTCGTCCCCGCGCCAGGACGCGTCGAAGTCGAGTTTCCGGTAGTGGTCGGCCGTCTTCCGGTCGTTCGGGTCCGCCATGGCCCAGCGGTCCAGCGTCTTGCGCTTGCGGTCGCGGTCGTCGCGGCACTTGACGACGTGCGGCGCGATGTGCTTGTTCAAACCCCAGCTCACGTTCGCTTCGACGAAGAGGTCGTCGACGGACGTCGGGTCGCAGTTCTCCCGGTGCGAGTGCCGGCAGTCGACGCGCGGCCAGACGATGGCGAGCGCCCGCCCGCTCGCCACGGCCAGCGCTAGGGAGCTGACGACGACGTTGACGCGGTTGCCCAGCCCGTAGTCGTCGGCGAAGGCGACGACGTACTTGCCCTTGGCGCCCTTCTTGCGCTCCTCGCGCGCGATCGATGCGTAGTCCTTGAGCGCCTCGCGCCAGACGCCGCCGCGCAGCGACTCCGCGACGCCGAGGGTCGCGTCCGCTGCTGCCAAGGTGATGAGCGCGAATGGGAGGAGCATCATGAGGGTCGCGTC
>NW_008705564.1:969833-1021582 GCF_000186865.1 Aureococcus anophagefferens | reverse complement strand
CGCGCCGGGCGCCGCGGCGCCCGACTCGCGCTCGCCGCCGTCCGCGGCGCCGTCGAGGCGCGCGAGCCGCCTGTCCGCGCTGCTCTCGGACATCGACGACGTCGAGGAGCAGGCCGCGGCCTGGATCTTCGCGACGCAGGAGGAGGTGAACGTCACGGAGATGGACGCGGCCGCCGTCGAGCGCGAGCGGCCGCGCGTCGAGGCGGGCGTCCTCGCGCGGCTCGCGGAGCTCGACGCGTGGGCGTCCGATGCCGAGGCGCGGGGCCTCTTCCACGCCGTGGGCGCCCTCCGGGGCTTCGCCACGCGCCTGCGGCACAAGTGGGGCTTCCACAGGGACCCCGCGAGGTACACGAAGAACGTCCGCGCGGTCATGGCGCGGCAGCGCGTCGTCGCGCGGCTCTGGAAGGAGTCCCTCGAGTCCGTCTGCGGCGCCCACGTGCTGGAGCGGCGCATGGCGAAGACGCTCATCTTCGCGCGCACGGAGTGGTTCACGCACACGGAGTGGCGCATCTACGTGCGGTCGTATTTCGCGTACGACGAGCACAAGCCGCGGCGCCCGGAGCCGCCGACGCCGCGCGAGTACTACGCGACCTGGGCCGTCGTCGTCCTGGGCCTGCTGCTCTGCGCCGCCTACCTGCTGCAGCGCGCGACGGCCTGGGGCTCGCGGAACACGCGGACGTGGATCGAGGACAGCCTCTTCGCGCTCTTCTTCGAGTTCGCGATCGTCGAGACGCTCCGCGTGGCCTTCATCTTCGTCATCCTGCCCTGGGTCGTGGGCCACCGCCTGTCCCACTTCATCCACCGGAAGCGGTTCCCCTACGCGCCGGACCGCGCGGACTCCGACTTCCCGGACAGCCCCCTCGCGTACCTGCTCCGCGCGATGCCCGAGCTCGGCGAGTCGACGTACCTCTCGGAGCGCGTCTACGACCGCGCGACGGTGCTCGAGGACGTCGAGGCCCACGACCCCCACGTGACGCTCCACTGGATCGTCCGCTGGCGCCAGGTCGCCGTCACGCTCCTCATCGCGACGTTCCTCCTCATCCCGGAGCTCCTCCAGGACACGATGTTCTGCGAGGCCTGCGACTTCCTGCCCGTGCTCGCCCAGTTCATCCTGGGCACGGGCATCGTCGGCGGCTCGTCGGGCGGCGGCCGGCGCAAGGGCACGAACGTCAGCGCCGTCGTCGTATCGGGGTTCATCCTCTTCATGATCGTCGCGTTCGTCGTCGCGATCACGGTCCTGCGCCGGGTCGAGGCGCGCGTGGCCAAGGCCGCCGAGGACCTCGAGCTCGAGAAGAACATCTCGAAGCTGGGGGACCTGGGCGTCTCGGGCATCACGCGCTCCGCGAGCTACGTCGGCACCGCGGGCGCCTCGGGCCTCGCGCGCTCCGCGAGCTTCGTCGGCACCGCGACCGAGTCGATGAGCCCGGACGGCTTCGACTCCGTGCGCAGGTCGCTCTCGCGGCTCAACTCCAAGTTCGCCTTCAACGCCGCGCCGGAGGACGCGCCGCCGGAGGACGGCTTCGGCCCCGCCTTCGACGGGCCCGGCGCGGGCTCGACGACGTCGCCCGCGCCGACGCGCGACGACGTCGAGGCGAAGCGCGGCGACGCCGACGAGGACGCCGAGGCGCCGCGCGTCGACGACGCGGACGCGGAGCTCCAGGTGCTCGCCGTGCACATGTGAGGACTTAATTAATATTTTTGCGACGGCCGCCCGGCGTGTTTTACGGCCGCGGCGCGCGCGCGCGCGGGGCGAGGGCCCCTCCTTGCGCTGAAACGGAAGCGGCCGCGCCGCTCGGAACGCCTGAGAGGAGGGATGTCCGCGCGGGCCCTCGGCCGCGGCGTCGAGCGAATCGGCGGAGCGGACGAATCGGCGCGCCGCCGGACGCCTTTCGGCGCACGGGCGGCGCGCCGGGAACCCACGCGAGTTCATATAGCACTGACTCAAGGCATAGTCACGAACGCGAATCGACCCGAAGGTCCTCACGGCCGCCGGCTTAATGTGCTTCTCTCCTTCGCGGGTATCGGGACGCGGGCCGCGACGGGTTCGCTGCGCGCGGCGTGCTTTGTTCAGCGGCGCGCGAGGGTTTCGATGGGCGGATGCTCGCTCCTCGCGGTGTCGCGCGCGCCCTTGCTGGGCGGCCGCTCGCTCCTCGCGGCGCGCGAGCAGCACAGCCACAAGCAGCTCGCTAAGCTCAAGCGCAGCGGCGCCGCGGCAGCGAGGCTTCACCGTCGGCCTCGTTGACAAAGAGCATGGAGTCCGAGGGCTAAGGGGGCTGCTACTCGCTCGCCATGTCGGCGCTCGCCGAGGGCCTCGTCGGCTCGCCGGACCCCGAGGACGACGCGCTCGTGGACCTGGGCGAGGAGACGGTGCACGCGGCGCTCTTCAAAGAGAAGGACGCCCCCGCCAGCCCCGAGCCGCGCACGGCCGTCGCCTCGCTGGACCTCGGCCCGCACACGGCGCAGCGGCGACTGCTCGACGAGGCGCTCGACGCGGGCTGGGACCTCGACGAGCGGCGCGGCGCCCTGCGGCCGCCGGAGCGGCTCCGGTGCGGCGCTCCGAATCCGCTCGCGTGCCTCGCGGAATGCGGCGACCCGCAGTGCGGCTGCAACCGGCTGCGCAACCCGACCGTGCGCGGCAGCTTCGCGTTAAAAATCCTGGACAACGCCGCGCCGCAGCGGCCGGCGCCGGGCCGCGGCGGCTTCCGGTCCTTCGTCGCCGCGCGGCGGTTGGTGTACGCGTCCGTGGGCTGCGGCCTGCTCTACTTCGACTTCGACGTCGTGCGGCGGCTCCGGAAGCGCCTCGCCGTGTCGACGGTCGTGCTCGTCGACGAGATCTACCGCGAGGACCCGCCGGAGGCGCTGGGCGCGTTCGCGGCCTACTTCTACGACGTCGAGGTGCTCTACTTCGGGTCCATCGCTTCGTACCGCGCGGCGGTGCGGCGCGACGGCCGGCTCGCCGCGGACGTGCTCGTGCAGTGCGACGCGTGCTCCATCCCCCGCGACGAGGTCGCGCCGCTCCTCTTCTTCGCGTTGAAGGTCGGCGGCGCGGCCTTTAAGCTCTACAACAGCGGCCACGCGAGGCCCGACGACGACGGCGGCGGCGGCGCGCGCCGGAACCGCGAGGCGCGCGTCCACGCGGAGTGGTGGCGCCGCCGCGGCGACGAGTCGCGGGGCCTCGCGTCCGTGGACTACGCCGGCGCGCGCGGCGTCCTCGAGACGGCCGCGACGGGCTCGACGGCGTCCATGTGGGCCCGGCTCTGGGCGGACCAGCGCGCGGGCGTCGCGGACCGCGCGCGGCGCAAGGGCCGCGCGCTGTACCGCGTCGTCCACGAGCCGCGCGTCGCGATCCGCGACCGGCCGGGCCTCGGCGGGACCATCGTCGGGTGCCTGCGCGCGGGCGACCTCGTCGTCGCGCGGCGCGGCTACGACGCGTGCTGGCCCTGGATCGCGCTCAGCTCCCTCACGGACCGCGTCGGCGTCGCGCTCGCGGAGGCGAAGCTCGCCGGCCGGCCGCCGCCGGCGAAGCTCTTCGTCCTCACGGACGGCGCCCCCGTCGGCCTCGGCCCGCTCCTCGCGAGGGTCGCGGACGCGTAAGCGCGCGCGGGCGCGGGGCGACGCGCGGCCCTCACCCCTTGGCGTCCGCGCGCGTCGCCTTGGCGTCCGCGGCGGGCGCGGCGCCCCCGGAGACGGGGTCGCGGCGCGCGGCGAGCATGCACTGCTCGATGTTGTCGTGGATGGCGTCGATGTGGTCGTGGATGGCCGCGAGGTAGGCGACGTGCGTGCCGCGGTCCTCGCGGAGGCGCTCCGCGGTCGCCTTGAACGCCTCCGCGGCCGTCGGCGACGACACCTTGACGAGGAAGTCGACGGGGTAGTCGTAGCAGGTCCCGTCGGCGGCGCCGCCGCGGTCCGCGTCGTCCTCGAGCTTCGCCGACGCCATGCCCGCGTCGAGCTCCTCGTGCAGGTCCTTCCGGTGCGGCGTCATCTCCGCGAGGCGCGCCTTCAGCGCCTCGTACTGCTGCACGACGACGCGCGGTGGGCAGCCCGCCACGAGGTCCTCGCGCCGCGCCGCCGCGAGGCGCCGGCGCCGCTCGCCCCGCTCCGCGAGCTGGCGGTACATGCGCCGCTCCCGCGCCTTCATGATCATCATCATGCGCAGCGTCTCGTACTCCGCGAGGTTCAGCACGCTATCGAGGAGGTACTCGAGGCCGATGGGCTGGGAGAAGAGCGTGAGGCCCGGGCCGCCGGCCTTGCCCCGGGCCGTCGCCTTGGCCTCGCCCTTGGCCTCGGCCTTGGCGCCGCCGTCGTCGCCGTCGTCGCCGCCCTTGGCGCCCTCCTTCTCCTCGGCCTTGGCCTCCTTCTCCTTGACCTTGAGGCGCATCTGGGCGAACATGGTGTTCATCTCCGCCATCATCTTCTCCCGCTGCTTCTTGTCGTGCTCGACGGCCGCCTCGACGGCCTCGAAGACGTCCTTGGCGGACGTGTAGCCCGCGGACCGCGCGAAGCCGTCGAGGTGGCCGTTGATGAGCTCGAGGTACTTGGTGAAGATGGCGTGCTGCTCCAGCGTCTCGCCGCCGCCGGCCATGATGGCCTTGAGCTCCTCCTCGCCGTAGTCCCAGAGCGAGCAGTGGTCGTCGAAGAAGCCGGCCATCTCCTCGTGGACGACGCGCATGGCGAAGTTCAGCAGGTTGATGACGACCGTGTTCGGCGGACCGCCGCCCTCGGCCTTGCCGCCGGCCTCGGACTTGGCCTCGCCCTTCGCCTCCATGTTTTCGAATGGGCTGCCCACCGGCCTCGAAGGTTCTTGAATCTTTCTTGAAACTCTATTCTTGCAGTGGGCAGCATGGCTCTATTGGGATGTGCGCTCCTGTCGACCATTGCAATCGCGAGCGCCATCGCTCCGTGCGCGCCGCGCTGCGGGTGCAACGGCGGGCCGGCGCTCGCCGTGCGGCACCACAAGTCCGGGACCGTGCTCGCGCAGAAGATGATGGTCTCGCTCGAGCGGGCCTGCGGCATCAAGACGGCGAAGCTGCCGTTCCGCGACGTCGGCGCCTTCGCCGCGTCGGCCTCGGGCTGCGAGACGGCCTACACGTACCTGCCGGCGAGCCGGTGCAACGACTCCTGCGTCGACGCCGCGTTCGCCGCGGCGCGCGGCCGCGTCCGGGTCCTGCACATGGTCCGCGAGCCCCTGGCCCTCGTCGTGTCGACCTATCTGTACCACAAGGGCGGCAAGGAGCCGACCTTCGGCCGGCCGCCGCTCGCGCCGCGCCTGAAGAAGGCCTCGGTCCGCGCCGGGCTCCAGATGGCTGCGGACGAGACGCTGCGGCGCGCGCTGCCGGCCATGGTCGGCTTCCACGAGAAGCGGCCCGGCGCGACGTTCCGCCTCGAGGACCTGGCGGGCCCGAATGGCTTTGGCGCGTTCACGGCGGCGTTTCTGACGCAGGTCGGGTTCGATCGAAAGGAGTGCGCGCGGCCCGTGCGGCGGGAACTGGCGGGCCACGACACGGCGCGCTGGACGGCGAAGGCGAAGCGGCGTTCCAGCCACCTCAGCGGCAGCGCCAACACGAGCCACCTCCGGAGCTTGCTCGTGGCGTCGCCCGCGTACGACGCCCTCCGCCGTTTTGGCGCGCGGCTCGGCTACCGCTACGCGCGCGACGGGGCCGCGTCGGTCGTTAGGTAAAACTCACTTGACACCGGAGCACGCGCTGGAGCACGGCGTAGACGAAGCGCATGTGGGGCGCGAACTGCTTCGAGTAGTCGAGGCCCGTCTGCCCGTACACGTCTAAAAGTCCGCGCTGGAGCTCGTAGCTGTTCGGGAAGCGGTCGACGTCGACGTGGCCGCCGACGCAGGCCTTGAGCAGGATGATGTCGTTGGACTCGCCCCACCGCGCGAAGTCCCAGTCCGAGCTGGACAGATTCGGCGCGACGGAGCCGCCGCAGCCGTTCGTGAGCAGGAGCAGCTTGCACGCGGCCGCGCCGGCCTGGCAGGCCGTGGGGATATAGATGGCGCCCGCGGGCCCCACTCCCGTGCCGTTGAGGTCCGGGTCCCGCTCGATGAACTCGAGCTGGTCGAAGACGTACGTGTTGTTTTGTAAAGCGCCCGGCGCCGTCGTCCAATTCTTCACGGGCGCCAGCGGCGTCTCGTGGCCGTAGATGTGCTTCAGGCATTCGCCGGGCCCGTCGTAGCCCGACGGCTCCGACGAGTTGCCCCAGTAGGGCGTCGAGTTCTGCGGCAGGCAGTGCGGGAACGGCTGGACGTCGACGAATTTCACGGTCCTCTGGGGCTCCGCGACGAGAATCGAATAGAGCGCCGCCGTGTTCGCGACCGCGCCGTCCAGGTAGCACTGGTCCATGGACGGGTGGAAGAGGAAGACGCGGCTCTCCGACAAGTTCCCGGTCAGGTCGATGCAGCCCGGCGGCGGGTGCGGGTTGATGGGGTTCTGGCCGCACGCGCGCTTCGGGTAGTCCGGCAGGCGACCGACGTCGACGTGCTGCGGGTGGTTCTTGCAGTGGTCATAGGCCAGCGTCATGCCCGCCGCGCAGCCCTCGCAGTACGGCACGGACGACTCGGGCGTGGCGACGACCTGGTCCTCGCCCTGGAAGGCCTGGACGGCGCAGTGGAAGGGCTGCCCGCTGAAGACGCAGGCGTTCTTCACGGTCTGGCTGAAGGCGACGTGGAACTGGTGCGCAAAGTCCCCGGCGTGGGAGCAGCCCGCGACGGAGACCGACGCCTCGTCGATGTTAAGCTTCGCGAGTGTGATGGGCGCCGGGTTCCAGGGCGGGAACTTGTCCGGCCTCGTTCAGGGGGCGATAGACCAAACCGCCGACGCCAAGCTCGTACTCGCCGGCGACATGGGAAGCGAGCGTGGCGAGGAGGACGTGTCGGAAGCCAGCCATCGTTCTTGTATTTACCTAGTAATTACCAATTACCGTCTAAAGTGCCATATTCAACATCCTCGAGGACGCCTTGTTGACGTTTGTTGCCGTGGACGATGAGCCGTGTCGGTGGGTTAGGAGCCATAGCGCGACGCTAGCGCCTTGCTGTTGCGCAGACTGGTCGTAGCGCTGCGACGCATGAATCGCGCCGCCGTCATTCTCGCGGCGCTGCTCCTCTCGAGCGGCGGCGCATTGGAGCGCCCGTGCAATCGCATCTGCCGCTACAGCCCAACTTTTGGTGATGGCCAGATTTGCATCGGGTGTTTTTTGACGGTCGACGAGACGCGGACTTGGGCCTCCATGGACGCCACGCAGCGCGGCTGGGCCGAGGAGGATCGAGCGGACCGGAGGCAAGCGTTCGAAAGCGCGTTCGACGGGTGGACCGCGCCGACGAGCGACGACGACTACGGCGGCTTCGCGGCGCGCAAGAAGCGGTGGGCGTTCCTCCTCGACCGCGACGGCGTGCTCAACCGCGACGTCGGGTCGCCCGGCGTCGTCGACGTCGCCGACTTCGAGCTGCTGCCGGGCGTCGCGGACGCCGTCGCCGCGGTCAAGGCCCGGGGCCACGCGGTCGCGGTCGTGACGAACCAGAGCGCGCGGCGCAAGGGCCTGCTGTCGGCGCGGACCCTCGACGCCGTCCACGGCGCGCTGCGGCGAGCCGTGGACGTCGACGTCGTGCTCTCGGCGACGGGCCTCGACGACGGGTCGCCCGCGCCGAAGCCGTCGCCCGCGCTCCTCGAGGCGGCGCTCGACCGCTTCGGCATCCGCGCCGACGACGCGGTGCTCGTCGGCGACGCGCGGACGGACCTGGGAGCCGCGTCCGCCGCGAACCTGCGCGCCGCGGTGCTCGTGACGTCGTCGCCCCACGGCGTCCGCTGCGAGGCCGAGCTCGCGGACCGGTCCTTCGGCCACGCGGCGCTCGCGGCCGCCGACGGGGCCCGGCCGGGCGGCGTCCTCGCCGACGGGTCGCGCTGCGCGGCCGTCTTCCCCGACCTGCCGCTCGCGCTCGCCGGCCTGCTCTCCTTCGTCGACGACGCGTCATAACACACTAGTACTCCGGTTCTCCGGCGGCTGGAGGTCCGCGCAAAGCGCCGGGCTGATGAGCGGCCGCGCGGGGTGGTCCTTGTGCCGCGCGGCGAACGCCGCCGTCCGCGAGTCGTTCCAGGCCTGCTCGAAGGCCGCGCGGGCCACGGCCATGTCGTGGAACGTCGACGCGCCCGTGCCCCGCGGCAGGAGCTCGCCGCACGACGACAGCGCGTAGTTCTCCGCCAGGGCGTCGTAGATGCCGCCGTCGCTGTCGCGGTTCGCCGTCGCCTTGTCCGTGCCTAGGAGCGCGCCGCCGCGGGACCGCACGACGTCGACGAGCTTGACCTTGGTGTGGGCCGACTCGTGGTCCGCGGCGATGAAGACGCGCGCGTCGCGCGGTAACGCGTCGAGCTGCGCCTCCAGGACCGCGACCCACTTCGGGTTGAAGACGTTCGCGCCTCGCACGCGGTCGTCGGCGCGCCGCAGGTGCACGCCGACGTCGCACGTCTCCTTCCCGAGGATGGCGTGGACGCGCTTCGCGACCGCGCGCGACGGCGCGAGCAGCCAGTCCTGCAACGCGCCGAATTCGACCCACGGCGACCCGCCCTTCGTCGGGTGCAGGTTCCAGCGACCGCGGAGATGCGAGCGCCCAGCCCCAGTAGAAATAGCCGTAGGTGCACAGCACGCGGTCGTCCCCGCGCCAGGACGCGTCGAAGTCGAGTTTCCGGTAGTGGTCGGCCGTCTTCCGGTCGTTCGGGTCCGCCATGGCCCAGCGGTCCAGCGTCTTGCGCTTGCGGTCGCGGTCGTCGCGGCACTTGACGACGTGCGGCGCGATGTGCTTGTTCAAACCCCAGCTCACGTTCGCTTCGACGAAGAGGTCGTCGACGGACGTCGGGTCGCAGTTCTCCCGGTGCGAGTGCCGGCAGTCGACGCGCGGCCAGACGATGGCGAGCGCCCGCCCGCTCGCCACGGCCAGCGCTAGGGAGCTGACGACGACGTTGACGCGGTTGCCCAGCCCGTAGTCGTCGGCGAAGGCGACGACGTACTTGCCCTTGGCGCCCTTCTTGCGCTCCTCGCGCGCGATCGATGCGTAGTCCTTGAGCGCCTCGCGCCAGACGCCGCCGCGCAGCGACTCCGCGACGCCGAGGGTCGCGTCCGCTGCTGCCAAGGTGATGAGCGCGAATGGGAGGAGCATCATCTCCGAGGGCCCGTCCGCTGCTGCCAAGGTGAGGAGCGCGAATGGGAGGAGCATCATCTCCGAGGGCCACTTGGCATCACCTCATCTTCTCCGAAGGCTACCTGGCACGGCGGCCATAATTTTTTTTTGGGGCAGCCTCAGTGGTTGAATGTCAACATGCCGTTTTGAGCGATTCACTGGTTGCGAGTTGCAGTCGATACTCTGCCAAGTTGACGCTCGGCGTGACATCACTTGGTTGACTCGAGGCCGCCTCGCCCAGGTTTTGGCACGCGATGCAGCGTTTCCAGGACTTGGCGCGGCGCTCGGTCTGTGGACCATGTCGCGCCTTGGGCCCAGCTGCGAGTCGCTCGGGAAAGACCATCGGTCGATGGGGAGCAAGTTAGTTCGCGTCGGGGCAGCCCGTGGACGACGAGAACGGCGGTTATCGGCGGGGGGCGACCGACGAGGGGCTCGCATTAGTGCTGAGGTCCGAGCTGTGCGACCAACTTCGAGGAAACACCCCCTGGAATGTCCCTCCCGAGGGGGCTGTCCGGGCTTGGTCGCACAGCTCGCCTCATGTATTGCGCGGTGAGCACCGTGTCGCCCGCGGCGCCGCGCCCCTCCCGGAGGCGGTGAGGTGATCTCGATCAAATCGGCTCGAGTCGAAGAGCTGCCGCGAGGGCATCTGGTCGCCCCCATGACGAACGATTCCCGACGCTCTGTGACTCGAAGGGGACCGAAAATCGGGTCGGGGGAAGCTGCCGCGCCTCATTCCACCCCCTGGGGCTGCCCGTTTGCGTCGCCTCGCAATCGTCCGGATGTCGCGTCTTTTCATGTGCCTCACCCACATGTTTGCGGACCTCAAAGCCACTGGGATCGTTGCACGTCCCTTCATATTCGCGGAGCGCGGGGCCCTCTAAGGTGGAGATTCCATCATCGGCCGCTGAAATACTCCTGCGGAGACACCGTCTCTAGCCCTCTAGAAGCTAGGATTTCTTCAAAGTTTGTCTTGGCTTGCAAAAGTTCAAGCGACGGGATATCCACTGCAACTCGCAACCAGTGATTCCTTCTGAATGGACAGAAGACGCTGCCCCAGCATGATGCTCGCACTCGCGTTCTCCCTCGTCGCGTCGGCGGTCGCCGACGACCTCGTCGTGTCCCTCGACGGCCTCGGCAAGCTTCAGGGCGCGGCCCTGGGCGTCGTGCGCGAGTTCCACGGCGTGCCCTTCGCCGCGCCGCCCCAGGGCGCCATGCGCTGGCGGTCGCCGGCGGCGCCGAGCGCCTGGGACGGCGTGCGCGACGCGACGTCCTTCCACGCGTCCTGCGCCCAGCCGTCGGGCTTCAGCCCGACGATCACGAACACGTCCGAGGACTGCCTCTTCGTCGACTTTTACGCGCCCTCGGGCGCGTCGGCCGCGCCCGTCTTCGTCTGGATCCACGGCGGCGGCCAGCGTCGAGCGACAGGAGTCTTTTTTCGCGTGAATTTCGCCTGAAGATGTGAAGAAATCCGACCCCGTCGCACTTGGTAGGCGGCGGCTTCACGAACGGTGGTGCAGAGGAGGCGCGGCTCAACGGGTCCGCGGCGATCCTCTCGCTGCAGGCCAGCGGCGTCGCGGACCTGCCGGTCATCGCCGTCGTCCAGTACCGCCTCGGCGTCTTCGGCTTCGCGGGCTCCGACGCGATCCGCGACCCGGACACGAACGCGACGGGCAACTGGGGCTTCGAGGACCAGATCGCCGCCGTCGCGTTCGTGAAACAGTACGCCGCGAGCTTCGGCGGCGACCCGGCGAACGTCGCCATCGCGGGCCAGTCCGCCGGCGGCGCGTCCGTCGGGAATTTGGTCGTGGCCCCAAAGGCCAGGGGCCTCTTCCAGCGGGCCATCGGCATGTCCGGCAGCTTCTCCGACTGGGCCGCCGTGGCGCTGAGCGACCAGGAGTCCGCCTACGCGACCCTGCTCTCGAACGCGGGCTGCTCGGACGCGAAGTGCATGCGGCAGAAGTCGCCCGAGGACCTGCTCAGCGCGTACAACGGCGTCTCCTGCACCGCCTGCTTCGAGGCCACCGTCGACGGCGTCCTGCTCGCGGACTACCCGAACGAGCTCCTGGCGGCCAACGGCTTGAACGGCGTCCAGTTCCTCGGGGGCTGCACGCGCGACGAGGCCAACACCTTCGACGCGTCGTCGCTCGGCAACTCCGCGAACGCGAAGCAGCTCTCGACCTGGGTCGCCAACGAGTACGCGCTCGCGGCGGGCGACGCCGCCGACCTGCTGAAGAGCCACTACCCCCAGGCGAGCTACGCGGCGCGCGGCGACGCGTCGAAGAGCTACGTGCGAGGCGTCGCCGTCGAGACGGACCAGTCGATGCGCTGCGCGCTCCGCCGCGGCGCCGCCATGGGGTCCAACAACTACGTCTACTCCTTCGACCGGGGCGTCGGCGGCACGAACTACGCGAACCACGCCGACGACATCCCCTTTGTGTTCTCGGCGACGGCCGCGCTCGCGGACGCCGGCGGCGACGCCGACGACGTCGCACTCGCGTCGAAGATGACGCGCATCTTCTTCGCCTTCGCGCGCACGGGCGACCCCAACGACGGCAACGGCGACATCATGCCACACTGGGCGCCCTTCACGGGCGAGACGTCCCAGGTCATGCACTTCGACACGACGCTCGCTTTAAACGACGACGCGGCCGTCCAAACCGCTTGCGCCTACTGGAAGAACCACCACTACTACGGCAAGCAGTCCTAAATACATTATTTAATCGTCGTCGTTCAGCGGCGTGCCGTCGAAGCGGATGTAGCCCCAGTAGTGGGGGCCGTAGTCGTCGCGGTAGGAGCCGACGCCGATGTAGCCCGAGGAGTACGTGTTGTCCGTGCCGGACGCCTCCGCGACGATGACGTTGGGCTCGTCGACGTAGTAGAGGAAGCAGTAGAGCCTCTTGCCCTTGGCGCGGATGTGGAGCTTGTACCACGTGTCGACGTTGAACGTGAAGCTGTCGCTCTCGTCGATCGTGTAGCCCGCGTGGTCCTCGCCGCCGTCGTACTCCCGGAGCACGAGCGTCGCCGTGTCGCCGCTGGACTCCGTGTTCACCTTGCAGGCGTAGCCCTCCTGGTCGTCGAAGTAGGTCGCCTTCTCCACCCAGCGCTGCACGCGGATGTAGACGATGAAGACGCGGTACGCGGCGGACGCCTGGGCAGGAAAAGGGTGATTCAACGTCGATTCAAGTTGAGTGTTCCGCGCGCGCGCGTTCCGGAAAAAGCGCCCACGCTTCGAGACCGTTCCGAGAGATGATCGCTCGTCCAAAAATCAGCCGAAACGAGTGGAAACCGACCGAGATAGGAGCCTTTGAAGTTGGGAATTTCGCACCCTTTTCCTGCCCTGGCGGACGCGGTCGCGTTGTAGGCGACGTAGGTGTAGAGCGACGTCTCGTCGTCGCCGTACTTGTCCGTGGAGCCGTAGATGGACACGTGGTCCTCGTCGCGGCTCTGCATGCAGCAGCCGCGGCCCTCGAAGTACTGGTCGTACGCGAAGTCGCCGCTCTGGACGGCCCACGTGTCGATGGTCGGGTCCTCGCAGAACGCGACGACGTAGCCGCTCGTCGGGGCCTGGCTGCTCGGCGGGGCCGTCGGCGGGAAGCTCGGGCCGCCCGAGGGCTTGAGCGTGGGCTCGTACGTCGGCGCGCGCGTCGTCGGCGCGTACGTCGGCTCGAGGGTCGGGCGGGGGCTCGGCGGCGCCGTGGGCCTCGGTTCGGGGGCCAGCGAGGGCGCGTCCGTGGGCCTCGGCGACGGCGCGGGCGTCGGGAGCGGCTCCGGGGCCGCGGACGGCGCGTCGGTCGGTCGGGGGCTCGGCGCGACGGTGGGGTTCGGTTCGGGCGCTAAAGAGGGCGCGTCCGTGGGCCTCGGCGAGGGCGCATCCGTCGGGCGCGGCGACGGCATGCTCGTCGGCGGCACCGTCGGCCCGGACGTGGGCGCGAGCGACGGCGACGCGGACGGCGCGGCGCTCGGCTTCGCGGTCGGCGTCGGGCTCGGCGCGACGGTCGGCAGCGGCTCCGGCGCGAGCGAGGGCGCGCCGGTGGGCGGCATGCTCGGCAGCGGCGTCGGACCGGGCGACGGGAGCGGGCTCGGGACCCGGGACGGCGTCGCCGTGGGCAGCGGCAGGGGGACGGCCGTCGGCGCCGCGGTCGGGATGCTCGTCGGGCAGTAGGTCGGCTCCGGCGTCGGCACCACGGTGGGCAGCGGCGACGGGCACGTCGACGGCATCATCGTCGGGCTCATCGACGGCAGGGTCGACGGGATCTGCGACGGCGACGGGCTCGGCGGCGTGCTCGGCGTCGTCGACGGCAGGCTCGACGGGGCTCGCGACGGCGCGTTCGACGGCGGCGCCGTCGGGACGCTCGAGGGCGCGTAGGACGGCGCGCCCGTGGGCGCGGGCGTGGGGGCGTTCGACGGGAGCGTCGTCGGCGCGTAGCTCGGCGCGCCCGTCGGCCGCGACGACGGCACGGCCGTCGGCACGCTCGTCGGCACGTAGGAGGGCGCGGCCGTCGGGACCCCCGTCGGGTCGGCGGTCGTCGGCGAGAGCGTCGGGTAGGCCGTCGGGTAGGCCGAGGGCCCGCCCGTGGGATATTTCGTCGGCGCGGGATAGGGCAGGCTCGTCGGGTACGTCGTCGGGTCGTACGTGGGCGCGTAGCTCGGGACGCTCGACGGCAGCTTCGTCGGGATCGCCGTGCTGCCCGTCGTCGGCGCGTAGGTGAAGGGCGTCGCGCAGTGGACGAGGCACCAGTGGCACGTCGGCAGCCGGTCCTGCGCGTCGTCGCTGACGCAGTTGATGTCGCACCAGGGGCACGCGCCCATGTTGTTGTTCGGCACGCAGTCGACGGGCGCCGTGACCAGATAGTCGTCGTAGTCGCAGTACACGATGTCGTCGTCGTCGCGGCCCCTGCTACGCCGCAGCCCGCCGCCGCCGCCGCGCGGGACGAGCGTCCGCGCGAGCGTCGCCATGCCGTCGCCGCGCTGCCGCAGCCGCGCGCCCGCCGCGAGGCCGCTCAGGGCCGCCGCGGCGAGCAGCAGGACGCGCCGCCCGAGCCATCTCTCGTGGTTCGGCGACGGCGCGTCCTCGAGCTTGGTGGTGGCCGCCTCGTCGGCGAAGAGCTGCGCGCGCTCCTCCATGGGAACGGACGCTTTAGTCCGGGTGAATGTTGGTTGTTATGTGATGAGAGAGAGGGCTGCCTCTGCCGCGCGATCAGGGAGAGGGCCGGCGCAGTCAGGGAGAGGGCTGGCTGGCCAACATCATCACCCAACCTTGGGGTGCTGGCGGATACTTCCGGTGTTGCACTGAAGCCGCGGCGTGCGTGCGACTTCGCGCGCCCATGGGCGTCGTTCGAAGTGTTACTACTTCCGCCGTTGCACTTTTGCCGGGCAAGCGGCGACTTCGACTTCGACTTCGCGAACTACTTCGCGCGCCGCCCACGGGCGTCGTTCGAAGTGTTACTATCGGGAAACACACAGTGCACAGCGGGCAGAGAAGGAGGGGAAGCTTGCGCGCACGTGTGCTCCGGCGCGTCAAGGCCCACGTCGAGACGTCCGTGCCGCCCAAGGAGGAGATCGTCGGTCACATCACGAAGCAGGAGCTCTCGTCGCTGTAGGACTTGTGGAGCTTCTTGAGGTCGAAGTAGGGCCGGTTGCGGTTGCGGAGCGGGTCCCACACCAAGCCCACGCTCTTCTGGACGTCGTCCAGCGCCCGCGCGAAGGCCTCGTAGTCCAGCTCCGGCCGCGGCAGGTCGTCGGCCGCGTCGCCGAAGATGAGCTGCGCGAGCTGCAGGAGCTCCGCGATGGCCAGCTTGCGCTCGTCCAGCAGGTCGAACAACTTGACGGACGTGCCCCACTCGCGGAGGCGGTGCATGGGCGCCGCGTAGGTCAGGAAGGGGTTCGCCTCCGTGACCTCCGCCGCCTCGCCCGCGAGGTCGTCGAGCACGTCCATGTCGATGCCCTTGAATCGACGCCGTTCCAGAACTGGACGACCGCGTCGTCGTCCGTGCAGAGCCGCACGACGACCCAGGCGGGCAGCGACTTCAGCGGTCGCAGGGCCGCGTGGACGTCGCCGTCGGACGCGGCGCCGTCGGACGCGATGACGACGACCGCGCGCTTGCCCGCGCCGCGGAGCGACGCCTCGCGCGACCGGATCTCCGCCGTGACCTGGCGGATGGCCTGGCAGAGCGGCGTCGCGCCGTCGGGCTCGCTCTGGATCATGCGGTCGACCAGTTCCACCTCCGAGTCGCCGTCGCCGTAGCCGCAGGCGACCGTCTTGCCCGCGAAGCCCGAGGGCGCGTTGAGGAGGCGGAACTCCGTCGGCGCGTGGAGGTGGGCGGCCATGGCCGCGTGCCACTTGATGCCCTCGCCGAGCTCCTCCCAGCGGCTGCAAGCCACCATGCCCTCGCGGCCGCCGGCGCCCCGGACGACGCGGTGCCCTGACTGCGCCTTCATGGAGCCTGAGTTGTCGATGATCCAATAGCGCATGGCGAAGTCGCGCGTCGACGCGATGAGCTGGTCGCCGATGCCCTTGGGGAGGCCCAGATCCCGCACGTATTTGATCTTCTCGCCATCTTCCTTCCGCGGGGCGAGCCCGAGGACGTCGTCGACGAGGATCTTCGGGTGCGAGCTCCGCCGCCGGTCCCACATGACCTGGGCCTCCGTCGGCTGGTTCGCGTTCATGTAGTCGTACCCCGTCTTTGCCGGCGGGGCGGGAGCTGGTCCGCGGGACGCGGGCGCAGCTCCGAGGCGGTCTTCCGGATGGCCGGGGACGGGGCGCGCGCGACTCCGCGCCGAAGCGGGATGGCGCGCCGGGGACGGGGCGCGCGCGACTCCGCGCCGAAGCGACGGGCCACTGCCTCGAGAAGTGCACTGCCCAACTCGGCAAAGAACTCGAGTGGGACTGCTGCCCCTCAGAAGCAGATCGGATGAAAAGGTCAAGAAAAAAACGCTGCAGGGAAAGATGAAGATTTGTTGATGTGTTTGTCCTCAGCGCTCAGCGCATAACCAACACCTCGCGCGTCGCGCGGGGGCCGCCGCGTCGCCGGCATGGACGAGGAGCGGGCGGAGCGGAACCCGTTCACGCTGCCGAGCGATGAGGAGGTCTTCCGCATGCGCGACGAGGAGCGCAAGCGGCGGTCCAAGGAGCGCGAAGAGCAGCGGAAGCTCAAAGTTTGGCAGAAGACGACGGGGGGCTCGCGGGTCGCCGGGTCCGTGCGCCTCAAGGAGCTCATCGGCGGCGACGGCCGCGAGGGCGCCGCGGCGTCCAAGTCCGCGCGCCAGACCAAGGACGCGGTGAACGAGGCGCGGTCCATCGTCGTCAACGAGCGGCGGCAGGAGAAGGAGAACATGGCCGAGTTCATCGCGAAGAAGCGCGAGATGTTCCTCGTCCAGATGAGCCTCGACACGAAGCGCGAGGAGATCCGCAAGCTCGAGGAGAAGGCCCAGATGAAGGAGGAGGCCCTGAAGAAGTCGGAGCAGATGCTCGAGGAGGACGCGATCCGCTTCGACACGTTCCTCAAGGAGAACGACAAGAAGGCCCACGAGGCCATCAAGAAGGCCGAGAAGGAGACGAAGCTCAAGACGGACAAGGTCCAGGAGATCAAGCGGCTGAACCAGCAGATCCAGATGGTGAGCTCGGACATGTCGAAGCACAAGGAGGCGCTCGAGGACTGCCTCAAGTACAAGGAGTTCCTCGACTCGCTGACGCCCGACGAGTGGTTCTCCGAGCAAAAGGCCATCAAGCGGGAGCGCCAGGAGTCGCGGCGCCAGGCGCGGATCCAGAAGCGGCGCGACGCGCTCGAGAAGAAGCGGCGCGAGGCGTACGAGGCGCAGCTGCGCCTCGAGGAGGCGGAGGCCGCGCCGAAGAAGAAGTACGGCGCGGGCCGCCGCCGCAAGTCCGTCGCCGGCGCCGACCCGTCCAAGGCCGTCGCGCCGAAGATGCCGCCGCCCGTCGCGACGCCCGAGCTCGAGGACGAGCCGCTCACGTCCTCCGACGAGGAGCTGCCCATGTACTTCAAGCACCCCCAGCAGCTCCTCGACATCTTCAGCCAGCTCGAGGAGCAGAACCTGTTCCTGATCCAGAACTCGCAGGAGACGGAGAAGGCTCTCGAGGAGCTCAAGCAGAACTTCGAGGCGACGAAGGAGCAGATGGACGGCAAGACGGCCCTGTTGAAGCAGAACATCGACGAGCTCGAGCTCCAGATCGGCGCGGAGGAGAACAAGGCCGCCCAGCTCCGGGGGCGGCTCCAGGCGCGGGCCGGCGAGACCCAGGGCCGCCAGGAGAAGCTCCTGGCGCAGCTCCACGAGAAGGTCCGCGACGTCTACCAGAAGTGCGGCTTCGACGTCGGCTCGAAGCCGTCGACGCTCTTCATGCTCTCGGAGCTCGAGGCGCGCCTCGAGCAGCTGCTGGACCACATCGAGACCATGTCCGAGGAGTACATCATGAAGGAGGAGAAGGACAAGGAGAAGAAGCGCCGCGAGCGCAAGCGCCAGGAGCAGCAGGCGCTCCAGGACGCGCAGCAGGAGGAGCGCAACCGCAAATCCATCGCCCGGTCCATGCAGGCGCCGAAGAAACGCACGGGCCGCCAGGTCATGTTCCGCTCCGCGCCCATGCGCCAGGCCGTCCGCGAGGAGAAGGAGGAGGAGGAGGACGACCTCGACGAGCTCAAGTACCTCACCTAGGCGCCCGGGGCCGCGCAACGCCTCGCCTGTATTACAACTCGGGGTGGCGCTCCTGGCGCGCTCGCTTCGCGGCCTGGAGCCACTCGCGGAGGATGTCCGCGATGCGGATCCACCGCGCCGCGCCGGACGTGAGCGATAGGAGCTCGCACCGCTGTTTGAAGGGCAGCGGCAGCTGGCGCGCGAGCGCGAAGGCCTGCGACGACGACCCCGGCGGCGCGACGCCCTCGATGCTCGCGAGCACGGCGTCCCGCGCGTCCGCGCCGAAGAGCCACTTGAGCCGCCGCCGGATCTGCTCCCAGCGCGGCGGCGGGTCCTCCGCGACGTCCTCGTCGTCGACGAGCGTGACGTTCGCGTGGACGAGCGGCGGCTGCTCCTCGTCCAGGGTCTCGACGCGCTCCCAGAAGCCGTCGCTGGCCATCGCGAAGCGCTCGCGTGCCCGTGGCGACGAGTTTGTACGCGACGGGCTCCTCCGCGGTTTCGACGGACGCGCGGTCGATCGTCGCCAGCACGCCGCGCGCGCCGCGGCCCAATCGTTCGAAGAGGATGCCGAATGTGCAGGGGTCCGCGTCGCCGACGAACGGCGACAGGACCGCGAGGTCCTCCGCCGCCTCCAGGTCGCCCAGGCAGCGCGCGACGAGGAGCCGGTACCGCGGCTCGAAGATCTGCAGCGGCAGCGCCTCGTCGGGAAAGACGATGAGCTCGCCGAGGAAAAACATGGGAACCATGTTCGCCGTCGCCGTCGAGAGCAGCAGCCATGGGGTGGCAGCCCGACGAGCCATCGTGCCTCTCCGAGGGCGCTTGCAGTGCTCCATCAACCGCAACCACTCAAAGTTACGTCCCGACGCGCCGGAGGAGCGCGTCGAGAAAGGCCGCCGGGTCCTCGAGGAACACGTAGTGGCCCGCGCTGCCCGGGACGACGACGCAGGACGCGCCCTTGCCCGCGGCGAGGCGCCGCCGCGCGACGTTCGCGCCCGACGCCGGCTGCATCCAGTCGTGCTCGCCGTAGATGAAGGACACGGGGCACGCGAGGGCCTCGACGAGCGGCGCGATGGGCTGGCGCGGCTGCGCGATGGGCCCGAGCAGCTGGTTCATGCACTTCTCCGAGGACCCAGGGAGCGAGTTGCACGCGTGCAGGTACTCGCCGAGCGCCGCGGCCTCGTCGTCCGACAGCGGCACTTTGCACCGGAAGCGCCGCGCGGCGTAGGTCTCCACGAGCCGCTTCCCCCAGGGCCCGAGCGCGCGGACGACGGCCGCCGGGTGGTAGCCGTCCTCCCAGAGCCGCGACGCGAGGTCATAGAGCGCGCTGTCGCCCTTCTCGTAGAGGCGCCGCCGCCGCTCGACGCCGGCCGGGCCCACGAGGACGAGGCGGTCGACGCGGTCGCCGTGGCGCGCCGCGTAGTGCGCGGCGGCGATGCCGCCCATGGAGTGGCCGAGCAGCGTCATCGTCTCGACGCCCTGCTCGCGCCGCCACGCCTCGAGGCCCTCCACGAGCCAGTCCACGGCGTCGTCGTGCGTCCGCGCCGGGTAGGCCGGGCGGCCCGAGAGGCCCGCGCCGCGCCAGTCGACGGCGTGCACGGCGCCCCACGCGCCGCTGCTCGCGAGCGGGCCGAGGTTCCGGAAGAAGATGCCGCTCCCCGTGCCGAGGCCGTGCACCATGACGAGCGTCTCGGTCCCGGCGCCGCGGACGCTGACGGAGTGGACGCGGTCGTCGTCCGCGCCGATGGCCCGCGAGTCCGACCGCTGCCAGCGGCCCTCGCCCACGCCGAGGTCGAGGAGTTGCTTTTCGGCCTGCAGCGCCTCGCAGGTCGTCAGCCCGCGCCACAGCAGCGGCCAGGCGAGCGGCGCCATTTGTTATGCCTCTGCGTACTCGCTTCGTGCGCTGTGCTCGCTATGCTTTGTGTGCTCGCTTCGCGCGCTATGCTCGCACGCCTCACCCACTGCTCCAGGTGCAGCGCGTTGCCTCCCGCGCGCGCAAGCCCGCCAACGCAAGACGCCGAAGAGCTGCGGCAATTCTTCAGCGATCAGTTGTGTTGCAAACCCCCCGGGTAGGCCCTCTAACTATTAACCTCTCCTAGCCTAGCATGCAAAGCTTCTCTTTTGAACAAAGGCTGCCCCCGATGGCTGCGCACCCGTGCGTGCTCGCGCGCCTCCGAGAGGCCGCGCCGCGGCGCGGCAGCACGGTCACGGCCATCGCGGCGTCGCGCCTCGGCGTCGCCTGCGCCTTCGCGTCGCGGTCCCAGGTGCCCGAGGTCGTCGTTTGGGTCGGCAGCGAACCCGTCGCCGCGGGCGCGGGCGACCTGCACGCCGTGACCGTCGTCGCGCTCGGCGACCGCGGCGGCGCGCCCGTGTGCTGCTTCGCGTCGCGGAGCGGCGCCGCGAGCTGGGACCTGCGGAGCGACGCGCGGCCCGTCGCGCGCTTCGAGGAGGAGAGCGCCGCGCCCGAGTGCGGCGCGCTCGACGCGAGCGGCTGCGTGCTCGCCGTCGGCGTCGGGCGCCGCGTCGAGCTCGTGCGCAGCGACGAGCCGGAGACCCTCGTCGCGCGCCTCGAGGGCCACCGGGGCCGCGTCGCGGCCGTCGCCTTCGAGGCGGGAGGCGGGAGCGGCTTCGCGAGCTGCGGCGAGGACCGCACCTTCAAGGTCTGGGACCTCGCGCAACGCGCCTGCCTCTACTCGTCGGCCGTGTTGTGCGCGGCGCCCCTGCGCGCCCTCGCGCTGGAGCGCGGCCGCGTCGCCGCGGCCGCGGGCGACGGCCGCGTCTGGCTCTTCGAGCGGCAAGAAGATTCCGGCTTCTGCGCGGAGCTGCTCGTCCTCGACCTCCGGAAGAGCCTGCCCGCCACCGCATCGCCGGCGCCGGCGGCGCCGCCGGCGCCCGCGGTCATCTCGAGCGAGCCCGCGTGGGCGCGGCCGCCGGACGCGCCCGAAGCCGTCCCCGAGGCCTCGGAGACGTCCGCGGGCGCGCTCGCGCTCCGCTTCACGGAAAGCGGCCTCGCCGTCGCGACGCCGTCCCACGTCCTCGCCGTCGACGTCGTCTCCCGCGGCGTCGCCGTCGTGGAGGCGCTCCACAAGGTCGCGAGCGTCGCCGCGCTGTCGTCGGACGGGTCCCCGGTCCGCGTCGCCGCCGCGGGCGCCTTCGAGGCCGCGGTCTACGCGGGCACGCTCCCCGGCGCCGCCGCGCGAGTACCGACGGCGGAGACGGCGCTCTCCTTCTTCGCGCCGCCGCCGCGCGGCGGCTTCCCCGCGGACTCGCCGCTCCGCGCCGACGTCGCCGCGCCGCCGCCCAAGGACCGGACGCTCCTCTCCTACGACACGCTCCACAAGACGAAGCGCAAGCCCGGCATGGACATGCCCATCACCTTCCACGCCAAGGTGCGGTCCTCGGGCTACGGGGCCGGGACCCGCCGCTCGAAGCCGCCGCCGCGACGGCGCGACGACGCGCCGGACTACCCCGTCGACTGCGGGCCCCTCGACGCGCACCAGCCCCAGCGCGGCGCGGCGTCCCAATTTGCGTTTCGAGAGAACCCAATTCTCCTCGGTGTAGGCACGACTACGCGCTGCCGACGTCCGCGGCGCTGCTCGGCGTCGAGTTCTCGAGCGACGCGCGCTGTGTCGTCGCGACGTCGAGCGGCGGCGCGCCCGTCGCGCTCCGCCTGCCCGTGGCCAAGCACCGCGGCAGCGACGCCGCCGCGACGGCGCTGGGCCTCGGCGGCCGGCCGACGCACGCGTCCTTCAGCCACGACGGGAAATGGGTCGTCCGCAGCGGCCACGAGGGCGCGCCGCCCGAGGTCTTCGCGAACCACCGGAAGCGCGCCGTCGAGGCGCCGACGCTCGCGCTGAAAGCGGGCGGCGCGGGCGCGCGCTTCTACTACCTCGACCGGTTCCTGCTCGCGCCGCGGACGCGCGACGGCCGCGCGGAGCTCGCGCTCGACCTGTGCCGGAAACAACCGGTGGAATGGACCGGTCCAGCGCAACTTCTCTATCTCGGTCAAATCGACGTCGATTTGGCTAATTTTTGGACGGATCGTTTTCTCTCGTCATGTTCTTTCTAGAAGCCAAACGCTTGTGTCGAAACTGTTCAAAAAACATTGAAGTCGTGTTGAATATTTTTTGTTTCCTGCCAGGCGCTCTACGCCGTCGGCCTCGACGAGGGCCGCGCGGGGCCCGGCGACGGCGCGGCGCGGAGGGTCCACGCCTTCGGCCACGGCGACGCGAAGCGCCTCGACGCCGTCGCCTGCCTCAACGGCGCCTACTCGCCCCTCATCGTCACGGCGACGAGCGACCGGCGCGTGTCCGTGCTCGACGCGGCCGCGGGGCGGCGCGCGCGGGTCATCGACGACGCGCACGCGCGGCCGGCCCACGACGTCGCCGCGCCCGGCCCGCCGGCGCCGGGCGTCGCCCGGTCGACCTGCGACGTCTTCGCGACGGCCGCGACCAGGGCAGGAAAAGAGTGCGACATGTCCAACTTCAAAGGTTCCTCTCTCGGCCGTTTTCCGCTCGTTTCGGCTGATTTTGGGACGAGCGATCATCTCTCGGAACGATCTCGAAGCGTGGACGCTTTTTTTCGGAGCGCGTGCGCGCGGAACACCCACGTTGAAGCGACGTGGAATATCTCGTTTCCTGCGCAGGCGGCGACGGACGGCGTCGTCGCGCTCTGGGATCTGCGCAAGGACGGCGCGGCCGCGCGGTTCACGTCGCACGCGAACAAGCGCGACCCGATCCGCTGCGCCTTCTCGCCGTGCATGCGCTTCCTCGCCTGCGGCTCCGAGGACAAGTGCGCCTACGTCTACGACATCCGCGCGGGCCGCGCGCTCGCGCGGCTCAAGGGCGCGCGGGACGCGGTCGCCGCCGTCGCGTTCAACCCGAAGTACCCCCAGCTCGCGACGGCGTCCTACGACGGGAAGCTCCGCTTCTACACCTGCGCGTAACACGAAAAACAGGGATTACGCCAGGGGCGTGCCGCCGGAGATGATCGCCGCGTACTGGGTCGACTTGGCGAACTTGTCGAGCTCCGCGACGCGCCTCACGGGGAGCGGGTGCGTCGCGTCGGCGAGCGACGAGCGCATCGCGCTCCGCACGAGGCGGTTCGCGGCGCCGAGCGACCGCTCGTACTCGCGCGCCTGCTCGAGGAAGGCCTCGACGTTGACGTCCTTCGACGACCCGGACGTGAGCTTGATGAGCGCCGCGTTGACGACGTCCGGGTCCTGGGCCACGAGGAGCGCCGCGCGGTCGCAGGAGAACTCGGCCGCGCGGCGCCACGACTGCAGCAGGCCCTCGAGCCCGGCGCCCAGGCCCGGCAGCGGCGGCGCGAGGGCCGTCGCGACGTTGCCGAGGGAGAACCAGAGGCTGTGCTCGCAGACGAGGTGGCCGAGCTCGTGCGCGAGCACCGCCTGCACCTCGGCCGCCGAAAAGCCGTCGACGAGCGCCGACGTGACGACGACGAACGGCGCGCCGCCCTGCATGGCCAGCGTGTAGGCGTTGGGCCGCGGGTCGCTGCGCACGTAGAGCTCCGGCACGGCGCCGTCGCGCAGGCCGCCGAGGATCCGCAGCGCTTCCCGGAAGGACGCGTGGAGCTCGGGGAACTGGTCCTCGGAGACGCGGAGCGCGTTCGCGAGGTTGTCGAGGCGCACCATCTGCTCCACGGGCGGCGCGGCGGCCCGCTTGATGACGGTCTCCAGCAGCGCCACGGGCGAATTCTGGACGAGCGAGGTGAGGTCCTTGTCCAGCGGATGGCGGAAGCTCTCGGCCTTGAGCCGCGGCAGCGCGCGTCGCGGCGCGGCGACGGCGCTCAGGGAGAGGGTTATGGCTGGGAGCAGGGCGAGTAAGACGGCACGCGTGCGTGCCATTGTGCAATGCTGCGGCGCGCTGCGATGGCTGCGACGAATTGCGATGCTGCGATGCGATGCGCTGGCCGCTGCTGCGACGAGAGCTCTGCGATGCTGCGATGCGCTGGCCTCTATTCGCAAGCCAGATGACTTGGGAGTCTCCGCTTCGGTACCTCCTTGCCGTCAATATTAGCCTCGGTGGCGCGCGCACAATGGGCAGCCTGACCAGCCTCGCGCTGGCGTGCGTGCTGTTTTGCAATGTCGCCGCGGCGCCGGAGCCGCGCACAATGGGCAGCCTCACCGGCCTCGCGCTGGCTGGCATCCTTGTTTGCGCCGCTTTACCGGAACCGCTCGCCGAGCCGCCGCGCGCCGCGGCTTTGCGGCGCTGCGGCGATCTACCGGGCTGCGACGTCGACGCCGTCGAGCGTAAACTCGCGGTCATGGCGGCGCCCTGCGACTTCGACGCGAACGCGACCATAACGCTGGGCATCCCCGACGGCCACGTCTTCCGCGAGCCGTCGCACCCGCCCGGCTGTAGAAAATTCCACAACATCAGCATCCGCGTCGAGGGCCTCGGCGCGCTGCCGGAGGGCGCGGAGCTCTGCCTCACGATGGACGTCTGGGCCGACGGCGTGGACGTGTCCTACGCCTGCTCGCCCGCGGCCGCCTTCGCGTCGGGCTTGGTCGAACTCCACGACGCGGTGCAGCCCGTCGGCGGGCCCGCGCGGCGGCTCCGCGTCTGGGCGCAGACGGCCGGCGGCCTCGCGTGCCTCGGCCCGGCGGCGACGACGTCCTTCGCCGTGGCCTGCGACGCGCACGACGCGCCCGTGTCGCCGCGGAGCACGGAGGTCTACGCCGCGGCGGCGCGGCCCGGCGGCTGCGTCGACACGGCGCCGGGGCGCTGCGAGCGCTACCGCGAACTCGCGACGCACGTACTGATGGCGGCCGTGCCCGGCGACTACGTCGAGACGGGCGTCCACGTCGGCGAGAGCGCCGCGGCCGTCGGCGAGGTCTTCGCCGCGTTCGAGGCCGAGGGCCGCGCGAAGGCGCGGACGCTCTGGCTCTACGACTCGTGGGAGGGCGCGACCCGGCGTCCGCGACCGGCACGATTCAACGCGCGCCCGCCGCCGTAGGCATGCCCGCGGCGGGCGACGCCGACGGCGCGACGGCGGCGACGCTCGCCGGCTGGGGCGCCGAGGCGACGCCCGAGGCCGTCGCCGAGCGGCTGCGGCGCGTCGGCGTCGACGTCGACGGCGGCGGCGCCGTGCTCAAGCGCGGCTGGTTCGACGCGTCGTTCGTCGAGGGGCCGCAGCCCGAGGCCGTCGCGTTTTTGAACATCGACTGCGTGCGCTTGCTGGGTCAAGGCCCTGCATCCATTTTTTAGTGTGCTAGATCTCCATTTTTACCCTCGTAGGACTGGCACGCGTCCGTGCTCGCGTCGCTCGAGCGCTTCTACGACCTCGTCTCCGACGGCGGCGTCGTGGTGCTGGACGACTTCGGCTTCTGGGAGGGCGCGCGCGTCGCGTTCTTCGAATTCTTCGCGAGGCGCGGCGAGGCGCCGCTCGTGGAGCGCGCCGGGCTCGACCAGCTCTGGTTCGTCAAGGGCCGGCGGCACAACCGGCCCCGGCACTGGGGGGACTGCACGGCCGCGGGCGAGGGGGGCTGGGCCGCGTGCGCGACGCGCGCCGTGAAGGTTCGATAACTAGCCTTATCGCTCCTTCTTCGGCGACTCGAGGCTCGAGACGAGGTCGTCGGCGAGGCCGCACTGGGCGTAGTCCTCGGCGCGGCAGACGGACGTCCGCGTGCAGTAGTCGAGCTCGCCGACGGGGTCGTGGACCGCGGTGAAGTTGAAGGCGCCGTGGAGCTCGAAGGCGAGGCCCGCGACGCCCGCGGTCCAGAGGGAGCCCAGGGTCTCCGCGCCGTCGTCGTCGGAGGCCATCTCCGTGTAGTGCGCGTGCCAGGGCACGTCGACGCGCTCGAGCCACGCCGCGAGCTCGTCCACGGGCCTTTTGTAGAGCGTGTTCCCGAGGCCCACGTGGTTGTCGAGCCAGCGCGAGTAGCCCGCGTCCTGGCCCGTGAAGGCGCGCACGCTCCGGTCCACGAGGTCGACGTAGTCCGCGACGCTCAGGTCGCCCGTGCGCGCCGACGACTCGACGAAGCGCACGGGCGCGAGGATCGCCGCGTCGAGGGCGTCGTCGTCGCCCTCCATGATGGACGTGTAGGCCATGATCTCCGTGATGCGGCAGGCGCCGCCGGACGCGCCCGTTTTCTGGCCCTCGCGCGCGTCGCCGACCCTCTCGTTGACGTTCCAGTCGTACAAAGCGGCCGGCGCGGACCGGAGGAAGTGCGCCACCCCCGTGGCGTTGTGCGTCGGCTGGGACACGAGGGCCGGCAACACATCCGGCAGGCCGCTGGCCTCGTCGAAGGTCGCGTTGAAGGACGCCCACCAGGCCTGGTAGCGCGCGACCGTGAACGGTAAAGCGATCGCGTCGACGCACATCGACGCCTCGAACGCGGGGTACTCGCCGCGGTAGGCCGTCGTCCCGGAGTGGAGGGCGATGGTCTCGCCGTTGTAGGGGTTGAAGGCGAAGACGACGTACCAGGTCTCGCCCGCGGCGCCCGCGTAGGACCGCTTCAGGTGCGGCACGCCGTTTTTCGAGAGCGTGAGCGCGTGCGCGTCGATGGACGGCACGTAGAAGGCCGACGAGAGGTAGACGTAGGCGTCCCACTCGTAGGCCGTCTCCCAGGAGCCCTGGTCCGCGCCCGTCGTGTGGAGCCGGTAGGTGTAGTCGTAGAAGCTCTCCAGCGCCAGCGCGCCCTCGGGCGTCACCGTCGACCCGAGCTCGTGCCACAGGTAGTTCCCGAGGAAGGTGAAGGTCGCGCGGTAGGCGCACAGGTCCACCTGGTCGCTGAGCTCGGCCATGTGGACCTCGCGCGTCGACGACGCCATCGCGCCGTCGTACCAGTACTCGTCGGCGCCCGACCAGGGGAACCCAAAGTTGGTTACGAGCCAGATGCGCTCGTTGATGGGGTCCAGGGACGAGTGCGTCTTCTTGTACAAATTCGGCCGGTAGGCGCCGAGCGGCGCCTCGTCGTCGTAGAGGGGGATGCCGTTGACGGAGGCGTTGCTGCTCGGGCTGAAGGCCGACGGCACGAAGAGGGCGCCCTCGCTCCCCAGGATCGTCGCGAGCTGGGCCGTCGCGCCGCTGGACCGCGCCCGGAGCCCGGCGAAGGCGACGAGGCCGACCGTCGCGGCCGCGAGGGCGAATCCACCTCGCCGTCGCGCACGGCTGCCCGCCATATCGGCGCGAGCTCCGTATTCCGAAATCTTCACCTCGACTGCAGCATGGCGTAATTGAGTTTTGCTCTCCGGCGCCACGACCGCGGGCAGCCCCGACGCCACGACGAGTGCGCCGCCCGCGCTGAACGCGCGCGCGATGCTGCCGCTGCCGCAGGACCTGCAGTTCAAGGTCGCCGAGTTCGTGACGGGCCGCCTGCCGCTGGCCAACGTGCGCGAGGTCCGACCGGGCCGCCGCAGCTACGTGCGCTTCGCGCCCCACGAGGACCGCGCCGCGCCGACGTCGTTCCTCGTCTCCGCCGGCGCGCGCGTCGACGAGCGCCTCGTGCGCGAATTAGCGGTGCACCACAGCGTCGTCGCCGTCGTCGCCGACGCGCCGTCGTCGGCGAACGAGCTGAGCCTCGACCTCTACGCCGTCTACCAGGAGTTCTCCGGCGAGTCGACGAACCGGACGCTGACGTCCATCAACGTCTTGGTCGCCTTCGACCTCGGCGCGTCGCTCGCCGTGCGGCTCTGCTCGCGGTTCACGCGGAACTGCGTCGACGCGCTCGTCTTCGCGTCGCCGCGCGTGTCGCCGCCGGCGCCGTCGCCCCTCGAGCGCCTGAGCTTCTGGCGGCGCGGCGACGACGACTTTCGACGGCGCATGGCGTTTCTGGAGACCGCGGAGAAGCACTGGCCCCGGGCCGACGCGTTTCGCAACACGTTCCAGCCGTCGCTGGTCGTCATCGGCGACGGGAGCCGTGGTGCGCGCGCCGAGGCCGCGGAGGCGTCGCGTTTGCTCGTCGACTCGGAGGTCGTCGAGCTTCTGGAGGACGATCCGCGGAAGCTCGCCGCGCTGGTCGTCCGCCACGCGGACCGCGTCCTCGCGAAGTACGCCGAGTACCGCCGGCGGTCCTCGGCGGGCTTCGTCCTCTACACGTCCAAGGAGGACGCGGCCCTCGTCAAGTGCGGCGCCGACCCGCGCGCGCGCGCGGAGCTCGCCGCGACGGGGTAAACGCCTGGGTGAGGCCTCCATCCTGATGCCCTTCGAATTGCCCCTTGAAGCCCTCCTTGTCGACTCGAAAGAGAAGCCAGGGTCCAAAAAGAAGGCGCTCGCAAAACAGAAGAAAGAGCGGCGCGCGAGGCGTAAAGCGCGGTCACGGTGACCTCCTAGTCGCATGGGGTTCACATCGATATCAACATCAACATCAAGAATCCTGAAACGCCAAAAAACGAGCGTCTGGGCCGCTCTCCGACGGCGCCATGCCGGCCATGGGCATGGCCTGGGTCGGGGAGCACGACAGCCCGCGGGGCGCGCCGCGGAACAAGGACGGGACGGTGTCGCAGCTCACGTACCGCTTCTCGGGCAAGCTGCGGAAGCGCTTCTACGAGGACGCGTCCCTCGAGTCCGTGCACCTGCGCAAGGCGCGGCGCCAGCGCGCGGTCGCCCAGACGGAGGCGAAGCTCGAGCGCGTGCTCGCGAGCATGAAGTCCGAGGCGGCCTTCATCGAGCGCATGGAGCGGACGCTCGCGCGGGAGCAGGAGGCGGACATCGGCGCGGCGTCGATCGTCTTCGGCGCCGTCGTGCTGCAGAGCGCGTGGCGCACGCACAAGGCGCGGCTCCGGGTGCGGAACTTGCGGGAGACGCGGGCCCTGGGCATCCTGAGCGTGAACCTCAAGTCCTACGTCATCAAGCGGCGGAAGCACGCCGTCGCGACGAAATACCAGAGCCGCGTCCGCGTCCACCTCGCCGCGCGAATCGTCCGGCGCCTCTTCGCCATGCGCACGTCGGCGCTGCTCCTCCAGGCCCAGTGGCGGGGCATCCGGAGCCGCTCGGAGATCCGCCACCTGCGCCTGGTGAACATCGTCGCCGAGGGCTACGTGGAGCAGATCTGCCTCTACGCGATGGCGCGCTTGTACCAGCGGCGGATCCTGCCGCAGATCGCGTCGGGCGTCATCCAGCGCAAGTGGCACCGCTACCGCGCGCGGCGCGACGCCCTGGAGGCGCGGGCGAAGAAGTCGCGGGGGTCCGCGGCCATGCGGTCGCGCGCGTACCAGTCCATCCAGCGGGACTCCGGCGCGGCCGGCGGCGCGAACGTCTGGGAGCGGCACCGCGCGTCCATGGCCCAGTCCATGGCGAACCTGGCGAAGACGGACGCGGAGCAGCGCGAGAAGGCGCGCAAGACGCTCAAGTCGCCCGGGTCGTCGGCGCTCATGCAGCGGACGGCCATCCAGTCGCTGACGTTCGTGCGCCGCGCGTCGCAGGCGTCGAACAAGCCCGGGTCGCCGAACACGATCCAGAGCTCGCTCTACAACTTCGCGTCGCCCGACGCGCCGAAGCGCGACGGCTCCGACGCCACGGGCTCCGAGCCCTCCAGCCCGGACCCCGGCTCCAAGGGCGACGCGCTCCGCGAGTCCGGCCGGAAGCGCGCGCGCGCGAAGCCGCGGCTCGACACGGGCCAGGGCGGCGCCGCGCGCGGCGCGCCGTCGCCCAAGGGCGCGGGCCCGTCCACGCCGGGCCGCAAGTCGAAGCGCGACGCGCCCGCGGAGTCCGCGCGCGGCTCCGCGCGCGCCGCGGCCAAGAAGGCCGACGACCGCGGCCCGCCCCCGCCCGCCAAGGCCCCGGCGAAGAAGCCCGACGCCGCCGACGAGCCGCCGCCGGCCGTCAAGCCGCGGAAGCGCAAGACGTCCATCTTCCAGGCGCCGCTCGTCGCCGGCGGCATGCTCAGCATGCTCCAGGCCGGCGCCGGCGGCGCGCGCGCGGCCGCGCCCGTCGACGCGCCGATCATCGACATGACGCCCATCACGGCGAGCGACCTCATCCTCACGCCGGCGACCGGCGAGGCGGCGAACTACGCGCCGCCGCCGCCGCCCTTCATCTCCGCGGAGTTCTTCGACCTGCTGAACCCCGAGGAGATCGAGTCGCTCGAGATGATGCGGAAGCAGAAGCTCGCGGAGAGCCGCGAGGAGACGCTGCGGTCCGAGGGGTCCAAGGTCATGATGACGCGCACCATGGCGCGGCGGCCGAGCAACGTCGGCGCCGCCGGGCCGGGCCTCGACAAGGACGGTCTGGACAAGCAGAAGAGCTTCCGCAACGACCGCCTCGTGTCGCTGCGCAAGGCGTCGCTCCACGCGCTCAACTTCAGCGGCCGCGGCGGCTTGCGGCCCGGCGGCGGGCGGCGCATGTCGGCGTCGGGCCTCAGCCTGAGCGAGGGCGGCGCCGGCGGCGGCGCGCCGAAGGCGTCCGCGCCGCCGAGACGGGCGTCCGTGACCGTCGACCAGCTCAAAAATTTGGAAAAGACGTCCGCGGGGAATTTGGCCGACTCCATCATGAACAGCGGCCGGAGCCGGCGCAGCACCATCGCCGAGGGCACGGCCAAGGCCTTCGGGAACCTCACGGCCGTCGGCGAAGCCGCGCGGAATTCCCGGGGCAGCCGCTCGTCCGTGTCGTCTTCTTCCTCCTCCTCCTCGTCGTCCGACGACGACGACGACGACGACGCCAAGGACGGTGCTCCGGGCCAGCCCGAGGCCAAGGAGGCCGAGAAGCCCAAGGCGTCCGCGCCGCCGCCGTACGCCGCGCGCCGTTTCACGCGGCAGCTCGACGCGAAGCAGCTCGCGCCGGCGAAGCTCAAGGAGGCGCCCGCCGCCGAGGCCGTGGCTCCCGCGCCCGCCGCCGCCGAGGCCCGGGAGGCGCCGCCGCCGACGAGCGTCGCGGCGGCCGCGGTGCCGCCTCTGACGCCGCGCGCGCCCGAGGCGCGGCCGCGGCCGAGCTCCGGCGGCGCGCCGCCCCGGCGGCCGCCGCCGCCCGTCAAGACGTCGCCGAAGCACATGAGCCAGTCCCTCGGCATCGCCGACACGCCGCCGCCGTCGAAAGTGGTCCCCGCGGAGCCGGACTCGCCGACGCCGTCCGTGGCGACGCACGCGTCCGTCGGCTCGGCAAACACGGTCGCGACGGCGCTCACGGCCGTGACCCACGCGTCGGCCGCGACCAAGGCCGCGCCGCCGCCCGACGAGCTGCTGGCGACGTCCGTCGAGTCGGACGCGGCGACCGCGGCCGCGCCGGCGGCCGCGCCCGCGCCCGCGGCTCGCGCCGCCGGCGACGACGACGACGACGACTACGGCGACGAGGGCTTCGAGGAGGACTACGGGGATGACGAGTTCGAGGACTAATGTTACAGACCCTTACGAACGGAGGGGCACGCTCGCGACGGCGCCGGCGAGGCCCGCGCCGAAGGCCGCGTAGCCCTGGCGCGTCATGTGGAGGCCGTCCGACTCCCAGTCGCCGCTCGACGCGTCGAAGGCCACGGGGCACTCCGCGAACGTCACGCCGGCGCCGTCGCAGCGCCGCCGGAGGTCCTCGTTCGCGCCGCGCGCGAGCTCGCGGAACGCGGGGATCCTCTCCTGCGCCATGGAGCCCGGAATGGACACGCAGACCGTCGGCAGCGGTTTCGCGAGGTCGTGGAGCGCCCAGACGGCCTCGCCGACGCGCGCCGCGCCGTCGGGTCGGTGCTGCACCTCCGCCAGGTCGTTCGTCCCCGCGAGGAGCACGACGGCCGCGTAGCGGCCGTTCGCCGCGTCGAGGATCGCCCGCAGCCCCGCGTCGGGCGCGTCCGCGTAGCGGAGCATCTCCGTCGCCGTCATCCCGCTGTGGCCGACGTGGTCGACGCGGACGCTGCCGCCGAGGGCCCGCTCGAGGGCGGGCGCGTAGGGCGCAAAGGCGAAGCCGCCCTCGCAGTAGCCCGCCGTCATCGAGTCGCCGTAGCAGAGGATGCTCTTCGTGTGCGGCGGAACGAGCGGCTGCGCGTAGCGGAGGTTGCGCGGCTCGCCCGAGGACCACGACGCCATGCGGCGAAGGAGCGCGCGGCGCGGGATGGTTGTGTGGCCTAGCAACGCTTCTCTGAAGTTGCTTCACGATCTCGAGAGCATCACGAGACGACCACGAGCCGGGCAGCCATCATTAAAGTAATCGAGTCGATGTTGAAGCTCGTGTGGCCGGGGCTTGAAGATCTCGCTCGATCTCGCTCGAGCCCAGGCGAGCTTAGCGGCCGGGGCTCGTCGACGCTCTCCGGCGTCGCACTGCGAGATTACACCAAAGCGTGCAGGGCCCTATCGCAAGTAGATCGCGATGGATCAATTGCCCAACCCCGTGCCATTGGAATTCCCCCCGGCGACGGCCTCGGAAAGCGTGCCGCTGTCGTCTTTCGCCATCCCGGCGCTCGCGCCCGCGCCGCCCGTCGTCGCCGTGCCCATGGACTACGAGCAGGTCGCGCCCCAGGTGCCGCCGTCGCCCCCCGTCGTGCGCGCCCGGCGTCAAATGACCCCCCCCGCGCGCCGCGACGCGGCGCAGCTTTGCCGCGCGCGCGCGCGACTTCGACCGGCCGCGGCGCTCTCCCGCGACAGTTCCAGCGACACACCCGCCCCTAGGTCGTCCAGCCGCACCCCGCCGTCGCGATCCCGTCGCTCGGCGCGGCGGTGATCACGCAGTCGCTCGACGCGCTGCTCCCGAACCCGTCGCCCGTCATCCGGAAGGCGCCGAAACCCGCCACCGGCTCGTCCGTCAAGAAGCCCAAGCGGCCGAAGACGGCGTACCACTTCTTCTACGACGAGAAGCGCACGGAGGCCTGCAAGGCCGCGGCGGCCGCGGAGCCGGCGTACCGCGTCAACAACAACGCGCTCAGCAGCAGCTCGGCGCCGACTGGAAGTCGCTCGACGCCGACGGGCGGAAGCGCTACGAGGACCTCGCGGCGAGTGCCAAGGCCGAGTACGACGCGGCCATCACCCAGTTCAAGGACGGCGGCGGCCGCGTCGACGACTGCGTGCCGACGAAGCCCCTCAGCGCCTACATGCTCTACTTCCGCGGCAAGCACGAGCAGAACCCGGGCGTCAACGTGACCGAGTTCGCGGCGCTGACGGGCGCGGAGTGGAAGGCGCTCGACGACGTGGGCAAGCAGCCCTACAACGACGAGGCGACGACCCAGCGCGAGATCTACGACGCCCAGGTCGCCTTCTGCCAGAAGGCCGGCGACGCGCTCGTCGGCCAGCGGTTCCTCGACTACCGCAAGTCCGTCAATTTGCGCGGCTCCGTCACGGCCTACGACGCGACGTTGGAGACGGGCACGCTCGTCGACGGGCCCTGCTACACGATCGCCTACGACGACGGCCGCGCGCCCGAGAGCTTGGGTTTGGGCGAGCTCAAGGCTCGCGTCTGCGGCAACGAGAAGAAGGCCGCCAAGGCCGCGGCCGCGACGTCGGGCGAGAAGAAGCCCCGGTCCTCCGGCAAGCGCAAGCCCCCCAAGGAGGAGGTCGCCGCCGCCGTTCCGGACGTCGCGGCGGCCGACGTCGCCGTCGTCGTGCCCGCGGAGGACCCCGCGCCGAAGCGGCCGAAGCGCGAGCCCAAGAAGCCGCCGGCGAAGAAGCCGCCGCCGGAGCCCGCGGTTGCCGACGTCGACGCGCCGCCCATCAAAAAGGTCAAGAAGGCCCGGGCCCCCGACGGCCCCCAGCTGCCCGAGGAGGAGATCCTCAACGTCATCCGCCTGAGCCGGCGCCTCGTCGGCGGCGCGGACCTGCGGAACCTCAAGAAGATGTGCGCCGCCGCGGGCCTCGACGACGAGGGCGGCAAGCCCCGCCTCGCGAGCCGCCTCGAGTACTTCCTCCGCGAGAAGGACTTCCCGACGCACGCGTTCACGCCGACGGCGGCGGACGTCGAGCGGCTCTCCATCGACGACTTCAACGACAAGTACCAGGAGACCAAGGCCTACCAGATCCGCGACATCGAGAAGGTGCTCCGCGAGCTCGCGGGCGCGGACGCCTTCGTCTCCGGCGCGGACGTCGCCGCGAGCGCGGCCGAGCACGCGCTCATGGCGGCGCTCCCGCTCACGGATCCGGCGCCCGCGGCCGCGCCCGCGCTCGTGCTGCCGGAGGACGCCGCGCCCCTCGACGTCGCGCCCCTCGACGAGGCGCCCGCGGCGGCCACGCCCATCGACGTCGCCGCGCTCATCGACGCTGTCGACGAGCCCGCCCCGGCGTCCGTGCCCTCCGAGGCGTCCTAGGCCCCGAAGAAGCCCCGCCCCCCCCCCCCGAATCGCGACCTCGTAAGATGGAGTCCTCCGCGCCTTAGGCGATGCTCAGGTTGGCGACCTTGAGCGCGATGGTCTCGGGGCCGTCGTTGCGTCCTAATCTCGCCCCGCAAGGCCACGATGCCTTCAACATGCACGGCAAGCGACGAGACTTTTCTGGCAGCCCTTGCGCCATGGCGTCGGAGGCGGCGCCCGGCGCGGAGTCGAACACGATCATGGAGGCGCCAGAAACCAAAGAAGAGGAGCCCCAGGAGGAGAAGAAGGGCGGCGCGTCGCGGTTCTACCCCATCTACTCGCTGCGCTGGTTCCTGAGCGTCTTCGACCCCTGGCTGCCCGGGAGCTGGTGCCACGCGCACATCTCGGAGTGGCACACGGGCGTGCGCATCCCCGCGGCCGAGGCGCGGTTCGCCTTCGAGTGCTCCAAGGTCGGCGTGCCGGAGAACATCCGGAACACGGTCTACTGGCTGACGTTCCCGCCGCTGTTCCGCGTCTTCTTCCCGGGGCTCAACTGGTTCCTCTTCAAGTGGTACATGATCATCCGCTGGGGCCCGACCTTCGTGCCCTGGGCCATCGAGCAGATCGGCTGCGCGCCCATGCGGCTGCTGGTCTACTTCATGGGCGGGCTCATGGGGCCCGACACGTGGAAGCGGCTCTAGCTAGAGGCTTAAGTCGGGCGAGTCGCGCCCGGCGAGGTAGGTGTAGAGGCTCGCGCCAGAGGGTTCCCGGGCGTAGCGCGGCATGCGCGCCGGCGACGCGAGGAACGCGGCGATCTGCGGCCGCGCGGCGACGCGGTCCGCGAACGCGCGCAGCAGGGGCAGGCCGAACTTGTCGGCCCAGTCGGGGCAGATGTCGTCCTCGCCGAGCTCGTAGAGGATGTAGAAGAGGCCCAGGTCCACGACCGTCGGCGCGTCGGCGACGATATGCGGGCGATGTTGCAGTTCAAGTACTTTAGTTGAAGCTCGCGACGACGCGTACATGGCTCCCCCCGACCGGGAACGATATGCGGGCGATGTTGCAGTTCAAGTACTTTAGTTGAAGCTCGCGACGACGCGTACATGGCTCCCCCCGACCGGGAACGACCAGCGTCCTAATCGGCGAGGTTACGACCGCAGCCCCTACCGTTTCGGGCAGCGCTGGCTCGTGAGGAACTGGACGTAGGTCGGGTTGTGCGTCTCCTCGGTGTAGCGGTAGCCGAGCTTCTCGAGGAAGTCGTTGAGCTTGCGCTCCGCCCGGTCCGTCGTCGCCTGGACGCCGACGAGCACGCGGCCGAAGTCGTGGCCGTAGTTGCGGTAGTGGAAGAGGCTGCAGTTGAACGCGTCCGTCTCAAAGTGCGCGAGGAAGTTCTTGAGCGCGCCCGGCGCCTCGGGGAACTCGAAGCGGAAGATGCGCTCGTCGCCGACGAACTCGGAGCGCCCGCCGTTGAGGTGGCGCAGGTGCGTGTTGACGAGCTCGTCGTCCGTGATGTCGCGCGGCGCGTAGCCGTGCGCCGCGAGGCGGTCCATGAATTGGTCCGTCTGCGGCTGGAACGCGACGATGACGTCCGCCGGCGCGTCGGCGCGGTGGTAGCGGTAGGAGAACTCCGTGACGTTGCAGGGGTAGATCAAACCGTAGAACTTCTGGAACGCGCCGGGCGATTCGGGCATCGTGCACGCGAGCCGCACCTCCGACCGGTCCGCGCGCTCCGACACGAAGCGCAGCCGGTCGAAGTCCATGTTCGCGCCCGACGCGACGGCCACGTAGGTGCCGCCGGCCTCGTCGGAAGACTCGACGTGCTTCCGGAGGCCCGCGAGCGCCAGCGCGCCCGCGGGCTCGAGCACGCACCGCGTGTCCTCGAAGCCCTGCTTGATCGCCGCGCAGATCTCGTCGTTGTCCACCGTGACCATGCCGTCGACGTAGCGCGCCGCCAACCGGTACGTCTCCGTCCCCACGGCCTTGACCGCGGCGCCGTCCGCGAACAATCCGACGCGGTCCAGGACGACCCGCTCGCCCGCGGCCAGCGACGCCGTCATGCCCGCGGCGTCGACGGCCTCGACGCCGTAGACGCGCACGCCCGGCCGCACCTGCTTGACGTAGGCCGCGACGCCCGCCAGGAGACCGCCTCCCCCGCAGCAGCAGAAGATCGCGTCCAGCCGCTTCCCGTTCGTCTGGCGCAGGATCTCCGCGCCGACGCTCCCCTGGCCGGCGATGACTAGAGGGTCGTCGAAGGGGTGGATGAGCGTGCGGCCCTCCTCCTCCACCAAGCGCGTCGCCTCCGCGTACGCGTCGTCGTAGGAATCGCCGTGCAGCAGGACCCGCACGTAGTCGCCGCCGTGCTGGGCGACGGCGTCGACCTTGATGCGCGGCGTGCCCCGCGGCATGACGATCGTCGCCGGCGCCTTCAGGTAGTTGCAGCTCATGGCGACGCCCTGCGCGTGATTGCCCGCGGAGCAGGCGACGACGCCCTTCGCGAGCGCGGCGTCGCCGAGCGACACGATCTTGTTGTAGGCGCCGCGGATCTTGAAACTGAAGACGGGCTGCGTGTCCTCGCGCTTGATGAGGCACTCCGCCCCGACCTTGCGGCTCAGCGAGTTCGCGCGCTGCAGCGGCGTCTCGACAGCCACGTCGTAGACCCGCGCGTTCAGGATCTCGCGCAGGTAGTCGAACTTGTGCGGGTCGCAGTAGATGTTCGGCGCGTCGGCGCGCGCGCTGAGGGCGCGACCGACGGCGCGCGCCGCCGTTGGGCGCCGCGCCGCTCGGCGCAACGCGGCTTGCATTGCTCTCCGCTCTTGGTGCGTCGCAGCGCTTCGCGCGCTTCAAGGTCGGCTAGTTGCAGCGTCGCAATACCTTCGCAGCGTGGGCATGCGGCGACGGCTCTCGCGCTACGCTGGAGCCCCCTGTCGCGTCGTCGTCGTCGTCGGGGCGCGCCTGCTTTCGCTGGAACGCGGCGCCTCGAAGAGCCAAAGCGCGGCCGCGCGGCCGACGCGCGCGCCGCGAGCGGACTCGCGCGCGCCGAGAGAGCCGCGTCGAACTACACCTCTTACAAGGACCACCACTACCGGTAGATGAGCAGGTTGTCGCAGTCGAGGACCTGGCAGTAGGCCTTCGTGTTCTCCGTCATGGACGTGAGGAGCTTCTCCACGTTGCCCGCCGGGTAGGAGATGTCGCCCGTGGGCCCGCGCACGGGTTCGAAGCCGTCCTTGGCCTCGACGGCGTCGGCGAGCTTGGTGAGGTCCGACGTCATCTTCTGCGCGATGAGGTCGCCGTAGTCGGTGCGCTCGTTGAGCGGGTTCTTCGTCATCGCGCGAGTGAGCGGCGCGAGCGTGCGCGCCGTCGCCTGCTTCACCTTGCGCGCGTTGGCCTTGCCCGCGCGCACGTCGGCCTTGAGGCCCGCGAGCTCGCCGACGAGCGACGTCGCCGGGTCGAGCGTGTCGGCGCGCGCGGCCGCGGCGCCGGCGATCGCCGCGCCGGCGAGGACGGCGTTCGCCATGGCCTTGCGGGCCACCGCGAAGTTCGGTCGCTGCGTCGGGCGCAGCGCGGCGGCGGCGGCTATGATGGCAGCGAGCGTGAAGGTGCGCATGGTGTCACGAGAGCTGAGCTGCGAGAGCTGCGGTGGTCTGAGGGTTTGGCTGTTTTGTGCGGGTTCAATCAAACAGGTTGAAGTTTATAAGCAGCCCCGCGAACGTGCTGCCCCGCCTCGAACCCAAATCGGCTAGTTGGTGTTTATAGTTGGTTTTGCGTGTGACAATCACACGAGCGACCATATCATTCGGAGAGCACCGCTTCCCGTCAGCTCAGCGAAGTTAAGCCGGATCGAGCTTGGTTAGTACTACGGTGGGTGACCACGTTGGAATCCCGAGTGTTGCTCGTTTTTTTTGCCCGCCGTACCATGGATCTGGTTCGGTTTTTTTTTGCCCGTCGTACCATGGATCTGGTTCGTTGCGATAACATACGCCCCCCACCGAGAGAAAGGCATCCAGGAACCTTACACCACCACCTTAAAGTTCAGCCCGTCGTAGGGCCCCGGCTTCGCCGCCAGCACCGTCGCCAGCGCCGCCCGGCACCGCTCCAGGGCCCCCGTCGTGTGGTCCGCGTCGGCCGCCGGCGCCCGGCGGCCGCCGGCCCGGCGCGCCTGCGCGAGGAAGGCCGCGCCGTCCGCGGCCGTCGACAGACGCGGGTACGCGCCGTCGCAGTGCGCGTACTGGTCGTCGAGGTACGCGCGCTGGCCCGCCCAGCCCCCGACCACGAACGCCGTCGGCACGCCCAGCGCCGCGGCCTCGAGGCCCGTCGTCGAGCCGTAGGACAGCGCCGCGTCCGCGGCGCGCAGGAGGCTGTCCAAATCGACGGCCGAGTGCTCGTCGTAGTTGACGTGCTCGAAGCCACTCAACAACCGTCGGCACGCGCCGTGCGCCGCCGCCGAGGCCCGCGGGTGGGGGCGCACCACGAGGAGGACCTTCTCCGCGCCGGCGACGACGTCGAGCGCCTTGTCGACCATCGCCGCGACGTCGTCCGCGGTGACTTCGAACGCGGCGTCGTCGCAGCACGCAAAGTAGGCGACGAGCGCCGCGTCGCGCGCGCAGTTGTACGCCGCGCGCACGGCGTCGCGGTCGAGCTCCCCCGTCCTCGAGCTTCGGAGCTTTTCCAGGTGGCCCGAGCCGCCGAGGACGACCCGTGTTTTCTTCGCCCCGACCGCGTCGAGCCGCGCCGCGACGCTCGCCTCGGCGCGCTCGTTGGTCACGAGGATTAAATCCGGCGCCGACGCTTCGGCGAGCCCCGCGAGGCGCGGCACGCCCGGCCGGCCGAGGCCCAGCTCCGCGAGCATGACCGTTTTCGCGTTCCGATGCTCGAGCTTCGCCGTCGCGATGAGCTCGAACTCCCTGCCGTTGCTCGAGCAGCCCACGACCAAGCCGTCGAAGGGCCCGAAGCCGTCGAGGAGGCGCGAGTGCCAGTCCGGGTCCTGGAAGTCGCAAAAACTCAGGTCCACGTAGCTGCAGGGGCCCAAGCCGTCGCAGGCGTCGCAGAGCGCGAGCACGTGGTTCCGCGCCGAGGGGTCGTGCGCCGCGAAGACGAGTTTCCGCTCCTTCGTCTCCTCGTAGCGCTCGAACTCGGGCTCGAGCAGCCAGGTCGCCATCCTGACGAGCAGCCCTCTACCGAGCCATCGCATTCATAAAACGTTCAACAACGGCTCATTTGTTGAAACTTGCGGGGAAAGGTCAGTGATATTGAATGGGGCTGCCCCGCTGTGCTTCTCACGCTGGGCGGGCCGCTTGCAACTGCGCCGGCCATGATTCCTCCCATCCGGCCGGCAACATGAGAGTAAATCTCAGCGGAGGCAAGATGGTGCCGGGGATGCAGGAGTTCCTCGACTCGCGATGATGCAGGCACTAGTGGCAGGGCGCCGCGGGCGCGCGCGTGCTGGCGGACTCGGCGTCGTAAAGTGTGCGCTGCGATCCGCGAGCGGTAGTGTTGAGCTGCAACTATCTACCTGAGCTCCTGCGCCGAAAGTTTACCCTCAGAGCTCCGCCGACGGCGGCGGCGGGCGGAGGTGCGCGCCCGTCTCGGCCCGGCCCTGGAGGCTCTCCGCGAAGGGCTTCACGACGTCCGCGGGCTTTTCGTCGTTGAGCTTGATGCGGTAGAGGCCGCCGTTGCCCGTGATCCACGCGTAGCCGCCGCCGAGCTCGACGTTCGCGACGCTGCCCCCGAAACGGAGCTTCGCGATCACCGCGCCCTCGTCGAGGCCGACGACGCACAACCCCCCGGGGCAGGAGGCGAGCAGCACGTGGAACCAGGCGTGGTACACGAAGCCGTCCGCGCAGCCCTCCTTGACGTCGTCGGCGTGCTCGATCCGCCTAACGAACGTCGCCCGCCACAGGTCGCGCGACAGGTCGTAGACGTTCCAGCGCGCCTCGCCGGCGGGGCACGTCGGCGTCGCGCCCTGGCAGCAGTCGCTGACGACGAGCTGGTCGCCCCTGGGGATCAGGGCCAGCCCGTTGGGCCTTTCCAAATCGTCGACGAGCGCGCGCGTGACGTTTTCGAAGGCGTCGTGGCGCCAGACGCCGGCGAAGCCCAGCTCCGACTTCTCCTCCGTGTAGACGTGGTCGTAGAAGCGGTCCTGTTCTAAGAGAGCATAGTAGGGGTCCGTGAAGATGAAGTCGTGCGCGCCGACGCGCGCGACGTCGTTGGGACCGTTGAGCCGCTTGCCGTCGACGTAGGCGACGAGCTCCGTCATCTCCCGGGAATTCAGGTCCATCTGGGCGAGGCGCCGCGCGCCGTGCTGGCAGACGGCGATGTTGTGGCTCGGCTTGCGCTTCTTGACGTACGGGTACTCCCTCGAGAGCCCGTTGGGGCCCGGCTCGGCCTGGCCCGCCGCGCACTCGTAGCCCTCGACGAGGTTCGCCTTCGGGCAGCCGCCGGCGTCGTCGAGGAAGACGACGGCGCTCTTCGTGGCTTCGTCCCAGCGGTACATCTTGCCGGAGATCGTGTCGCTGAAGAGCAAGCCCTTGCTCTTGGTCCACCGCGGGCCCTCGGGCCACTGGAAGCCCGAGGCCACGAGCTCCGCCTCGCGCGACGCGAAGATGGCGTCCCACTTTGCTTCGTCGCCGACGAGCTCCATTGCGCAGAAGGCATGCCTCAGCAGCGCGCAGAGGAGGAGCCCACGCCCGTTCATGGCCATATTTGTGGCAGCAATATTTAGCGAGTTCTTGATGCTTGCTTGATCTCTGGTTGAAGCTCTCGACCGGCATGTGTGGCCAAGATCGCATGTGTGATCGCATGTGTGTCCAAGATCGCATGTGTGTCCAAGATCGCGCCCGCCAGCCCGCAAAGATGACGCCTAAGTCGCTGCGAACGCTGCTCGCATTCGCCGTGCTCACCCGCGCCCAAGCGCTCGCGCCGCCGACTGCGCCGCCGCCTTCCATCCTGAGCATCGGCGAGACGCTCTACGACAGCCTGCCCAACGGCGTCTTCCTCGGCGGCGCGCCGCTCAACGTCGCCGTGCACGCCGCGCAGCTCGGCGCCCACTCCGTCTACGCCTCGGCCGTCGGCGACGACGCTTTGGGCCGCGACGCGACGCGGCGCCTGGAGGCCGCGGGCGTCGACGCGTCGCTCGTGCAGACGGCCGGGGGCCTCGAGACGGGCTTCGTGTCCTGCGTCGTCGACGCCGCGGGCGACGCGACCTACACCATCGACAGCCCCTCGGCCTGGGACGAGGTCCTCGCGACGGATTTGGTGGTCTCCGTCGCGCGCTCGGCCGACTGCGTCGTGCACGGCTCGCTCGCGCTCCGCGGCGAGAAGACGGCGGCGACGATCCGGGCCTGCGCCGAGGCGGCGCCGAAGCGCGTCTTCGACGTGAACCTGCGGCCCATGCCCGACGGCGTGTCCCCGCGCGACGTCGTCGAGCCGCTGTTGGAGAACTGCTGGGTGCTGAAGATGAACGAGGACGAGTTGGAGGAGGTCTCCGCGTGGCTCGGCGTCGGCCAGGGCGCGCCGCCGGACGACAAATTGCTGCTCTTGCACGACCGGCTGCAGGCCGAGCACCTCGTGGTGACGCGCGCGGAGCGCGGCGCGGCGCTCGCGACGAAGGGCGGCGTCGTCGCCGCGCCCGGCGTCGCCGTGGACGTCGCGGACACGGTCGGCAGCGGCGACTCGTTCTGCGCGCGGCTCGTCGTCGGCCTCCTGCGCGGCGAGGCGCCGGAGGAGGCGCTCGCCGCCGCGACGCGCCTCGGGTCCTGGGTCGCGACGCGGCCGGGCGCGACGCCGAAGCACGACGCGGCCGCGATCGCCGCGCTGGCGTAAAAGGGGGTGCTTAGGCGCGCCCGTAGGCGTCGCTCGCCTGCCAGGGCGCGTCGGCGTCCGGCGGGAGGCCCGGGGCGGCGGCGCGGCGCGCCCGCTTCACGCGGGACGGCGCGCGGCTCGGGCCGCCGGACGGCTCGGCCTTGACGCGGCCCGCGGCGAAGATCGTGCTCGCCGTGCCACGGAGGAACGCCGTGCAGTCCTGGGCGACGGTGTCCGCGTCGGACTCGTAGGCCGGCGGCGGCTGCGCGGACGGCGCGGGCCGCGGCGGCCAGGGCCAGGCGACGGGCTCCGGCTCGAGGGCCGGCGGCGGCGCGGCGACCGGCGGCGCCGGCGCCGGCGGTTCGACGGCCGACGGGACCACGGGCGCCGGCGCCGCCGCGGCCGGCGGGACCACGGGCGCCGGCGGGACGGCGACCAGCGGCGCCGGCGCCGGCGGGACGACGGCCGGCTCCGGCGCCGCCGCGGCCGTCGGGACCGCGATCGGCAGATCGGGCGTCACCGTCGCGAGCCGCGCCTGCTTCTTCGCGCGCGGCTCGATGCGGGGCTCGTCGCTCAGCGACGCCTCGGACGGCGCCAGCGTCGCTTCGTCGAAGGCGTCGTCGCCGGGGGCCTCGCGCTTCTGCGGCGCGCGCGGCGCGCGCGGCTTCGCGCGCCTCGCGGCCGCGGCGGCCGCGGCGACCGCGCCCGTCGCGACGGGCTTCGCGAGCGTCTCGGCGATGCGCTTGAGCACGCGGCCCGACGGCAGGCGCACGTCGACGCGCTGGCGGTGCGACCCGGCGGTGCCCTTGTCGTCGCGCATGTACGCGTTCTTCACGACGACGCCGACCGCGCCGTTGTGCGCCGCGAGGTCGCCGCGGAGGTTCGCGAGCGTCACGCGCGCGCCGACGGCGACGCCCGTCGCGGCCGGCGCGGCCGCGGGCGCCGGCGCGGCCGGCGAGCGGCCGCGGCGCGGCCGCTCGGGCGCCGCCGCCGCCGCGGACCGGCCCGGCGTGCCCGCCGCGGGCGCCTTCTTCTTCTTCGCCGCGGGCTTCTTCGCGACCGTCGGCGGCGGCGCTTCGAGCGCGTCGGGCTTCTCCTTCGCGACGGGCTTCGCGAGGACTTCGGCGATCCGGCGAAGAATCTTCCCCGAGTCGAGCCGCACGTCGACGCGCTGGCAGTAGCTCGCCGCCGCGCCGCTCTCGGCCTTGCAGTACTTGGTCTTCTCGACCGTGCCGCATTCGTCGTTGTGCGCGTTGTGCGGCGCCCGGAGCCCGCGCATCTGCACGCGATCGCCGACGTTCACGAGGAGCTCGACCGTGGCTTTTGTCGCGCCGTCGTCGACGGCGGACGACGAACGCTCCCGCTTCGGGCGCGTGTTCCGAGGCGTCGCGGCGGTCGCCATTTGAGGTTTTGCGGGTGAGCGTCGGGCGCGAGGCGTCCTCCCCGGTAGCTGTGCGCGCCAAAAATGTCCACAGGGTTTTTGACTTGGGCGACCTCTCGGAGACCTTCCTCGAGCGGGGGGTTGTGTTGACTTGTCCAGAGGGATGCGGGCGGTATTATGAACAGAGACAGGGGATGCGCGGGGCGCCTAGGCGCTGGCTCGGTGTAGGCGCGCGGCGCCTAGTCGAAGAGCGCGTGCGCGGGCTTCTTGCGCGCGGGGCCGTCGGCCTCGCGGTCGTCGTCGCGCGCGCGCTTCTCGGGAGTGAAGCAAGACGCCGGAGGCTTGTCGTACTCGCGCCAGGCGCGAAGCAATTCGCCCCACTCAATTTCGCAGTCGCCGTCGCCGAGCGCGCGCGCGAGCTCGTCCTCGCCGCCGCCGAGCACGAAGAATTCGCGCACGCTGTTCGCGGGCGGGCAGCTCCAGAGGTCCTGGACGAAGGGCAGGTCGCGGTCCGTGATGAACTTGACGAACTCGGGGTCGTCCTGCCACTCCTCCGTCGTCAGCGGCGGGTTCGATTCGGCGACGGTCGGCGCGGCGACGTCCTCCTCCTCCTCGGCCGCGCGCTCGCTCCGCTGCGCCACCGTGCTCGCCGCGTCGTCGTCGTCGGCCGCGCGCTCGCTCCGCTGCGCCACCGTGCTCGCCGCGTCGTCCTCGTCCTCCTCTTCCTGGAAGTTGCAGCTCGCGTGGCGGCCCAGCTCTTTCGCGCGCGCGTCGAAGGCCCGCGCCGCGGTGCGCTCGTCGGCAAAGTAACCAAGGATCTCATTTTCGCCGGCGACCGTAATTTGCGCGCGCCACGGCACGACCGCGCGGTCCATCTTTTTGCTCGCGTACACGCCGCGGTACTGGCTACGAGTTCGTGTCACCACAGCGGGACGCGCATCTTCGGACTCCTCCTCGTCGTCGTCGTCGTCGTCGAGTTCTTTCAGTCGGCCGAGGCTCACGAGTCGGAGCTCCTTTCCCGAGTCGAGAGAGACGTCGTAGCGATGCGCGGCACGGTACTGGCGGTAATCTTTTCCTGGCGCGCGAACGAATCCGTGGTACTTCACCACTTTTCCCTCTTCACCGTTCAGATCTTTGTCCGCGCCCGAATAGCCCTTGAGGCAGATGCGCGCGCCGACGTCGAGAACAGCAGACTCCTCCTCGTCCGTCTCCGTCGCGGCCGCGGGCGCGGCCGGCGCGGCCTCGACCGTCGGCGTGGGCATCAGAAGCAGCGGCGCGGCCGCGACGCGCAAGGTCCCGCGCGCGGCCCGCTCAATCACGTGCCCGTTGTTGAGCCGGACATCAAATCGATATTTCTCCTGGCGCCCACCACGGTATCCTGCCTTCTGAGGCACCATCCCGTAATACTTGATTACCGTCCCTTCTTTCCGATTGTGAGGCGACCATTGGCACTGAATCTTGACTCGCTTTCCCACGAGCGCCCGCCGGTCCTCCTCAGACTCGCCCTGGACGACGCGCATGTTGCCGGGCGACGCCGCCGCGCGGTCCGCGGGCGCGTCCAAAGCCGTCTCCGTCTCCGACTCCGTCGTCTCCGACTCCGGGACACCAGCGGGCGACTGCGGCGGCAGCGGATCCTCTTCGGGCTCGAAGGCTGGCGCGGCCTCGGGCGTCTCGACGCGCGGCGGCACCTCTTCCGCCGGCGGCGGCGCGTCCGCGACGCGCGCGGGATCTTGGCGCGGCGGCTCCGGCGCGTCGGCCGTCGACGCGGCGCGCGGCGCGACGGGTTCAGGAGCGAGCGTCAGGGTCAACTTTTTGCAGATCGCGAAGGCTTGGTCCTTAGGGGTCCCCGACGGGGACATCCCGAGAAACGTAGCCGCCGCCTTGAGCGTATCCGGCGCATTTCCCGCCGGATCGAGGTCGCACTCTTGCTTGATATTCGCAATCATCTGGGCCAGGCCCAGGGTGACTTCCGCCACCGCCATATTCGAGCGTGACAGGGCGTCGGTCGTCGTCGGGGGGCGTCGCCCGGGGCCGTCGGGGGTCGTCTTCGTCGGCAAGATCAAGTGCTCAAGCCAAGTTTCGACTGGTTCACATGAACCAAGCGAAATTGCAAAGGGCCCCCGGCCAGGCGGGGGTGGCGCCTCCCCGATCCCCGACCGCACCCGAACACGAAAGCCCACTTTCAAAATCACGATAACAACAGAAACAGGTCCGGAATACGAGTTGCCACTCCCTAGAACGGACCCTACGACACGGAGTCCGTGAGGAGCGAGTCGACCTCGAAGCCGTCGTCGTCGTCGTCCTTGGCGGCGAGCGCGTTCTTCTGCCGCCAGTTCTGGGCGTTCTGCTGGAGGGCGATGCCGATGCCGACCTCCTGCGCGGGGCCGCGCGCGTCGAACCAAAAACAAAAACGCAAAGAAAGAACGCCGCGAAACGCGCGAGGTCCGCGGCCTCCTTGCGGAGGTCCTGGAGCGCCTGGCGCAGGTCGCGGAGCTTCGTCGAGTCGCCGAGCGACGCGCCGCGCTCCTCGACCGACCGCGCGGACGCGCGCGCGGACGCGTCCGCGTCGTCGAAGGCGGCCTGCTTCTCCGCGAGCGCGGTGCCCAGCCCCGCGCAGCGCTCGCTCAGGGCCGCGAGGCTCCCGGCGTCGCGCGCGTAGGCCTCCGCGGCGTCGGCGAAGGACCGCGCGATCGTCGCCTCGCCCCGGCCGAGGCGGTCCGCGGCGTCGCGCGCGGCCGCGCCGACGCGCGCGGCCGCGTCCAGGGCCGCCGGCGCGTGGGTGTCCCGCTTCGCCAGGGACGCCTTGGCCACGTCGAGGCGCCCGGACCACGTCGACGCGTCCGCGGCGGATTTCCCGCGCGCGGCGAGCGCGGGCCCGACGCGCTCGAGCTCGAGGGCCCAGACGTCGGCGTCGACGCGCGCGGCGAGGACGCCGCGGCCGTGGGGCTCGTCGCTCGCCGCGCCCCAGGACGCCTCGGCGAAGGCCGACGGCTCCGCGGCGATCGCGCCGTAGGCCGCGTCGTCGGCGACGACGTCCGCGTCGCCCGCGTCGGCGATGTCCTCGGCGATGTCGTCGTCGTCGACCTCGCCGCCGTCGCCGCCCTCGTCGGGGAGCGTCTCCAGCGCGCCGTAGTCCGGCGGCGCGAGCGTCGCCGCGGACAGCGCCGCGTCTCCGAGCCACCGGAGGCAGTCGAGGACGCCCGGCCCGAAGCCCCGCGCGAGGTCCGGGGGCTTGCATTGCGCCGCGCGCTCCGCCGGGTAGCCCGCGTCCACGAGGTCCCGGAGGAGCGCCGTCGCTAAAACCTGCGGCGACTCCTCGCAGAAGTCGTCGCCGCCGCGCCGCGCGCCGCCGACGAGCTTGAGGAGGAACCGCGCGGCGCCCAGAAAGTCGGCGAACTGGGCCGCCCGCGACAGGCTCCGCGCGCCCGCGCCGTCGAGGGCGAAGTGCGTCGGGAGCAGCGGCGGCTCGCGCCGTCGGCGCCGCTCCGCGCGGTACCCCAAGACCGCGAGCTTCTCGACGGCGTTCTCCGACGCCGCCAGGAGCTCGTGGACCGGCGGCCCCCGGGCGCCGACGTCGCGCCGCTGGCGCTGCTGCTCGATCTTCGCGTCGTCGTCGTCGTCGCGCGTGCCGAGGTCGCGCGGCGCGGCGCCGGCCGGCGCGGCCGCGCCCGCGCGGCTCCGCTCGACGCGCGCGCCCACGGCCGGGTCCCGCTTCGGCGGCGCCCGCGGCGCCTCGAGCACGTCGCGCCGCGCGTCCTCGGGCGCCGCCTGGGGCCGCTTCGCGTCCGCGAAGGCCGCCGGCGCGACGACGGCCGTCGTCTTCGCGTCGTCGCCCCGGTCCTCGCCCTTGGCCTCGCTCGGCGCGGCGCGCTGGGCCTCGGCGCGCGCCGCCGCCGCCGCGGACATGGTCTCCTTGCGCATGCGCGTCGCCACGTCGCAGACGTAGGCGACGTCGGGCCGCTCCGCGGGGTCCACGGAGAGCATGGCCGTCGCGAGGTCCCGGAGGGGCGCGCTGTACGTGTCCGGCAGGGGCTCGTAGTCCGCCTTGGAGATCTTCTGGAAGAGGGAGTAGAGGTTCAGGCCCTCGGCCTTGAAGGGGGACCGGAGCATCGCGAGCTCGTAGAGCACGCAGCCCAGGCTCCAGACGTCGGACTTCCAGTCGTAGCCGTCGCCCCGGAGCACCTCCGGCGACATGTAGAGGGGCGTGCCGACCTTGCTGTGGGCCTCGAAGGTGTGCTCGCTCATCATGCGGCCGAGGCCGAGGTCGCCGACCTTGACGGTGCCGTTGAGCGTGAGGAAGACGTTCGCGGGCTTGAGGTCGCGGTGGAGGATGCGCTGCTCGTGCATGTGGGCCAGCGCGTCGCAGATCTGGCTGAAGTACTTCCAGATGACGCGCTCCTCGAAGCCCTGCTTCCGCTCGACGGCCTTGCGGATCTGCCGCTTCAGGTCGCCCGCGGCGGCCCACTCGAAGACGATGACGAGCTCGTCGCCCTCGATGAGGCTGTCGAGGTAGCGGATGATGTTCGGGTGGTGCAGCGACTGGAGCAGCCGCACCTCCTTCAGGCACTTTTCCCGCGCGCGGTGGTCCATGCTGTCGACGGCGATCTTTTTCAGCGCCACGAGCTCGTCGTCGGCGATGCGCCGCGCGCGGTAGACGACGGCGAACTTGCCCTTGCCGATGGGCTTGATGAGCTCGTACCTACGGAGTTTTTTTGGCGTCGCGGCGGCGGCAGCGCGGGCGCGGCGGCGCCGGCGGCGCGCTTGTCCGCGAGGATCGACGTCTCGACGGCGCCATTCTCGCCGCTCATGTCTGCGACCGGTTCGTCGCGCCGGCGCGACGACGCGCGGCGGTGCTGGCAGCGGTCCGCGCGCCGCTCGACGCAGGCGGGTCCGCAGGCTGCCCGCAGTATGGCGCGCGACGGCCGGTGCCTGCTACAAATGGGCTGCAACCAAACCTTATTAGGTAGATGTTGCCCTTCGGGGGGGTGGGGGAATCGGCGACCGCGTAGTCCCAGCCTCGCGGGGCAGGGGGCAGAGCGTCGACGGGCGCGGGGGGCGGCGCCTAGCACTTGAGCTTCTTTTCCTTCTGCGCCTCGACGTAGACGCCGGCGTATCCGACGCGCACCTTGGCCTTGGTGTCGCAGGGACGTGCTGCGGCGCGAGGATGTCGTAGAAGGTGCCGTCGTACTCGGGCTCGACGACGCGGACGCCGTCGTCGATCCAGTCCTCGGTGCCCTTGACCTGGTACTGGATCGAGAACGGCTGCGCGGCCGCGCCGGCGCGCCAGCGGAGGAAGTAGACGCCCATGTTCTTGTTGCTGTAGAGGAACACGTCTTTCGGGGGCTCCGCGGCCGTCGGCGAGCTCACGGGCTTCGCCGTGGGCGAGCTCGCCACGGGCTTGGCCGTCGGCGCGGGCGCGGGCGGGGCCGTCGGCGCGGGCGCGGGCTTGGCAGTAGGCGCGGGCGCGGGCTTGGCCGTTGGCGCGGGCGCGGGCGGGGCGCCGCCGTCGTCGTCCGGGTCGCACTCGTACGCGAAGACGTCCCACAAATCGTTCGCGCCGCCGCCGAGCTCGCCGCCGGGCGCGCAGCAGCGGCAGCCCCAGTGCGCGTTGTATTCCACCGACCACATGACGTAGTTTCCGCAGGCCGAGACGTCGCGCGCCGCGAGCGCGCACTCGTTCGCGTCCGCGAAGGTCGTGCCGAGGTTCGCGCCCTGGGCGCCGCAGCCCTGGTTCGCGTAGGCGAGCGTCGCGCAGGCGCGCGCCGACGGCGCGGCCGTCGCGGGCGCGTCGTCCGTGGAGACGGTGACGACGGGCGCGCCGCCGACGAGCGCGAGCGCCACGGAGACGGGCTTCGCGTCGGCGCCCGCCGCCGCCGCGTCGACGACGACCGTCGCGCCGGCCTCGAGGAGGTGCCACGCCGACGCGTCGTCCCGCGCAGCGTCCGTGAGGATCGTGTTGGGCATCCACGAGCGGCCGACGACGACCTCGCCGACGGAGACGACGCACGCGGCGCGCGCGGCGCGGTACTCGACGAAGAAGTAGGTGTCGGCGACGTCCGTCGCGACGCGGACGCCCACGGGGCGGTCGCCGTCGAGGGCGGACGCGTCGTCGGCGGCCGCGAGGGCGAACGCGCAGCCCGCGTCGCCGCAGAGCGCGGGGTTCGCGACGGGGACGCGGTCCGCGGGCGCCCAGTCCATGAGCAGGCGGCCCGACACCGTAAACGCGTCGCCGAGGCCCCACGCCATCCCGTTGCCCATGGGGTCGTAGGGGCTGCCGTACTCGCTCCACGCGGCCCCGTCGGCGTAGGGCGCGCCGCCGCGGCTCCCGTCCTCCACCGTCGACGCGTGGCCCAGGCCGAAGTTGTGGCCCTGCTCGTGCATGCCGACGAGCAGGTCCCAGTCGAGGTCGCCGAAGCCGCTGACCGCCGCGTCCGTGCCCGGCAGGTACGCGACGCCCGCCCAGCCCCAGCAGATGTCGGGGTACCACGCGACGACGAAGTCGTAGGCCCAGGCGTCGACGGCGCCCTCGGCTTCGAGGCGCGACGCGGCCTGCGTCGGCAGGTTCGCGTCGGGCTGGGGGCTCCCCGTCGACGCCCAGAGGCCCAGGGCGCCGTAGTCGGCGCACGTCGCCCGGGGGAAGTCGTAGGCGCGGGTCACGGGCGCGACGTCGACGACCATCGCGAGCCGCCCGAAGGACGCCGCGGCGTAGTGCGCGGCCATGGCGGCGGCCACGGCGTCGAGCTGCGCCGCGAACGCGTTCGCGCCGTGGTCGCCGCAGTCGTCGCCGTCGTCCGAGTAGCAGATGGGCACGATGAGCGTGCGCTTCGCGCCGACGACGCGGTCGTTCGTCGCGAGCGCGAGGGGCACGCCCGGCTGGGCCTTGAGCTCCGCGCGGGCCGACGCGTCGCAGCGGCCGCAGCTCAGCCGGCAGTAGCCGTTGAGCGTCCACGCGTCGCTCGCGCAGCGGTCCGCGTCGGCGCCGGCGGCGCAGGTCTCGCCGCGCTCGACGAGCTCGGGCGGCGCGCGGTGGTCGCCGCAGGGGGCCAGGCGCCGCGCCCCGCGGAGCCCGCCCGGCGCCGAGTCGCGCGACGGCGGCGACGGCTCGGCGACGGCGGAGACGACGACGTCGCCGCCGACCGCGTAGCCCGTCAGGAGCAGGTCGCCGCGGTGGCGCGCCTCGAGGCCGAGCACGCGGCGCCGCGCGCCGCCGGCGAGCACGGCCTCGTGGCCGACGACGCCGCGCGCGCCGGCCGCCGGCCGGCCCTCGCGCCCGAAGAACGCGACGGACGTGAGGACGCGAGCGGGCGCGGCGTCGAGCGGCGTCGTGCATTTGCCGCCGTGGGCGCGGGCGGCGGCGACGGCGGCGCCGTGGGCTCCCGCGCCCACGAGGGACCGCAGTTCGGCGCGGTGCGCCGCGCAGTCTTCTTCGGCGGCGGCGAGCGCCACGGCGAGGAGCGCGAGCAAGCGAGCGGGCATGGCGTCGCTGGTGATGTTGCTTCGGGCTGGGCTGGCGGTGAGCTGGGCTCTTGCGGGGGGGATCCGGTGTGGTCCTTGCGTTGGGATTGGGGCTCTTGCGGGGGGGATCCGGTGTGGTCCTTGCGTTGGGATTGGGGCTGCCCCATCGGAGAGATCCGGTGGAGGTCGCAATTTCCGGGCACTGATGCGCCGGGAAATTGACCGCCAAGGGGTGGCGTGGGGCAATTGCGCGGCGCTAGTGGCAGCGCTCGGCAATTGCGCAGAGCGGGCTGCTCAATGCCGCATAATCGTCCGAAACTCGACGGAGCCGATGATGATGTGCATGTTTACTTTGCCTCACTTTACGTCAACCTCCCTGACTCAGTGACTCATTGAAGACAAGCCTCCAGACTCAGACTTAGACTCAGTTGTGTTATGCGCGACTCAGTTGCCGAAGAGGGACATGGGGTCGTTCTCGCTGGGCATGCCGTCGCTGGGCACCTCGCTCGGCGAGACGAGGACGCGGAACGCCGGGCAGGGCGCGCCCGAGGAGACGCGGTAGGACGACGTCTCCACGCGGTCGCCGAAGCCCATGAGCTCCAACGGCTTGACGACCTCGTCGCGGACGAAGATGGTCGCGTCGCCCGCGTACTCCGGCAGCGCCACGAGCAGGCCCGTGTTCGGCTGCTCCTCGGAGAAGAGGTGGCCGAGCGCGTCCCAGACGCCGTCGGCGACGGCCTCGTCGTCCGCGCCGCGGACGACCGTCGACTGGGAGATGCTGAGCATCTTGCGGCCCTCCTCGATGAAGTCGTCCATGGTGTCGCCGATGTCGTCCTCCTCGGGGACGTAGTCCGCCATGGGGCTCAGCTTCATCAGCTCCGCGTGCAAATAGTCGACGACCTCGGACATCGTCTTCTGCTCGCCCTCCGTGAGCTTCTCCGGCTCGTCGACGGGGCGGCTCGTGAGGCAGCCCTCGCCGACGCACTCGTAGAACCGCGCCGCGCCGGGCCGGCCCTCGAGGAAGGCCTCGAGCTGCGTGGCGCCGAGCGCGGTCGGTCGCGGCGCGCGTCGAAGCGGCGCGACGAGCGACGACGCGCTCGTTAAGACGCTAGCGGCAAGCACCGTGCGCAGCATGCCGCGAGTCCTCGAGC
>NW_008705564.1:967993-969783 GCF_000186865.1 Aureococcus anophagefferens | reverse complement strand
CGCTTCCCGTTTTACGAAACCGAACGACCAACTGTTCGCTTAGGTCCTGAGCAACCTCGAGGAGCTGCGGTCCTTCAAGTTCTTCAGCCTCTACAGCATCGACATGCTCGCGAACTGCGCCTACATCGGCGGCGCGGTCGACGAGTGCGAGTTCGACGCGTGCGAGGTGCTCCCCGAGGAGCCCGCGCCGCTGGACCTGCTCGAGCGCGACGGCGGCGAGCGGACCTTCGAGCTCGACGCCTGGGCGCGCTTCGACCTGCCGAGCGAGGACTACTACGACCTCGAGGCCTACCCCGAGGGCTACACGGCCTACGACGGGAGCCACGTCTGGCGGTTCATCTACGACAACCTGTCCTTCGCGGGCTCGACGAAGGCGCGGAGGACCTGCATCGGCGGCATCTGCCCCGAGGACGACGAGAACGGCTGGCGCGCCGTCTTCGACCGGTCCATCTCGGGCATGCACGCGTCCATCGCGTGCCACGTCGTCGACGACTTCTCGGAGGACGACGACGAGTGCCTCGCGGAGTTCCGGCGGCGGCTCCAGCCGGAGGCGCACCCGGAGCGCCTGCGGAACCTCAACTTCGCCTTCTCGCTCGTGCTGACGGCCCTGCGCGAGGCCCGGGGGGCGCTGGGGTCCTACGCGTTCGAGCCCGGCGACGCGGCGTTGGACGGGGAGCTCCGGGACAAGGTGCGGACCTTGGTGTCCGCGTCGCTCCTCGACGAGCCGGCGCTGTCGAAGATGGCGCCACTCCTGCGCGAGGGCGCGGTCATGGCGACGGAGTGCGTGCTCGCGACGGACGACGAGTCGGGCGACGAGTTCGTCGACGAGACGGGCATCTGGCAGATGCGCCAGCGGAGCCGCGCGATGCTCCGCGCGATGGACTGCGTCCAGTGCGGCGCCTGCCGTTTGCACGGCAAGGTCGCCTGGCTCGGCATCGCGACGGCCATGCGCATCATCTACGGCGACACGAGCTCCAAGCCGCTCGCGCGCGTCGAGGTCGCGGGCTTGATCACGACGCTCGCGAAGCTCGGCACCGCCGTGCGCTTCGCCGAGGAGATGACCAACGGCGACTACGACGCGTAGCGCGCGCGCTCAAAAGAGGGGCGGGCGCGGCGGCGGACCCCGCGCGAGACACCGCGGGCGGGCGTAATCGGGAAAACATACTACGTAGTAGTGTCCTCGTACTAGTATGCCAGTGTTCCAAGGGGCTTGACTTGACGTGTCGGCGCGAAGCGAGGCGCTCGAGCGACGGCGAAATCAGCGTTAGCGCGTGCCGTCGCTTGCGCACTTGCAAGTGCGCCGCATCTTATCTCATCTCGCCGCGGCCCGCGCGCCGACGGCCCGGTCGACGCTCGGTAGGCTCTCCGTCGGCCTTGGGCGCGCGCGCGCCTCGAGCTCGCGAGGGACACGCCTTGAAGCGGAGGCGCATCCCCAGCCGGTGCTCAAGCTGCTCGTCGGTGCCGCGATGGTCGCGCCGGCGCGGGCCGGCCGGTGGCTGGCGCTGGTCGTGTGCCAGCTGCTGTCCGTGCGGCCCTTCATGGCGCCCGCGGTGTCGCCGCTGGCGCCGCGGCGCGTGGCGCGGTCCGTCATGGAGAAGAAGGCGGATGTGGTCCACACGAAGGAAGAGAAGGAGCGGGAGCTCGTGGAGAAGGCGCTCATGGACGAGTGGATGACGGCCTGGGAGGACGAGAAGGCCCAGGAGGGCTTCGACTGGGAGATGGAGAAGCTGCGGCGGAAGCTCGACGACGCGCGGCCGCCGCGCCCGCCGTCGCGCGCGCGACCCGCGCGC
>NW_008705564.1:966539-967943 GCF_000186865.1 Aureococcus anophagefferens | reverse complement strand
CTGGCCCGACGTCGACGTCGACGCGCCGCGGCGCTGGCCGGACGTCGCCTTGTCCGACGTCGACGCGCCGCGGCGCTGGCCCGACGGCTTCGCGGCGTTGCGCGAGCCGCCGCGGCCGCCGCTCGGGCCGAACGCGTCGCGCGACCGGGACCGCGAGCTCGAAGACGGCGCCCGGGCCGCGGGGCCGCCGCCGGCGGGCGCCGCGCCGCGCGTCGACGCGCGGCCGCGGGGCGCCGGGGGCGCGGGGGGCGCGGGGGCCGGCGGCGCGTCCTCCTCCTCGAGCAGCGACGCGTCCTCCTCCTCGAGCGGCGGCGGGGCGTCGGCCGCGGCGGCGATGGCCCGGGTCGGCGCGTCGGGGTGGCGCCGGGCGTGGTCGTCGATGATCGCAGCTTCCGCTTGGACGTGGACGGCGTGGGGGAGGTCCATGTTCTCGAGCTGGCCCAGCTTAAGCTTGGTTTGGGGCGAGAAAGGAGACGCCATGCTGCAAGCCTGCTAGGTTGGCGAGGCCGGCGATGCCGGCTCACTCGCCCCCAGCTGTGGCCGGCGCTGCAGCAGCACGTCGATCGGGAGACGATGGGCTGCCAAGCTGCCTCGAATCCCGTTTGTAGTCTCGCGGGTCGTGCATTACGCTCGTCTACGACGAGGTCCTCGCGCGGCGCCCTGAACATTGGGCGTTGGCGTCGTTAACAGGGCGTTGGCGGCTGTCGTTCTGCCTGGGCGACGGGCTGCCGATGGACGGTTTTGACGCACGCCCTGGGCACGATGGACGAGCCCACGACGAGGCCGGACGGCTGGACGATGTCGGGCTCGGAGACGACGTGGACGTCGTCGAGGGCCTGGTCTAGCTTCGACGTGGAGACGACGCAGCGGTGCATGTTCGACGCCGAGGCCTTGTACGACGCCCTCGGCGCGGCGACGGACCTGGGCCACGCGTGCTCGTCCGTCTACGCCTTCGACAAGGACATCCAGGGCTGGAACACGTCGAGGGCCCGGGCGAGCTTCGACGCGGAGGCGACGAAGCGGTGCGTCATGTTCGACGCCGCGGCCTTCTCGATCGTACGGTGCGGCGGTCGACGTCGTCGTCGCGCCGGCTGTGCCGCCCTACGACTACGCGGTCGTCTTCCTCGTCGACGATTGCGACACCGCCTGGGCCGACGCCGGCACGACGATGCCGTGCGTCGAGACCGTGCAGCAGAACCGCGCGCTCGTGAAGCGCTCTGGGACGCCCGCACTGGGCCGTCGTAAAACCGCGAAGCTACTCGCCGACCGCAACTTAGGCGTCCCGCGAGGACGATACGACGGCGCCTACGATCCAGGGGGGGCGAGAGGACGATGTCCGGCGGCGCGCCGGGCCGGCTGCGCCGCGGTGCGGGCGCGCTCTCGCCGACGACGAAGCGGACGCTC
>NW_008705564.1:964638-966489 GCF_000186865.1 Aureococcus anophagefferens | reverse complement strand
GAGCGCATCTCCTTGCTGCGCTTCCTCGTGACGATCCGAGGGGAAGAGGCGTCGACGGGCCAGCTCCGCGACGACCTCATGACCATGCTCGTCGCCGGCCACGAGACGACGGCGGCGCTGCTGACCTGGACCCTCTACGAGCTCTTCCACCCGTCGAAGCGCGCCGCGGGCCACTTGGAACGGTTGCGCGCGGAGGTCGACGCGAACTTCGCGCTCCGAACATCCGAGAACCGGACCGCGACGGCCTACGCGGACGTCGTCGACTGCGCCTTCGCGCGGCTCTGCCTCGCCGAGGGCCTGCGGCTCTACCCGCAGCCGCCCCTGCTCATCCGGCGCGCGCTCGACAGCGACGAGCTGCCGCAGCCCTACGCGGACGAGGACCGCGTCAAGATCGCGCGCGGCACGGACGTCTTCATGTCCACGTGGTCCCTCCACAAGAACCCGGCGCTCTGGGACGAGCCGGAGAGCTTCGACCCGACGCGCTGGGAGCGGAAGAAGGAGCCGGGCCCGGACGCGCCCGCGGGCTGGCGCGGCTACGACCCCGCGAAGATCCCGGCGCAGGCGCTCTACCCGACGGAGCAGTCGGCGGACTACGCCTTCCTGCCCTTCGGCGCGGGCAACCGGCGCTGCGTCGGCGACCAGTTCGCCATCCTCGAGGCGACGGTCATGCTCACGACGCTCATCCGCGAGTTCGACTTCGAGTTCGCGTTGGACGACCCGTCCACGCTCGCGCCGAAGACGGGGCTCGGCGGCCTGCCGGTGGCCGACGTCGGCATGCGCACGGGCGCGACCATCCACACGGAGCACGGCCTCTGGATGACCGCGAAGCCCCGCGAGCACCCGTCCTAAGGGAGCCGTACACGTGATGCGCCGCCGTCCGCTTCGGGCGACGAGGGGGGGGGGGCGAGGACCCGGCGGCGACACCGAGCGGTCGCCGGGCGACCCCGCGCCGACGCCGCTCCCCGGCACGTGTAACGAGCCGGCGTGCGACTGCAACGAGTTCCACCGCCAGGCCGCGCTCCTCGTGTCGGGGCAAATGACGAGCGCCGTCTCCCCTCTGGCTCGCCGAGCACATGCCGTGGACGCGCGAGGACGCCGAGGCGATGCTGTCGGACGAGTACCTCGCCGTCCTCGCGAACCCGCAGTACGTGCAGCCGCGAGCCCCGATCACCGGCGCGTCCAGGGCTTCGAGGAGCCCGACGTCTACGACGGCTGGCACGACGGCTGCGCGGACACGAACGGCGACCCGAATGGCGGCCCCGATCGAACGGACGGCTCGGGCTACGACTGTGGCTGGTACGCCTCTGAAATGGGGGGCGGTTGCGGCAGTCGGGACGACGACGATTTCACGGCCGGCCAGATGTGCTGCGCCTGCGGCGGCGGCGCCGGCCCCGAGTTCTTCAGGATCGTCCCCGATGAGGAGGAGGACAACAAGGGCAAGGAAGACGGCGACGACGAGGAGGAGGACGGCGCCTCCGCCCCCGTGCTCGACGCCGACGAGGAGGAGGACGGCGCCTCCGCCCCCAAGCGGGCCGCCATCGCGATCCTCGCCGCGGTCGTCGCCGCCGCCACGCTCTAGACGCGCTCTACAACCCCGTCGCATGCTGTCTTCCAGCGAGCCCGGCTGAATCACCATGCCGAAGCCCCGCTGCTCGCGGCCCTAAGTTTGTGTAGCTGTCTGTCTGTCTGTGGTATGGACATGCGGCACGCCCGCGGGCAGGTCGCGTTACCCTGCGAGGCGTCGAAAGTTTGGGATCCCGGGAGTGCACAAAAGCTCGTTGGCTCTCTCGGAAGCGGCGTCGTCACCTGTGCCGCGCGCCGCGTCCCAACCCCAAGCGAGCACGATGCCTC